>NW_026555344.1:13429828-13484915 GCF_029017545.1 Prosopis cineraria
AACACATAATTAGAAAATCAATGAACAGAAGTAATAATTATTTATAATATTGAACAAACATATAACAATATTTAGAAAATCAAAAAGCATATGCAATAATTAAATAACACAAGAAATATTTATTTACAAAAATAAAAAACACATGTTAAATTGATTTTTTTCTTTTTCTTATTTTTGACTAATCTTTTTCTTGCTTAATCTTTGAAATCTTATCTCGAGTACTTTTTCTTCTCTTTAAATCCAAGTACCTTTAGTGTGGTCATTTCTCATATAGAAAGCATAATCTTCAGTAAAATCGCTTTCAAGAGACGTTCCTATAAATGGATCATCTTCAACAATAGTGTCATCTATGTCTTCAGTGATTTTATTTGTCAATAAAAGAATGGACCATTATTTTTAGCAGGATCAGGGACATAGAATACTTGTTGAGCTTGGAAAAAGAATAAAAAGGCTCGTCTTTATACCCTTCTTTATTAAGATTCACTTGTATCAACCCTAAGTTATCATCAATTAGAAATCCATTTTTATAGTCAACCCACTTATAACCAAAGATTAAAATTTAAAATTTTATATAATATAACTCCCAAATGTCCTTAATTACCCTAAAATATGACATATTCGCATATATTAGGTTGTTGTCTTTAGAGCTAGTTATGTGCATCACATAGCACAACATGAGTAACACCACTATTTTGTATTGTGCTTCGACTATCCTACTCTTTAGTGTAGAAGGCATATCCACTAATAAGATAGCTAGTGTAAGAAACTACTTGCATGCTCGAACCTCTAGCTAGCCATCTCACTTTTTCAAAAAAAAATCAAGATCTACATTGAACTGGTCACGAATGTGCTCCTTCAGCCAACACACAAATTGGCTTATTATGTTCTTTTACATACCAGGGTTCAACTCTATTGGGGTTATCCTTCCTAAGCTCAACCAAGTGCTTATCGACAAATTCTTGAATCTTTTCTAAGTTATGCAACACATAAAGGTTTGTTGCTTTCCACTATAAAACTTGAAATAGTATCTATATTCTTTCCTAAATACCGGCCCCTCACCTTCCTCTTTCCATAGGTCGAGACACTGGTAGCCCAACATAATTGACATTTTTTAAATACTCAATATAAAATTCAATTGCTTTCTTCACCAATGTACTATTCAATAATGAAACCCTCAAGCCGATTATAGTTATTCACATACCCTTCTAATATCTTCATTAACACTCAACTGGGTACATCTATCTTAAATAAGCCAGGCATAACATTTCTACCCCTCCTTCACTAAGTGAATGGTTAAGTGAACCATAATGTCAAAGAAGCAGGTGGGAAATACATCTTAAGCTCACACAATGCTTTTCAACAATTCAGCTTTGTAATTTTGACAACTGTTAGGTCAATAACTTTACTGTAACTAGATTTGGAAGAAGAAATATAGTTTTGTATGGTGTCTCACACCCTATTAGGTAAAATAGAATGTATTGCTACCAAAATAAAATTCTCCATCAAATCATAACATCATGAAATTTTAAACCCTTTAACTTTAAGTCTTTCATAAAATAAGTTTTTTAATGTTGATGAGTAACCCTTTAAAACCTTAACTACAGCAAGAAACTCACAAAAAGAAATCTATTCTTTTCTAGAAAGCATGTGAGCTGTTGCAACGAAAAAAGGTATGACTACCTTTTTTTCTCTCTAGTGCTAAGTCTTCCCTTATCCCTATAGAAATCATGTCTAACATTGCATTAATGCCATCTTAGTCTTTCTAAGAATATGAAAATAGCATACCAATAACACTATCACACACATTTTTCTCGATGTGCATCACATTAAGAAAATGCCTAACATTTAAGACCTTCCAATAAGGTAGCTCAAAGAAAATAGACTTTTTCTTCCACCCACTCGTCCAATACGCTTTGCAAAAGGTTCCTAAACTTGATATACAATCCTTAACTTTTTTAAACAATTGGTCACCAATCAAGATTGAAGGCAAGCCTCATTCTTCTAAATTCCCATCAACAGATTTCTTCAATTGGTGATAATAGTGACTTGGATGCAACCACCTTTGATGTCTTATATAAGCAGTCTTCATACCATGCTCTAACCTAATTGAATCTGTGTTTTCTTCACAAATGGGCATCCAAGTTTTCCTTTTATATTGTACCCTTACAAATTACTATATACTAAAAAGTAATTCATTATACTAAACAACAAGGCTCTCAAATTAATTTCTCTTCCCTATACCCATCGTACACCTCAATCCTTATCTCCCATAATAACGTCAAGTCTTCAATTAGAGAAGCCAAGTATACATCATATGTCATTTCCTGGTTGTTTTGGCCCTGAAATTAGTATGGATAGCATCATGTATTTGCATTTCATGCATAACTATAAGTAGGTTATAAATTATTAAAATCATTGGCCAAGTGCTATGGGTGCTACTTTATAGCCCATGTGGATTCATTCTATTAATAGAATAATACAAGATGTAAGTTCCTTAATTCTTGTCCAAATTCACAGGGTACTCATTATCATCCTTCCCTATTAAGGAGAGTAAGCAGGATGTCGTAGTTTCCTATCTTTATATCCTTTCATCTATATGCCATGTTAAATTTTTTACATCTTTTCTACTACCATACAATCATTTGAATCTTGGCATAATAGAAAAATATCATAAGGCCTTTTTCTGGACTCTTACTATTATCTTTGAAGCTTGATGCCTTACATTTTGGGAAACTCAGTAAATGATTCATATTCATTTCTAGACTACATACAATCATTTTAGGACAATCCTTGAGTTCTTCTTCAACTACTAGGTCAATCTCTTTAAGATGGTCTTCCTCATCAATCTCATATGTTCTTGTAATCAAAATCATGTGACATTCACTCTTGCTATACCTCTTGATTGCATCTCTGGCCTCTCCATGCTTGTACCCAACACGTATAACTCTGATCAATTCCATGACACACTAAATGATCATCCAATTTAGATGCATAAACCCGCTTCATCAAAAAACATTTTACATCATGGCAAACAACACTATTACGATTATTGATGTGCTCAAGCACAAACTTAATAAACTCTTTTACCCTGTTCAAGTATTCCTTTGTTAATTAATTAGAAGATATCCATTCCATGTTCATCTTCCAAATCTAGAAACAATCAGTTTGAAAAAAAATATGATTACTACTGACTTATGAATGTTGACCAAGTTAATGAAAGATAAAAAATTATTAATCTCTTAGTCTTTCAATCATGAGTCATATTTGTTTCACTGACATAGTCCCTCTTTAAGCTTTATTGATTATAACACTTAAACTAAGTTAAAGAACCTTGTTAAAGGCTTGAAGTTCTTTAACTTAATTCAAATAAGAATTTGAGTATTAAGTAATTTTATTACTATGAAAAAAATTGGGTAGCATAATGGCTTAAAAATGAAATATTCTCAAGCATTTTACTACCTCTCTTCATATTACTTTAATTCCTATAGTTTTTATATATACCTAATTCAATACTCAGTCATAACAACAACCATGTTCACAAAATATAAAAAGAGGATAAAGGAATCATACGGTCATTGTTAGAAACATGCAAATATTGATATCAAACTAACATTAAAATCAAACTAAAAAGTTTAAACTAAATGCATGCGCGACAAACTACGTTTAAAAAGAACCTCACAATTTAAAATAACTAATATCAACCTAAACTAAATTTTAGCAGCATAACAACTTATAATTAAAAGTTTTCCAAGCATTTTGGCCTCTTTTCAAACCAACGCAAACACAATAACAATCAAATCAATTTGTAATAAAGATTTGAATAATACAATAGCTAATTCAACTACCCACACAAATTCAAATCTGATTTCAAAAATCTATAGTTAATACAACAACTCATTCTAAACAACATAAAATTACTAATTAAACATAATACAACTCCAATCAACAAACTAGTAGCTAAACCATTTAAATCTTTCAGCCATACAAATTGAAGAAAAATCTAAAAGAGAAAAACTATTATCAATATAAATTACAAAAAAAAACTACTAAATTAAACTCAAGTAAGATAACTTACCAAAATTAAGCAAAATGAAATTCAAATTGCAATCTACCAAGGTGAAAAAAAAATCAACAGCATACACATTAAAAGAGGAAGACGAAGAGGATGAAAATAGATACTACATTGCAAAAATAAAGAAGGAAGAAGAATCATGATAACCTATTAAATAGAAACACACCTGGAGAGATTCTTTGAGCACTTGAACTTCATAGATTGAAGCATATACACCATCCACGTTGTCAAGACCTAAAGAAAAATGGATGGGTTTGGCCTAAAATCAACTATTGATGGACAAGAATGGCATTTGGGCCACTTGGCGACTTTGTAGCACTAGCAAAATAAGGTAGAGACCTTAGGCAAGAAGGGTCTTGTTCGTGGCTCAATCACTCAGTGGAAATTAAAGCTAGGGCGTAAAAAAATTGAACCTTTAGGATAATGGCTCTAAGGCAAGTGCAGATTGGTTCGATTTTAGGGGGAGAGTAGCTAAGAAGAAGAAATCGCAAAGCTCTCAGACGGTTCTATTTGTAAAACTAGAGAGAGGAAAAACTAATAATTTGAATTATAAAGGCTTAAGTTTGACGGTTAAGCTTTTAACTATCATATATGTTTATGATTTACTTGATGGTTAACACTTAAAACCGTCAAACTTAAGTTTAAAATTTTTCCTAGAGCCATAAGTTTGATGGTTTAATAAAAAACCATTATATATTTTTTATCCATATATTTAATGGTTAAGTAATTAACTATCAAATATATGTTTGCACGTTTTTTGCCACCCGTTATTTAATGTTCATATTCATAACCGCCAAATATTTAGCCATCAAATATTTTAAATTCTGTAGAAATGTTTGTATCAAAGAGAAAGGCGTCTTGAGGAGTTACTTGATCTGGACGATGGGCAACCAATTCTTTATCTGAGAAAGAGAACTTATCTTCAAGAAATATGACATCTCAATTCACAAAAATATGATAATTCTTAGTATCATAAAGAATATACCCTTTTTGATTATTTAGGTAACCTGAAAACACACAAGCCTCAGATCTAGCCTCAAAATTTTCAAGTCTCCTTAGGGATTTAGAATATGCTAAACAGTCAAAACTCTAAAAATGGACAAACCAAGTTGTTCTTGATATAATATTTCATACGGAGTTTTGTAGTTTAAAACCTTAGAAGGAGTTTGATTTATTAGAAAAACAATACTCCTAAATTTGAATCACTCAATTTAGATGTATGTAAAAAGTCATACATGTTTCAAATTTAAAATTACTATTCATTCTGTCATCAAGTTGATATGGCCATGTCCATCATGGCACATAGCCATTTAGTCATAGCACATGACATAGCACAGTGTTAGCCGCGGCTAACAATATTTTGGCCACAACTTGCTTCCACTATGTCCTTTGCCACGGTACAAGAGGTGTTGGCTATGGTGGATGACTTGAAATTTTTAGAAATTTCCTTTTGACTTATTTTGTTTTTAGAAAGGTCCTTTTGACCATTTTACCCTTAATAAACTTGTTTTGGATGAAATAGCCCTTCAGAACCATGTTTCAACTATAATTGATTTTTATATAAATGTTTTGGTTTTCAAACCTCTATTTTAGAATGGATCCCATTTGGATACACTATGTTGTTTTGAAAAATTCTTATTACAATGGTAGGATTTATTTCAATTTAATTTTTTCTACTATGGTAGATTTCGTTTCTGTCGTGATAATTGTTTTGGAAAATTGTTTCAATTTCTAAGAGAAACATTTTTGAAAAAAAATTAATCATCTGGTCTTTGTAGTTTTGATTCAATTGTAACTTAGTCCTTCAATTTTGACTCGTATAACTCAGCCTTTAAAGTTTTGACTCAATTATAAATCAGTCCCTGAACTTTGCTTTTTGCAATTTAGTCCTTCAAATTTCAACCTCTTAAATATCAGTCCCTATATTTTAAAAAATAAAATTTAAAAAAAATAAACTTCTAATATTTATAATATTTATAAAGAACAAAAGGGTTTAATAATTTAAAATATTAGTAATAAATTTTAAAATATTTTTAATTTGTATAATTTTATTCTTTAAAATATAGGGACCAATATTTAAGAAGTTAAAACTTTAGAGACTAAATTGCAAGAGGCAAAGTTCAAAGACTGATTTACAACCAAATCAAAACTTTAGGGACTAAATTATAACGAGTCAAAGTTTAAAGACTAAGTTACAAGTAAGTCAAAACTATAAAGTTCAAATGATTAATTTTTCCATATCATTTTACCATGGTAGTATTTTATTATGTTGGTTGACTTTTATTTGTCATGATAAACTTTTTTCTACCATAATAGAATTTTAAAATAATAAATTTTGTTTTTCTACCATGCTAAATTCTTTATTATTATGGTAGGAGTTTTTGAAAAGTGTATTTAATATTTTCTACCATGGTAAACACTATTTAATGGTAAGTGTTTAAAAGTTAGTATTTGAGGGAAGCTTCTTATAGACAAAATAAAACAGGTTAAAAATTTAGAGAATTACAAGTGGCTTGAGCATCTAACGGATGAAGAAAGAATGGGTGGTTGAGATCAATAGAAAGCAGAGGATCAATTCTCTTTAGATTTAGGCATGCCAAAGATCATGAAGAAGATTGAGATGGCAAATCATGATAAACCATGAACAGAAGGATCTCTGATGATGGTGGAGATGACAAACCAAGAACAGAAGAATATGGTGGTAAGGAAGACAACAATAAAATCAAGAAGTAGAGAAGGATAGCAAGGCTTGGGGAAAATGAGATGGATGGGCTTCAATAAGTGAGAATGGGTTACGAGTATGGACCTAGCTCGGGTACCACAATAGAAAACCAAATTAGACTGATTAATGTATTTACTAAAAAGCAACTTAGGCTACTAATAAAAAAAGGGCCACTTAGGTTGTAAAACTACTGTATATATGGGCAACTACTACATTAGACTTGGCTAAAATAAAATGGGTTACTAACAAAAGATATGTAGCCCTCTAAAATAAAGAAAACAAGACTGAAACAAACGAAAATACTACCTGACAAAATCAAACAAAAAAAAAAGAGAAAAAAGCCCAATGGACATGCAGGCCCAACAAAACAAATGTCATTAAAACAAAATTACAAAATTAACTCTAACTCTCAATAAATGTAAGTCTCACATCCTGTGTAAATTCCTTTGGCGATTTGTACTAATTGTTTTGGTTTATTTTTTGGGTCCTTATTAAACCTCTTTCTCACAATACCTGAGGCATTAATACTACAATCTAAATACTCGATCAGTTCATGACTTGGATGAAAATGCCAACTAAAAGCACGTCAAACCCATTAAAAGCATAGCCGATAATTCATGCAGGTCAGATTTATTAGAATTGGACTCAATTCATGTCAGCTTATTCTGATTAAGTTTAAAATACTTGAACATATAAAAAAGCCTATATAGCCAAGTTTTATGCCAAATTTTCAGGCTTTTGAGTTTATTTGGACTGGCTCTGAATACCTAATTTGTTAAATATTGTATCATATTTTGTTTTTTATTCAATTTCAATTTTTCTTTTTTAAAAATTTAATATTTTCAATTTTTATCTTATTTTAATATTATTTTATAAATAATATTATTTTATAAACAATAAAAAAGGAATTTGGGTTTGGGCTTGGCCCACATTTTTTTGAGTGGCTCAACTAAGTTTAGAGTAAAAAAAATCTTTTAAACTTTCAAGTTCAACCCTAGGATTTTTTAATCTTGTTTTGACTGGCCTATTGAACTTAGCCTGAATTACCATATCTAATTAAAATCATTACCTAGGTCATTTTTCATTATGTGAGACATTTTTCTCGTTATTTTTGTTAAGCTCCTCTCTCCCTGCGTAGTGTGAAAGTAATTGTACTGCAAAACATGATTTTTTGACATATATCTACGGATTACATTGATTTTTATGAGACTTAACAATTATGATATCAAGAATAAAACTACATCATTCTAACAAGCAAAATAATATCTACCTTCCCATAAACTATGGGTCTAGATTTGTTAGATGCAAAGGGGTTGTACGAGAAAAAAGATGTAGACATTCAAGGTTCGAAAGGTATCATTTGACTTGATCCATGCATAGAAGTTTAATTGATTTGAATTTACTTGCATAAGTTATGGGGTTGATCCTAATCAAGTCCATGTTACATCAAGAACAAATTTATATAATAACAACAAATAATAATAATATTGTATAAATAAAGTAATATCTTTATTTGGTTCCCTGCTCTAATTAATTTCTTTACTTATCGCTGTACTCAAGGAGTAATAGTTAAAATTGTAAACTTATAGAAAAATAGTCCCTTTGATCTTTACTATGTTATAAGATGCCTTCTAGTGTGGTCATTAATATAAGACATTTGATGATATATTAATTACATTTTTTAATATTATTTTTTATTTAAACTCATTAACTATGAGAGCAAAATTTAATATAAATATGAATATTTTTTATTTATATAGAGGCAAAATTGAAAGTTTATTCTATTTTTATATAAGGTTAATAATTTAACTACACTTCTTAATTCCAATGAGTTAATTAGAAATGGCTTATAATAGAGACTCTAAAAGGGTATATAACTCTTCAATGTTACTTTTCACTGTAATTAATGACGAAAATAAAATGCTATATTGAAATTAAAAGCATATCAACGGTAGTTACAATTAGGGAAGTGTAAATTTGAAAAAAAATAATTATTACATCATTGTCCAATATCTAGAACGAGTTTAAAACTTAGCCTTTTAATTAAAATCAAAGAGAATACATTGACTTGTCTCTGGAGTTAGGAATAAGGGTCGAGTTTGTAAGGTTGCCCATTTAAGCTAATTTTTTATAAATGTTTGAGCTTGAGAATTTTCATTATGTTTTTACAAATCAAACTTCGGAGCCTAGCCTTAATAGGTCCTGAAAAAAGGAGCTCTAGTCCAAGGGGCCCTTCAAGCCTAATTTCTTCTTCTTTTTCTTTTAATTTTTGGCTTGTCCAAGTACTAAAAGCCAAAAGCCAAAAATTCTACACCTTGTAATATCGACCTTATTTCCACAATACTTAACTATAATCCTCTTAATCAACCATGATAATTAGGGAATAACCTAATACAATTACCATACTATAGTAAAATACCTTAACCGCATTTATAAAGGTAACTAACCATAATAGATAAGAAAAGACTTAAATCAAATGTCAACTATGGTTAGATAGTTTAACCTAATCAAATTATAATTTTATTGAAGCTCCCTGTAGTAGAATAGTTTAAGAACATATAATTTAAACTCTATGAAAACCAAAAATAGTTTAAACACTAATTTATACAAAATGTAACCTCTAAGTTTCTAATTCAAAAACCTAATTACTAATTAAGGTTAAATTAATAAATTAGTGTATTAGTTAAGTTAATCATGTTTATGGGTTGTTAATTGACATTTAAGATCATGGATAACTTCAAGATCAGGCTAGGGTGGAACTTTGATCGAATCGGGTTGAAATGAGTGAGCAAAAGTGAGACTTTGCTCACTATGCCACATGCTGCGGCATGTGTACCACATGTTGTGGTGTGCGGCACATTTTAAATAGCAAAAGGTTATGACTTAAGTAGCTTGAAAAATCAAGTTTAAATCTAAGTTTCTAGGGGAGCTCAAAGTAGAAGGTTAAAACCTCTACTAGGGCATGAAGATTCGAGTATTTGGGAGGTATTTTGGATCTTTAATCTTCCAAGTAACCTCCTTAGCTCTCTCCTCTACCTTTCTAGCACATTTTTTTCTTTGGTTTTGAAGAATAGGTAAATGAGTTCTGAGTTGGAGAAGGGTTTAACTCAAACCCTTATGTTTGCATGTGACTTTAGGAGTTTGATTTGAGTTTCCTTACCTTGAATAAGTATTAATGTGAAGCTTAATTGTTGTTTGGAAGGGGTTGGATGAACCCTTGCTTGAGATTTGAAGTTGTGAAGCTATAAGAACTGATTATGATTGTCAGTTAGCTTGTTAGTTGTTAAATGAAGATAGTATGGGTTGGTTGTAGTTTCAAATAGCTCAATGATAGAAGTTAGGGATTTTAGGTAGAATAAATTTAGCTAATGAATATTTATGTTAGGTTTAAAAGCTAACACATAGTCCTTGCAATTTTAGGTTAATGAAATTTGTTACTTTTCCAAACTCAATGGAACAATCGAAGCTTACATAAATGGTTACCCTTTTTGTTTCAAAAAGGTTTGAGGTAATTTGATGATTTACACTATTTATTACCTTGTAAAATTTTTTACAAGTTGTTTGTGAAAATATACTAAAAAGTCTCCCTTACTAATCCAACTGCATAACAACTCTACAAGGGTAATCATTAGTATTAACCCAAGAGGAATTACCCAATCATGATTAACCATTCAAAAGTAATTCGAGACTATAATTATTTCTTTCAAAAACTAGGATCCCCAATTTTAATGTTAATAAGACTTATAAAAAATGACTTTATTAAGTCAAAAATTAAGAACAAATGATTAGGAAGCATAAGATACCATTTGGAAGTCAAAAAGACTCAAAACTAATTGAAAAACATCAAGGGTATGTGAAATATTATACATTCATTTTTACTCAAGGGTAATCATATCACTACCGAATGAAGCTATTCTTTTCTCACTTCCTTTCCCGGCCTTCTCGCACTCTCTTCACTGGTGTTCAAAAGTAACGGAGTGAGACATATGTCTTAATAACTCAGAAGTAACTCCAATTACTGGTTAGTAAGCAAAATCATAAACAACCGATAAAGTAGCATGTGTATCTATAAAACAATATCATATGCATATATAGGAATTCACTCTCATTAATCTCATTATGCTCGTACAATGCATTCTTAGTTCCTCCTGGTAGAGTAATCTCTACACCTAGATTAGGACTTCTAGTCATAAGAAATAGGGCCCACAATACCACTACTCAGACCAAGTTATTCTCTTTTCGTGTGGGTGGTCTCCTAGGTTCATTATGGTGAAGTCAAACTTGACACTCTGGATTATCAGGACTTCCTAACCTTATATAGAGTAGGACCACGATCCCCAACCCTTCTCTAAAGTAACCTCATGGATCATTCAATATACTATGTCTATTATGGTAGAGTCAAGCTCTATGCTCTAAATGATTAGGATTCTTCTCCTAGATCTATCCTGGCGGAGTCAAGCTCTATGCTCTGGATTATCAAGACTTCCTAGACCTCCTCACAGTAGAGCTGCACCCCCTACCATAATCCAGGGTATTCTCCCGGATGCGATGCATGTCAATGCCTGTGCTACCTCAAATTCATTTCAATCAATACTCACACTCGCATGCATACACTTTCACAATACTAATACTCAATTAATTGACAACATAATGCATATAGTTATATCAAAATACTTGCAAATAATTTCACAAATAAACAAATAAAAGGATTATTCCAGTTACCTTTAACCCTTATTACTAAAGGTTACCAATCACACTAAGCTCTCAGGGGCACAAATTCTTATAAGCAACTTCATCGATGCTCAATCTACATAACACAATGCCCCTTAGTCAATTTCCAACACTTTTTACAAGCATTGATTTGGCTAAATCAAATCCTTTAACATATAAAACAATTCAATTGAACACTTTTAAATTTACTTATCTATTATTTATAGTCATTAGCCCTATAAGCTACTCAAATAACAATAACAACCTCCTAATATATTCATTTGCCTAAATTTCACAATTTCAACCTAACTTTCTTAAGCCAAATGAGCTTAAATCTTTAAAGCTAAACTATTCAATTCCATACTAGTCACAAAACCTTAGTTCTGTATTTAATATCCTATTTTAACCCTTTCTTTTAGATCACAACATTTCAGAATCTCATGATTTGAGTTCTCAACTGATGAAATTCAATGAAAAAGGGGTAGAATTAAAGCTTGAGATTGCGTGATACTTACTCAATAAGTTATTAATCAAAGTAGACTCTCGAGCTCTAACTATGGCTTGCTCTAACAGATGAGAGCTTGCCCTCCTCCTAAAACACATTTTCTAATAATTCTCCTTCTATTTTCACGAGCTATTCACATTAGCTATAAGTGATTCTTGGACAGTGCGCCACGGCGCATGTAGCTTCCATCGCGGTGCGTGGCATAATGAGAAAATTCTTACTTGTGCTCTCGTGTTTTGCCCTAAATTATATTTCTATCTTTCAATCCTATCATTAAAACATCCAATCAACACAAAACATTAACTCAACACCCAAACCATAATCAATCTACTAATTAGATTAGCAACTAGTTCCTGGGATTGAAATTCAGGAAGTTACAATACTACCTCCTTTAAAGGAATTTTGTCCCTAAAATTCAAACACAAGTACAAACTCACCTTATGGGAATAAGTGAGGGTACTACTTCTTCATACTCTCCTCCATCTCCCACGTCGCATCACTTAGAGCCATTCCTTGCCAAAATACCTTAACCAATAGGATAGTTTTGCCATGTAACTACTTTTCTTAGACATCTACTATTCATTTCAGTTTGGTTTAGTAAGTTAGATTCTCTTGAAACTCTATTTCTTCTAGCTCAATCACATGTGACAGATTTGGTTGATACTTTTTCAACTGTGACACTTGAAATACATCATGTATACTGGATAAAGGCGAAGGTAAAGTGACTCTATATGCTATATGACCTACTCTACTTAGAATTTGATATAGTCCCATATAACAAGGCGTTAATTTCTTGGCCTTTATAGACCTATCAATACTAGTCAAAGGAGAAACTCGAAGAAATATATGATCTCTTACTTCAAACTTTAACGGTCGATGTCTCTTATCAAAATAACTCTTTTGATGGTTCTAGATAGTAACAAGTTTTTGTCGGATAACCCTGATCTTCTCAGTGGTCTAATCCATAATATCAAGACCAATCACACTTCTTTCGCTTAACTCAACCCAACACAAGGGTAATCTGCACCTTTTTCCATACAATGCCTTATACGGTGCCATCTAAATAATCAAGTAAAAGTTGTTATTGTAGGCAAACTCAACTAAAGGTAAATGGCTGTCCCAACTACCTTTCCGCTTAAGGACATACGATCGTAACATGTCCTCTACAGTCTGTATTATGCGCTCAGTCTGTGGATGGTAAGAGGTACTTAACCTCAACTTAATAGCCATTGCCTTCTACAATACTCCCCAGAACCTCAAAGTAAATTGGAGATCTCTGTCTAACACTATATCTTTAGGTACACCGTGTAATCTTACCACCTCTCTCACACATACCTTTGCATACTTTTCGATGTCGTAGGTGGTTTTAAAGGGTAAGAAGTGTGCCCACTTTATTAATCAATCCACAATAACCCACACAAAGTCATATCCTATCTGAGTTCTCGGTAGACCAGATACGAAGTCCATTGAAATGTTGTCCCACTTCCATTGAGGAATATCTAGAGGTTGTAGTGTACCAACCGATCTCTGATGCTCGATCTTTACTTTCTAGTATATGAGACATCGGCTCACAAACTTGGTAACATCTTGTTTCATACCTTGCTATCACCAATACTTCTTCATGTCATGGTATATCTTGGTTACACTAGGATGCATCGTGTATCAACTCCAGTGAGCGTTTTCTAATAATCTCCTTTTGATATCCTCACTCACAAGTATATAGATTTGGTCTTTATATGGGACGAACCCATCATCACTAAACCAAAACAAGGTAGTACAACCTTCATCTATATTTTCTTGTACACTTGATACAAATTTGTCTTTCAACTAAGCTTCCCGTATTTTCTTTCCAAAACTCATTGGAAATTGTTGTTGAGTGAATTGTATTCAGAGTATAATCTAATGCCTCGAGCTGCACTTATAGCAAAGACAACAACAACTGGTGTTCTTGAACCATCAATTCAGCTACATATAACAATTTTCAACTTAAAGCATCAGCCACGACATAGGCTTTCCTGGGATGGTACTTAAACTCAAAGTTGTAATCATTCAAGAATTCCATCTATCTTCTCTATTTCATATTAAGCTCTTTTTGATCTATAAGATACTTCAAACTCTTGCGACCACTGTGTACACTAAACTTTATACTATAGAGATAATGTTGGAAAATTTTAAGAGCAAACACCATAGCTGCTAACTCCAGGTTATGTGTTAGATAACTCTTTTCATAAGGTCACAACTATTTAGATGTGTTAGCCACAACTCAATCTTCTTGTATCAACATACACCCCAGACCTAAAGAAACATCTACGTGAACCTTGTAAGGCAATCGTGGATCAGGAATTATCAACATTGGCATTGAGGTTAACTTTTCTTTAAGCTTTACAAAAGCAACTTCACACTGATCATCCTAAATGAAAGGTTAATTCTTCCTCATTAATTAAATCAAGGGAACAACAATTTGTGAGAATCCATGAATGAACCTTTGATAATAGCTTGCCAAGCCCAGAAAACTCTATACCTCAGTCACTGGACTTGGTAGTTCCCATTACAATACTACAATAATAGCTTGCCAAGCCCAGAAAACTCTATACCTCAATTATTGAACTTGGTAGTTCCCATTACAATACTACATCTATCTTGTTAGGATCCATTGAAATAACTTCAGCTGACACCATGTGTCTAAGAAATATTCCCTCTTGCAGCTAGAATTCATACTTACTCAACTTGGTATACAAATGGTTATTTCTCAAAATCCTTAGCATAGTTTCAAATGCCTCATATGATCTTCCTTGTCCTTATAATATATTAGTATGTCATCTAGGAATACGACAACAAACTAATCCAAAAAGGGATAAAATATGTGGTTCATGTAATCTATGAAAACTGCAGGCACATTCATTAACCTGAACGGCATCACTAAAAACTTAAAGTGACCGTATCCAGTATGAAATGCTATCTTGGGCACATCTTCTGCATTAACACTTAATTGGTAGTACCAAAATCGAAAATTGATCTTAGAGAACATTAAAGCTCCCAATAGCTGATCCAACAAGCCATCTATTCTTGGAAGTAGGTACTTGTTCTTCAATGTCACCTTGTTCAGTTGCCTATAATCAATACATAATCATAGGTTGCCATCTTTCTTCTTCACAAACAGGATTGGTGAACCCTATGGTGACACACTAGGACATATAAAACCCTTCTTCAATAACTCTTTGAGCTATTTCTTAAGCTCTAGCAATTCTGAAGGAGCCATTCTATAAGGTTCTTTTGATATAGGTTTAGTACTAGGTGCCAAATCAATAGAGAATTTTACTTCTCATTCTGGTGGCAAACCCGATACCTTATCAGCATATACTTCTGGAAACTCATTCACAACTTGAATCTCATCAATATTACTATTGATACTATCTTCTACAGTGAAGAAAACTACATAGGCCTGATAGCCTTTAGAGACTAACCTTTTAGCTTGCACCAATGAAAACAATCTTGGTTGATTGGTATTTATTGTAGAAATAACAGTTGGCGCTATATAAACTGGTAGTAACACCATCTTTATGGCACAATCCAAGGTAGCATTATTCCATACTAACCAATCCATTCCAATGATCACATCTAATCCTTGTATAGGAATCAAGATCAAATCTATCACAAAGTTCTACCTTCAAAGCACAACTCAACCTTTTTACACACCTTACTAGTTTTATCGAGTAATCCAGAAGGCATAGACACTTTAACCACATAAGGTAACTCATGTACAAGAAAATTAGCTTTTCCATGCAATCATGCAACACAAACGAATGGTTAGCTCCCGATTCAAATAGAGCCCAAACTTTTTGCTCACAGATAGAAATTATACTTGTGATTAGATTTGGTACTATCTAAGCCTCCTCCCAAGAAACAGTGTAAACTTAACCTAGCACTACTAACCATTGCTCAAAAGATCCCCCTTCGATTCTTAGGGCAATCCTTCACAAAATGGCCCATGCCACTATAGATATAGCATGCCCAATACCTTCTAAAATGACTTTGCCCACAAACCATGCACACAAGCGAGCGTGCAGTACTTATACGAGACATAGGGGTAGTAGTGGTCTAACTCAACTGCTGTGGAGCTCTAGAATCTTTAGCGCCATCAAACCTCTTGCCTTAGCCAATCACTCCTCGAGATTGTGATTCTTTACTGAATATCCTCCTGCCTGAGGATCTTAAATCATTAGCACTAAAACTGCCTCTCTTTTATACCCCTCCAGTTAGGCCTAACAGAGTAGAAAACTGCCTATGGCTATCTCTTCTCTACTCAATATCTGCCTTTCAACCCTATCTCACAGCTATACAAAGCTGTTGCAAGTTTCCTCATATGTAGCCTCTCCCAACAAGGCAATTTGCCTTCTGTACTTAGGGCACATCTTCTCAATCAACCTCTTAGCTCTCCATTTGCTATCATCCTTCTCATATAAGTAAGTCATAAATTTGGAAAGCTGGTAGAACTTTCTCATAAATAACTCCTCATCTAAGTCCCCTTGCTAAAAAGCATAAAACTTAGCTTCCTTCTCATCTCTGAACATTATAGGGAAGTGATAGTCAAAGAATCTTTCTTTAAACTGCACCCAGTTAAGCCTACTACTACTAAAAGGTCTCATTGAATGCCACCAATGCTTGGCATCTTTAATTAGTTGTATTGTGGGTAACACTACTTTTTGCTAAGAGGAACACAAAGTAACCTCAAAAATGATCTCCATCCTCTCTATCCAATTCTCAGCATCTCCCTCTCTCATACTGCCATTAAAGGTCAACAAATTTAACCGTAAAAAAGTCCTCCAAACTCGATCCATAGGAATTTCTTGATCTTCCCTACCCACCTTTGGCCTACTCCTTGAAGCATGAGAAGTTACTGGCCTCTAAACTACATCTCAGGCTTTATTCTCTCTTCAGCTTCTAGCCTTGCCTCTTATTTTGGCCTCAACTCCTTGTGATCCCTATTACAGTTCAAGGCATCATGGCCTATTAGACTTATTTGAATGTCCAACATCACTTCTAACATACGTGTCATAATAGGGTTATTATACTAACGTTGTTAAGGTAGCAACTCTAAATCTTGCACATCCTAGGTATGCTGAGCCCATGTACTTCATAGAATTCTATTACATCTTCTTATAGCTCTACAGTAATAGCTACAATAACTTCATGTACCTTTCTCCCCTCCTTTAGAGAAAAGGCAGAAAAGTTAGTAAACAGGTAGCCAGAGGTCGAAAAAGAGTAATAAATGTATAAAAGTTTTCAACTAATGCAATGCAATGCACAAACAGATTAAAACCAAAGAAGATTGATACCAAACTATAAAGTCTTGTCTCAAACTAGGGCTTTACCATTCCATATCACTCAATCAATAAATCAAAATTAGAATAATAGCCCTTTATTTGTTTTCAAATTACAATATCCTGACTTCTTAAAACATATATTCAAATAAGAGGGCTAGCAGAAGTGCAATTATAGTTAAAACTACTCAACAACACATCTTAACCTTCAAAATAGGCCATGTGCTGTGGCGTGTAACACATGCATTGTGGCATGTGGCATAGAGTCACATGCTTTGTTTTTTTACTATCATGCACCACGGCGGGCACATCATGTGCCACAACTGGCTAAACTGAAATTTATACTATCATTTGTTAGGAAAAATGATAAACTTTTGGCGCGCGTCATTTTCACATCTGATGTCCAATTGGAGTGATTCAAGCGCCTACACAAAGCTTACCACGTATACTAACTAATGGAACAAGTTTAGACTCAATCTGATAATCCAATCTAAAATTAGATAACCGAGTGCAATTAGTCACTTTTTCTTTCAAAAACTTACACCCTAAATAGTCAATTCTCACTCCGTGTCCCATTAGACTTCAGGCCTTGAACTAAGGCTAAAAGGACCACATACACTTGATTGACACTACATATCACATATATCATATCAATAGCCCATCTTAGCCTCTCAAAGCTACATTACACAATTGTAGTCTTATATGAGGAAAACACATATACAACACATAATCACAATTACAACTAGACTTGTTCTACTTTCAACCCTCCAACTCTTACATATAGGGCTTCATCTTACCATATGATCAGGAATCACAAATGCACTCAACTCTTCCAAATAAGGCTCCACCTCACCATTTGTATCAAGTTCTCACATAACAACACAAGTCACATTCAATTCACATTTAACATATATATACACAAGCAAAATAAGTCACAACACAACATATACTTGCTCAATTCGCATTTAAACCTACCCACATACCCTCCACTAAGGCACCCTTGGCACAATGCAACATAATATACATATATACAAGCAAGTTTTACAACACAATCTACTTTCTCATGTTTGCATACATTTATGCATCTTAGTTGGTAACTTAACTTTATCAACGCATTATACATTCATTTTTACTCAAAGGTAGTCATATCACTACCAAGTAAAGCTACTCTTTACTCACTTTCTTTCTCGACCTTCTCACACTCTCTTTACCTGTGTTTAAGAGTAACGGAATAAGACATACATCCCAGTAAATTAGAGATAACCCCAATTATTGATTAGTAAGCAAAATGATGAACAAGCGATAAAGTAGCATGTGTACAATAACATATGCATATATAGGAATTCACTGTTATCAATCTCGTTATGCTCATGCAATGCATTCCTGGTTCTCCCTGGCAGAGTAATCTCTACACCTGGATAAGGACTTCTAATTAGAAGGAATAAGGCCCACCATACCACCGCTCAGACAGGATCATTTTCTTTTCATATATGTGGTCTCTTAGGTCCATCATGGCAGAGTCAAGCTCTAAGCTTTTGATCATCAGGACTTCTTGGACCTCCTTATAGAAAAGTTGCGTCCCCCTACCATAATCCAAGGTATTTTTATGGATGCGATGCATGTCAATACACATGCCAACTTAAATTCATTTCAATCAATACTCACACACCCACATGCATATACTTTCACAATGCTACTACTCTATTAGTTCACAACACATGCGCATAGTTATATCAAAATACTTGCAAACAATTTGACAAACAAACAAGTAAAAGAGTTACTCCAGTTACCTTTAACCCTTGCTACTAAGGGTTACTAATCACACTAAAATCCTAAGGGCGCAAATTCTCAGGAGCAACTTTACAGGTGCATAATCTATATAACACAGTGCCCCTCATCCAATTTCCAACACATTTCACAAGTACTGATTCGGCTCAACCAAATCCCTTAACACACAAAATAGTTTAATTGAACATTTTTAAATTCACTCGTCCATTATTTATAGTCATTAGCCCTATAAGCTATTCAAACAACTATAACAACTTTCTAACACATTCATTTACCCAAATTTCACAATTTTAACCTAACTGTCTTAGGCCAAATGAGTTTAAATCTTTAAAGCTTAACCATTCAACTTCATACTAGTCACAAAACCTTAGTTCTGTATTCAATATCCCGTTTTAACCTTTTCTTTTAGATTATAACACTTCAGAATCTCATGATTTAATTTCTCAACTGATGAAATTCAATGAAAAAGGGGTAGAATTAAAGCTTGGGATTGCGCGGTACATACCTAATAAGTTATTAATTGAAGTAGACTCTTGAACTCTAACCATTGCAAGCCCTAGTAGATAAGAGTTTCTCCTCTTCCTAAAACACATTTTCCAACAATTCTTCTTTTGTTTTCACCAGGTATTCACATCAAGTTTAAGTGATTCTTGGACAGTATGCCATGGCGCATGCAGCTTCCACTGCAGCACATGGCACAATGAGAAAATTATCACTTGTACTCGTGCGTTTTGCCCTAGATTGTATTTCTACCCTTCAATCCTATCATTACAACATCCAATCAACATAAAACATCAACTCAACACCCAAACCACAATCAAGGCATTAATTATTAATTTACCCTTGGTTAGTTACTAGTTCTTGGGGTTAAAATTCAGGATGTTACATCCAGCGTATGCTATTTTCATATACGACGTCCAATCAAAGTAATTCAAGTGTTCACACGAACTTATTCCATAAGCTAACTAATGAGATAAATTTAGACATACTCCAATAATTACATCTAAATTTAGATAGCTGGGGTGTAAAAAGTTAGTTTTCATAAAAATTTCAAGAACCAAAGCATTCAAATCACACACTTTGTCTCATTAGGTTGTTTTGGGCCTAAAACCAAGTCTAAAAGGACCATTTACACCTAATTGAACAATAATATCAACATATGTATACACATGCCAAGATTTAACTGGTCAATCGCCCATTTTACACAAAAAGGGCTGTTTTTGACAACTTTAGATAAAGCCACCTTTTTGACTAGACTACTCATAGCTTCACAACACAATCATCACTTCAAATATTTTCACAGACATACTATCATATAAACAATCCTAACCGCAAATCACTTGTCCCCATAATTAGACTAGGATTCACATATCACCATATAATTAGTACTTATATATCCATAACACATTCATAACCAAATCTAAGCCTGTCGCCACATGTTCACCACATATAACACACATTCAAAAATCTAAACTAAGATATGTAAAATCACCACTTGTCATAACTTAAAACATACATATGATTTCCTATAGCAACTTTCCATTTACAATGCACAAATAAACAAATTCATTGTACAAACTCTAAGATCACATGGCTGTAGCAATACTAAGCCAGTCTTGAGTCTTTCTCCTTTCTCAGCTCACTACTCGCACTCGTAAAAATGAAACTATGGGGTGAGATAATAATATCAGTAATAGAGTAACTATCACAGGTAACTGTAAACAAATAGTACATATATGTAATTACATAAAGTATATAATACAATTTCATGTGATACAATTCCACAAAACCCTTTTTCACAATAGATTATCACCACTAGCATGATCAACTATCATCCAAACCTCCGTATCACCCTAATCAAAACCATAAGCTCTTATTAGGCTAACACATACTCATTGACCTGAGCATACCTTTAATGTTAGAATCACCTGACCAAAGGTGTTCTATCCTAACTTTAGACTACAGTTTCCCCTATTACACATAATAGTTAAAGTGTCATTACTCTAACACTACATCTCACTAATGTTAAGGAGTTTAAATTTCCAACACCACACCCCTCATGGGCACTAAGGAGATAATATCTAACATCGTACCTCAATTATTACTAAGGAGATGAGATTTTCCAACACTGCACCCTATCAAGCACTAAGGATAATGATGCTATATAGACTTCTCATTACTTCTCCCTATAGGTGAACTCCGACCCCTTATGATCATGCCCACATATAACAAGTAGTTTGAATTCCAAATTCATATAAATTTTTGTATAGTCATATATTTCTAGAAAAACCATTTCTTTGAAATCCATTTCCTTAAAATTCTTTTTCATGCACAAACATTTATTTCTCAAAACATGCATAATCCAAAGCAATTTCATGCAATAGCTATAATACTTACAAATAGTGATAATAAATAATCACATGGAGATAGCTATTTAGTTACCTCAACCCACAAGAAAATGGTTACCCATGGATTTCTTATACACGTGATGTCACCATACGCTTCCTTTCCTTAAACCATACTAGCAACATGATAATCTATGCACAATTAGCACTATTAGCCAATTAGTCAAACTGACCACAAGTTGAGAAATCACATTTCACTATTTTTTTTCCTTTCACTTGAGAAATCTAAGTCCATTACAACCTAATTGCCACTTTCTATCACTTCAGCCAATCCCATCAAACCTCTTTCACAACTTTACTCCCAATTCCCTTTAGTTAAGATTTAATTTAAGCTTATAATTTTAAAGCTTTATCATTTAATTCTAAACTAGTTGTAAAACCTTAATTTAATTGCCAACACTTTAAAATTTCTTTATAACTTATACTAAGAGAAATTAATGTAGGATAGAAGTGAAAGGTGGTACAAAACTTACCCAATAAGCTATTAGTTGAAAATGTCTCCTAAGGCCTCAAATCTTTTACCCTAACAGCCAATACTCCTCTCTTCCTCTCCCTTCACATTTCCTCTTACTTCCTTTTCAGAATTCACAAGCTGACCACGTATATCAATCATTTAATCTATGTTGTGTGCCATGGCATGTGCCACAGTGAGAAAAATCCTCACCACACACTTTCACTTCACTTTGAAATGAAATTCTTTCACCAGTATTTGCTCATTCAACATTCTAAAGAGTTAAAATATCAAATTATCACCCAAAATCCTAATCACTCACTAATTTACTAATTTACCCTTAATTAGCAATTAGTTTTAAAGTTAAGAAATCAGGATGTTATAGATCATGTGTAGAACATTCTATCTATCACATGTGAAATAGCTGTTACAAAACCTAAGCCATTCTAGATGACAAATCACACATGGAATAGTCTATCTATCATGCATGAAATGGCTAGTTACAAAACCTAAGCCATTTTAGATGACAAATCACATATGGAACACTCTATCTATCAAGTATGAAATAGCTGGTTACAAAACCGATGCAATTTTAGATGATAAATCACATGTGAAACATTCTATCTATCATGCGTGAAATAGCTAGTTATAAAACCTAAGCCATTCTAGATGACAAATCATGTGTGAAACACTCTACCTCTCACACATGAAATGGCCTAGTCAAAATATAACCCATTCTGTGAGATAAATCATACATAGAACTAATATGCATTCAAACATGGATTACATAATAAAAAGACTTAGTTTCTATAGGTGACAAATCATGTAAGTGTACAATACAAATTAAGCTTAAATTGGCTTTAGGCTCACCTAAGTTAGAAATGTGTTTAAGTGACCAAGTAACAAATCAAGCGTGAAAGTTTCCTTTCAAGCGTGACACGTCACTGCTCGAAATGCAATCTAACACAATGTGACAATTCAAGCATGTGCACAAAAACCTTTCAAGCGTGAATTAGAGCACAAAATCTTCATCAAGTTATCACATATACAAAGGTGACAAATCACACATGGATTATTTCTGATTCAAGTGTGAAATACTAGGCAGTATGCCTAAGGTGACAAATCACTTATGGTTCCATTTTGATTCAGGTATGAAACACCATGCAGTGAAAAGTTTAATTTCTATGATCTAATTTAAGCATGACTTACATCATTTTGAAACTTGAATTGACTAAAATAAGTCTTATAATACATAATAAAGATTTATGAGCTTAAGATAATGCGTTCACTTTTAAATTGATAGCATGTGATTAAGTTCTCATAGTTTTCACATGAATCTAAGAGTGACTCAAACCTATAGATCTTCTTCTTCTCTTGTTCTTCAAGTTCTTGGAGGGTTTGTCACATCCATGGATCTTCAATATCTGCACAAGTAATAAATATCTTTTCTCTTAATTTTATAATCATCAAAACACATCATTCAACATATAATACAATTAGGGCTCTATTCATGTGAATAGACTATTCAAGCTTACCAATCGTGTAGAATGGCTCAACTAAAGATTACTACAGTCACTCTTGGACTATAGTTTTCCCTATTCTCAAATCCCTAAGGTGTCATAAACCTTAAGCTAGTCTCCTCGATGAACAAGTGAAAATAGTTAGGTTCAAGTCCCTCGACAAACATTGGGATAAGGTTACCCTTCAATTACTGAAAAGCATCCATATAATACCACATAGATTTATTTCTCCTCTCCCTTAGCAAACTCTCATCAAATGATCATGCAACTCACTATTTCACATATACAATATATGCTCATTGGATTCATACATTAAGTTATCACATATGAGCATTGCAATCATTTTCACTTTACACACTTTACTTCTTTTCTCAACTCATATCACAAATGCATATTCACTTTTCATATACTGCATTTGAAATTATGACAACAATACAATCATCTCATAAAGTTGTCAATTCCCATTTTCATATATAAATGTGGTACTTACAATTATTTCAATGACAAATGTTAAATCAAAGTTTACATGTAATTGCACACATATATAATTATGCATTCCATGCATTCACATCAAATAATTCATGTCCAAGATGTAAATCAATTAACAAACGACTACACAGAAAAAAAAATTCCTCAATTACCTCAAACCCTTGAGAGATCAAAGGTTTACCCCTTAAATAATTTACTTCCAAGCTTGCTCTCAAGCTTAATTATGTGCACAGATGATTAATCTACAATTAATCATATCTAAACTCATCTTTATTGACATTTACACAAATTAAACCCTTATTTCAATGCTTGAAATATCCCAAAGTTCTCATTTCTAGCATTTAAGTTCAGTCATTGGGCTTATTGATTCACTATAGCTCTCAAGAGCCTCATTAAACTCTCAAATAGTCATTAATACCTTCCTAACCAACTCCAACAACCTCATTAAATGGAAATTTTTAGCTATTAATGAGGCGGATGTAGCCAAGTGGATCAAAGTAGTGGATTGTGAATCTACTATGCACAGGTTCAATTCCTGTCATTCACCCATAACCAAGTTACTATTATTTCTTTTTCTACTTTTGTGTTAAGTTTATTTATTTTTCTTAATAACTAATTTGCTACAAAAGGAATTTTTTTAGTGAATGTGTCACAATCCATTACTCCTATCTTTTTGTAAAGACGAAGAAACAAAATTCTATTTTCTCTACTCTACTATTTACTACTTACTATGGTGACGAAGAATTAAATTATTACTATATCTTTTTCCTCTTTCTACTTCTTCTTCCAAGTACAGGATAGCCTAAAGGAACCACCAAAACATGTAAAGCCTTCAATCATTAGTTTCAATAACTTAAATAACTCACATTGACTTTATTTAAGTCAATAGGTTCGAACCCATAGAAAAATTCTTAGGAAAATCAGGTGCACCATGTCATTTATAGTCTATGCAATAAAAATAAGACATTTAGATGGTATTATATATAAATTGATTTTGAAATTAATAATAGTAGAGAGAAAAGGTAAGAAATCAAATTTATAATCTGTTATAAGAATAAAATCAATTAAAAAATACCATATAAGATTCTATTTAGATTACTTAGAGCATTTTAATTGGATAGTTAACAAATAACATAGTGCACTCAGTCTATTTAAGTATTTCTCTGGACCCATAACTTTTATGGACTAAAAATCACATCTAACAGTAAACCTTAACCTCACAACCTCTGAGAAAAAGAGATAGAAAGGAAGATGAGGGCTTGGGAAACTTACTTGTGTTTAGAAGTCCCAAAATGCTCCTAAATCCTCAATTCTCTAAGCTCTAGCAAAGCTCCTCAAGTGCTCTAAGTTTCTCTTGCTCAATTTTCTATTTTCTCTTTCCTTTTCTAGCTGAAACTTAACTTAGCACTATAAGAATTTAGCCATGCACCATGACACCTGACACACGTGTCATAGTATGTGGCACAAAAAGCTCCTCTTTATGTTTTTTTGACTTGTGCATCACGGCACACCACACATGCATTTTGGCATGTGGCATAGAAGAACTTTCTCTTGTTTCTCATTTATTGAGGTCTAGGTGTCCTAACTTTACTCCAAGCCCAATTCTAGAGTTGAAATCATAACCTAAAACATTCATTACGACCCTTCAACCATACACCACATTAATTTTCTTAAGTAATCCTCATTTAATCAAGTTAATCGAGGTTTAATTTTCTAGGATGTTATAGTTAAAGTAGGAAATAGAAATGGTTTTTGAAAAAGAAAAAGTGATGCATGCCTAAAATGTATGTTTAAGTCAAAGGTTAAAAGTATTTATTAATGCATCATTATTAAATTGAAATAAAAGCATGTGGTGATGTGATTATTTATACATATATGATAATTGTGGTGCATTCATAATGCATCATGTGGTGATTGTGGTGAAAATCATGGTATGAGGGTAGGAGTTCACCTTAGGAAAAGTGGTGATAAAGTCCATATAGTCAAACTGTTTCTATAAACATATGGGCAGTTATCCTGTGCACTCTATATCATTGAACGGGTTCAAGGATTGGAGGATACATCTATATCACTTGAAGATGTTCAGAGGATTAGTGTCTATGACACCCTAATTATGTGTAATAGGAGGAATTAGTTGTCTAAAAATGCCTTTAGTCAAGTAACTCTTCCACTAAAGGTGAGCATACTAGACGATATGGTTTGGTCAAGTAGTAAAACCAACAAATTCAGTTAGGAGTAGTGAAGGTTCAGATGGAATTTATGATCATTCATGTTATTTATGTGATATATCTCCTTGTGGTATGCAATGATGTTTTAAATATCCTACTCTATTACTTATTTATAATTTTTCTTATTAATGAGTAATGTAGATCGAAATGAGCACATACGCGAAAAAGTGAGGGTGGCACCTATTGAGGAAAAATGGTAGAAAATCGGTTGAGATGGTTTGGGCATGTACAAAGAAGACCAAGGGAGGCACCAGTGAGAAGAGTGGAACATATAACTTTGAGTCCGATTAAGAGAGGTAGAGGAAGGCCTAAGAGAACACTCTTGGAAGTTGTTGAACGTGATCTCTTAATTAATAATATTTCTAAAAGCTTAATAAATGATAGAGCACAATGGCGTCTTGCAATCCATGTAGCCGACCCCACCTAGTGGGATAAAGGCTTGTTGTTGTTGTTGTAATGAGTAATGTAGATCATTCTAGTTATTGAGATGTTTATCTCGCTCATCATTACTATTTTGTAGGTTTTAAGATGGATAGGGGATAGGGAAAAGAACTAGGAAAGGAATAGCTACCTAGCTATCTATTGTAATGCCCTTATATTTGGAGTATGTGTACACAAATGTATATGTATAGCATTTTAGTTGCCAATTAGGAATGCACATCCATATAATTTTTTAGAGTTGCACTTGTATGATATTAACTTGTAATGTATTTCAACTCAAACATTGTATGATGTGGCAATATATGTGGTGATTGTGTGGTGATAAGCTAGAATACTAGTGTAAATACATTGTAAATATGTGGTGATATGCTATACTACACTTGTATAAATGTGAATTTTGGGATAGCTTGGCCTAAGGGAATGTTTGATAAAATATTGTATAGTTAGGCTAAAATTGTATTACAAGTATATGTGGTGATGATTTGGCCAAGTAACTATTATATGTGAATATGTGGTGATTAGGCCTATTATGTGATATCAAGGCCTTAGGTGGTCAAATCTTATTTTTGATGTGTTATTTTATGTTTATTTGTTCAATTAGGTGTATAATGGTCTTTTAGACTTGGTTCAAGCCCTAAGTTAGGCTAATGATATAAGGCTTGATATTTGAGCACTTAGACACACTAAATTTATTTTCAAGAAAATTATTTTTGTGTCTAGGTGTTTAAAGTTTATATACAATATCAGATCATAATGAAACTTATACCATTAGCTAAATTATCGAACAAACTTCACGTGAGCACTTGAATCACTTCAATTGAACATCATATGCGAAAATGATGTAACCCTAAAATTAAGCCTAAAAAGCTTTCATAATAGAATTTTATTGTCATGATAGGGGCATGTGTGCCTTGGCATGTTGTGCACAAGCCACAATGCATGGCATAGAGGCCAAATTGTCCTATTTGTGCCACATACTGTAATGCATGAACCACATGTAGTAACATATGTACTAGAATGTGCCAAAGTGCCTTTTTGATGGGTTTACATGTTGTTGGCGCCTTAAGGAAAGTAACAGCTACATGCATTAAATGCTCTGACAAAGTGTAGAAAAGATAGATACCGATAGACAAAAGACATAAGAGTAGAAAGGACGAATTAAAGAATGAAATATATGATTAATTTCACCAATGGTTGTATTTAACAAAGTTCTAGGATGATAGGAAGTGAAACATAACACTTTAAAGTTGAAAAGAAAAGGATTTAAAGATAGTCCAAGATGTTCTATTTTTAGATCGAAAAATAGAGGTGAAATCTTTAAAGACATACTGGCATAAGTCATATCATATCGGTATACATATGAATGTTTTAAAGAAAGAACATACCAGTAGATGAATGATATATCAATAGAATTAATCATAAAACACAATGATTAAGGATACTATCTACCAATAGAAGGAAAGAATTTGGATAGGAAATAGTCATTTAAGAAGGTTTGATATATACTGGTAGAAGTGATAAGAAAGAGTGAAAACAGGTCTTGGACATTTGGGTAGATCTTATACATACTAATAAAAGTGGGATCTTTAGGTAGGTTTGATTTGTACTAGTAAGAGTAATAGAACCACATAAGGTTGTGACATTCAAGTAGGAAAGAGATCTTTAGATAGATGAAAAACATACCGATAGGTATAACATATATCGATAGGTTTAAGAATAGCAAAAGCTTTTTATACATTTCTAAATGCTTCTAAACCAAAATTAGGAAAGAGATAACTATAAAAATATCTCAAAAAGGAATAGAAATTAAGATTAAGAATAATCAAAGAGATTCAATACATAAGCCTTCTTTCTTTAACCATGACAGAATTGCATTGTAAAACAACTTCTCTATACTTTTAAAATCAGCAAAACTAGGGTTCAACATTTCTCCCTCTTTTGATGATAACAAAAATACTAGATGTAATTGAATTAGTATATGGAGAGATTTACTCCCTTCTAAATAAAGAAATTAATGAAGAGGTTAAGATAGATATGCATAAAGCAGAATATATTCAAAGTACTTGGCTTAAAAGATACAAAATGTTTAAGAGATAGCAATGAAGAAAATAAAGACAACATTGCTTCAAGGCTTGGGATTTTTGGTAATTTGAGTGGTATTGAGTCTTTTTAAAAAAACTTTGGCTCGTTTGGCAGGATCAGGAGATATGGTTGAGGTTGGTTTTTTGGTAAGGACAATTGATCCTTCTTTCTCTGATTCTACTATTGGTTTGTATCTCTTCTTTTAAACAACATAGCTCCTTGTCTTTCTAGTCACAAAACCCTTGTCTTCCTTTCCTTGTTCCCCTTAACTTTCTTTCTTCTTCTTCTATGAACCCTTCCCCCTCTCTTTTTTTATCTCCTCCTTTAATGTTGCAACTGATGGTTTCTCCCATTTTTTGTCATCATCAATGAGGGGTAAAGGAGTGAGAGTGACATGTGTAAAAATATGAGGATCCATAGGAGGCATGGAAATAGGACTAACAGTTTTGACACTGGACTTAAGTTCAAATCAAGTAGGTAAAGGGTTAACTTAAAGGGTCATTCAAACAAGATGAGCAATAGCAAGCATTATAGTAATAGGTTTAGGATCATCTAGAGACGAAGGATGATCATGAAAGGTATTAAGAATAGTAGAAGATGGGAGAGTTCTAGGAATCATCATTAATGTGGTTGAAACACCAAGAGCTTCAATTGCTATTGAGAAAGCAGGAATCGTGAGAGATTTAATATATAATTTTGCAATATCCACAGCTATGGTTGTATTAAGTAGGGGCTCTTAAACTTACAATTGAGCTTTAGAATATGTCCCACATGCTTGAAATTGAATTTCTTTGGCCTTAGACATGTCAAGAATGCCAAGGTATAACTTTAGTTGTTTAGCAAATATGCCATGTGACTCTCTATCTCTTCCTTTCTTAGAAGAGGACGTATCAGTTGTGTGAACTAAGTCATGATCTTCCTTAGCTTGCTCTAGTTTTCTCAGGAAAGCTCTAATTTCATCAATGATGGCCATTCTAGTCATAGCCATTTCTTTTCTCAGGTCTTCCTTAACCACTTCCAATTCTCTTTTAAAAGACAACTTAAGCTTTTGTAGATATAGGTTGTTCAAATTCTCATGAATTTTGAATCTGTAATGTAGCCATTTTCTTGTCATAATATCAATCTAGATTTCATCCTCATTAATCTATCCAAATGAACTTGGTTCTGTATCTGATGAGTTATCTTTCTTCTTCGACATACTAGGGTAGCTGAAGTAGTAGGTGCAATAGTGTGAGAAACTTCATTTTCATCCCCTTCTTCATCATCAATCATAGCAAGCTTCATCTTCCTTAAGGTAGTCTCCCCCATGACATAACATAGATTAGTCTTCCTTCTATATATTTAATGTTTTGATCATCCAATATTTTAGAGATCAAAGATGCATAAAGAGGAAATTGTGGGGGTCTCTTAAGGATTGGGTTGACAATCTCTACCATATTCTTCATTATGATGTCTGCCACATTTATCATATGACCCTTAAGCAAGGAAGTCATGTATATGAATTCCTTACTGTAGAAAGCATTAAATCCTTACTACTTACATAGAATGGTTTTGGTCATAATGTGATGTAAGACTCTGTGAATAGGTGGCATTGATGCAAGTTTAATGATTGGCTTTTCTAATAGGCTCCATTCTAGCACTATAGTTTTAAACATGTTTGCTTTCTCAAATAAGAAATCACTGATTTTAGCTATTGAACCATCCGAAGGTAGGCCTAATAGCTCAACTAAATACTCCTCTGTAATGTCAAAGCACTTTCCTCTAACAGTGACCCTTAGTGTTTTTCCCTTATTCATGACTTTCATTGATCCATAAAAAGCCTTGATCACTTCATCACTATAGGCTAGATTGATAGTAATGAATTTCTTATAGGGACTTAGGATTCCTTTAACATCATACCCTTTCTAAACTAGTTCATCTAAGTTAACTCACCAATATGCCCTTAGCTTTTTCTTGCAGACAACCTCCCATAAACTCTGTATTCTTCCTTCTGATAGATCATTGCTGTAATATTCATCTTCTACGACTTTCTTCCCTTTTCTCTTACTTTAGATACTTGTTTCTCTTAGATTAATAGTGTTTGAGTTTTTAATTTGAGAGGATGCCCAATCAAGAATTTTCTTATAATTAGGGTTGACATGACTCTTATTAGGAAAGTTTGTGTTTTGAGAATTACCTTGAGACAATTTGGAAGGAGGTTTCTCAGCTTTTGTATCTTCCTTTATGCTTACTTTCTTCCTTGAAGATTCTTTCTTTTTCCTAGCACTTACAAACTATTTCGCTTTGCCCAATAGTTCTCAATAATTACTTTGAGCTGAGGAGGAAAAAGTAGAATGCTTTTGTTTGGTGACTAATTCTCTTGCTTGCTTAGAATCTTTTAAAGAAATCCTATGCTTAGAGAGAGATTTTTGTATGATCTTTGTCCTTGCCATAATCAAAGAATGAAGCTTTGAGACTTGTCAAAGTGGTTGAATCAAATAAAAAGGTGAGTAATCGGGCTTTTAGATTAAGGGGTTTTGCTTAAGAGCTAAAGTGGAGGATAAAATCATAAGGAAATTGAAGTTATTAGTTATACATAGCTATTGAAGAAAATAGAATTTAAGAAGGCACCAGTAGGGTTTTGAGATTCAGGTAGAATGAAGTAGTAATAGTATTGAAATAGGATAAGAACATACCAGAATATTACCTTCATATCGGTAGAACTTAATTACCATTATAGATTTAAATACAATGAACAGCTCAGATAATATCATGCGCACCTAACATACCAATAGAAAACATATATATATATATATATATATGTATATATATATATCAATAGATTTAAGACATATTGATAGGTTTCTTATTTCTAGTACCTTTATTCATACCGGTAGATTCTTCTTCTACCTAAATGTATGATTACTACCAGTAGGTATAAGTCATACCGATATGTACTTCTACAACCTTTACTCTATATAGCTGAGTTCTTGTGAAGACGAACTTAATAAACTTTGAAGCTTAAATTAGTTCACTGATCATAACTAAATCATAAAATAAAAAATTGAGAGATCTTACAATTCGTTTGGATTTAATAAACTCAATTCTCTCCTAATGAACATGAATTGATTTGCATTAAGAGGCTTTATGAATATATCAGCTAGTTGAAGATCAGTAGGAATGAATTCAACTGTAACATCCTTCTTTTAAACATGGTCTCTAATAAAATGATGACAAATATCAATATGTTTGGTTCAAGAGTGATTGGCATTGGATTCTTGGTCAAACATATTATACTTGTATTGTCACATTTGATTGGAATCTGTTTGAGTTTGATTCTAAAATCTTCAATTTGCTGCTTCATCCATAGAATTTGAGTGCAACTTAGCCTTGCAACAATATATTCTGACTCAGTTGAAGATAGAGAGACTATATTTTATTTCTTGCTCGCCCATGACACAAGGATCCTTCAAAGAAGTGACATGTTCCACTTGTGCTTTTCTCTTAGTCTTACATCCACCAAAGTCAACAACTAAATATGTAATCAGATACTCCTTTCCTCCTTTGTAATACCATAATCCTAAGGTACAAGAGTCCCTGAGATATCCAAATATCCTTTTTACTGCTACAACATGTGACTCCTTAGGTGCTGCTTGAAATCTTAAACATAAATCTATACTGAATGATATTTCGGGATGACTTATAGTGAGATAGAGAAGTGATCCAATCATTCCTTTATAAGATTACTCATAGGTATGTCGATTTCATTGGCTTGATTCATTTTGAATTTCTTAAGCATTTCTCAGAGATATTTGGTTTGATGGATAAATATTCCATCATTTCTTTGCTTGATTTGTCGACTAAGAAAGAACATCAGTTCCTCCATTGTAGACATTTCAAATTCTCCCTACATTAACTAAAAAATTCTTTGCATAGAGATTCATTAATAGCACTGAATATAATGTCATCAACGTAAATTTCAACAATAAGTAGATGACTTTTCTTTATCTTAATAAATAAGGTAGTATCAACTTTACCTTGATTGAAACCATTTTCTAAAAGGAAAGAGCTCAATCAGTCATACCATGCTCTAGGTGCTTGCTTGAATTTAAAGTGTGCCTTCTTGAGCTTGTATACTGCATCAGGCTTCAAGAATCTTTAAACTTAGGCATTTGTTCAACAAACACTTCTTCAAGAATGTACCTATTGAAAAATGTACTTTTTACATCCATTTCGTAAAGTTGATGTCCTTCATAGCAGCGTAAACTAGAAGCAGACAAATTGCCTCCAATATTACAACTAGAGCAAAAGTTTCTTCATAATATATTCCTTCTTCTTGATTATATCCTTTGGCTACCAGGAGAGCTTTATTTTTTACTATGACTCATCCTTCATCAAGTTTGTTCTTAAAGACCCACATTGTATTGATGATAGAATGGTTGATTGGTCTTGTGACTAAATCCTAAACTTGATTACTCTTAAACTGATTAAGCTCCTCTTGCATAGCATCTATCCAATATGTGTTAGATAGAGTTTCTTCAATGGTTTTTTGCTCAATTTCAGAGATAAAGGCTGAATGACTAGCAATGTTTTGAAACTTGCTCCTTGTGCACACTGGATCACTAACATCTCCAATAACTTGTTTAAGTGGATGATTCTTATTACTTTTCCAAGCTATTAGTTGAGAGAGTTCTTCTTTGACTAGTGAACTTTCCTTTTTCTCTACTGCATTTTGAGATTTTTGAGAATTTTGAAATTGAAGGTTGTCCATCATCTTAATTACCTCATCAATATCAAAAGCTTCCTTCCTCATAGGATTCTCATCAAAGACCACATGGATTGATTCTTTCATGGTCTTAGTTCTGAGATTAAAAAATCGGTAGGCCTTGGTTTTGCTTGAGTAGCCTAAAAAAATTCCTATATTAGACTTATACATTAAATTTTTCCAAATTCTCCTTATTATTGTGGATGTAGACCTTACTTTCAAACATACAGAGATGATCAATATTTGGCTTCTTTTCTTTACATATCTCATATAGAGTCTTGTTAAGTTTTGGTCTGACATATGCTCTATTCATTATATAGTATGCAATACTTATAGGATCTGCCCAGAATACTTGAGAGACTCCATTGTCGTTCAGCATTACTCTAGCCATTTTTGTGAGCACTTTATTCTTTCTTTCTACTACTCTATTCTGTTGTGATGTCCTAGATGTAGAAAAGTTGTGAGAGATTCCATTTTCATTGCAGAATTCCATGAATTCTCCATTCTCAAACTCTCCTCCATGATTGAACTTGATAGACACAATAGAAATACCTTTCTCATTTTAGACCTTCTTAGCAAAAGTACTAAATGCATAAAATGTTTCATCCTTGGAGTTAAGGAAAAAAGTCCAAGTAAATCTAGAAAAATCATTGACTATAATAAGAATATATAAATTACCACCAAAACTTTTTACTCTTGAAGGACCTACCAAATCCATGTGCAAGAGTAGTAAAGGTTTTTCAGAGGATATAAAATCCTTAGATTTAAAAGATGTCTTAATTTGCTTTCCAACTGACAAGCTTGGCATACTTTTTCTTGATCAAAACTTAAGGGTGGAAGACCAATGACCAAATCATTTTTCATCATCTTTTCTAACTGCTTGTTAGTTACATGAGCCAAGTGACAGTGCTAAAGAAAACTTTTCTTGCACTTACTTAAAAGACATTTATAGGAAAAAGGTTCGGATTCTAAATCAAAAGTATAACAGTTACCATCTCTTTTGTCATGAAGAATAATCTTTCTATTTGATTTTCTTTGAACAATGCAAAATTTAGAATCAAATATGACTATGTTTCCTTTGTCACAACTCTAACTAATGCTGATAAGGTTGTGAAAGAGTCATTCGACGTATAAAACATCTTCTATACAAACTTACTTTCCTTTTCCAATCTTTCCAATCCCAGCAATATGTCATTTTTGATTTCCTCTAAAGGTAACATGACCTCCTTCTTTTTCAATTAACTTCACTAATTGATTAGTATCACCACTCATTTGTCTTGAGTACCCATTGTTTATGTACCACTTCTTCTTATTCTTCTTTGAGACAGTAAGGCAAAACTGTAAAGGAAAGCCATTTCACTTTAGGTACCCACTTCTTCATGTGTCCTTTCTTGTTAGTTGGTTTCCTAAGTATATAAGTACCTTTGGGAACCCATTTTATAGAGCCACCTAAGCTATTCTTCTTATGAAGGCAAGACTTAACATGATGGCCCTTCTTGTTATAGTAATCACAAGTAAAAGGACCAGAGAAATGTACAAAAGGCTTAAAATAGATGTGATATAATTTTATGGTCTTTTTTGGCTTCTTCTGAGATGTATCAACTATAGGGTTATACCTAATACCCAATTGATCAGAGATACACCTTTGAGAGCCAATCAAAACATTTAGCATCTTGGTACCCCAAGTAAATTTAGGTAAATCCTTTTTAGGATGTCATTTTAATTACTTAATGCAATACAATTAGCACATGAATCAAGTTTTTCTTTCTCTATACTCTCCTTGTCAAGGACGTTTCTAAGTTCTCTTCTAATTGTAAAATTTTATTTTTAGTGTGTAAAAATTTTTTACATTGTTCTTGAAATAAATAAAAATAAGTCATTATATTCAACTTGAAGCATATTAGAATTTATCTCTTTTAATTATGGTTCAATCATATCATCATCCTCTAATTCTTCTGCTACAAGACGTAAGTTAGCAATCTCTTCTTCTTCTTTATCTTCAAATGAATTGTCTCTCCAAGCTACAAAGGCTTTCTTTTTGTTGGTTTTCTCCTTCTTCTTTTCTTTCTCTTGCTTCTTTTGCCACTGCAGACAATCTTACTTAATTGGGCCAGGTTTCTTGCATTCATAACAAGTGAGAAGTTCCTTTGAATCTTTCTTGTTATTACTAGAAGATCCTCTTTTGCAATTTTTCTTCGCTTTATAGAACTTTTTATATCACCTTACCATAATGGCAAATTCTTCATCCTCATCAAACTCCACTGGCATTCTTCTTCTTATCCGGTAGCTTTTAGAGCAATCCCCTTTATCTTTTTGGTCATATCTGTAATAGCCTATAAATTTGGGTTAATAATAACAACAACAACAACAATAATAGATAGTGAAATAAAATAAAATATATGGTGAGTCATGTTGAGGGTATTTTTATTAAATCTGGAGTAAAAGTTACAAGAAGATATGAGGGCTTAGTAGAGATAATGTCAGCCACCTACCTATTAGGTCTTAGGTTCAAAAATTCTCCTTGTAATATAGGGGATTTTTTTAAAAAAATTTAGAAATTACTGTTTTGCCCTTACTCCTCCCATCAATCTATATATTTCTTGTTCTCTTTCTTCCTTTGTCATTTTTCCTGGACCTGGGCATGCATCAAAGTCAATAGAAAATAGAGAGCCAGAAGTTTTGAATTCTTGCTCCAGCTATCCCTGTCTTTTGTCCTCATCACTGTCACTTATCTCATTGTCGGTGACCGTGGGTATCCATCGCCACCTTGCAACATCAGGTCCTCTGCCATCCCTGCCTCTGTTTGCCTTCATTTTTCCTCATTTTGTTCTTGCTATTTGTGTTCGTATTCATGTAGTAGGTGGCGTGAGAGATTAATCACTGATCTGAGGTGCTACTCATGAATATTTTACTACTTGGTCTGGTTTTGTTGACTCTCTTCCTCTTCCTTTTCCTTATGCCACATCAAATTTTCCCTCCCCTTGTTCTATTGTAGTTCTGCTACTTTCTTCTTGCATGTGTGCCGTGGCTATATAAGGTGAGGAGCCTTGAAGTCATCTTTCCTTTTTCTTGATAACTCTATGCACGTGCTTGTGTAAAGTGCTAGAACATAGAAGTGAAGATGCAAATTTTTTCTTCTAGTTCTGTGGCTGCCTATATTGCATGTCTAGAGGAAAAGGAATTTAAATTAAGCTAGAAAATTGTATTGAAGCTTGATAATGATATACTTGGGTCAAAATTTTTGAGCAAAAATTTAATTTTTGTTTTGATTAGTTGATGTTGAAAGAATTTGTTAGGATATTAAGATAGAACAACTTAGACATGCAATTTGGAGATTGGTGCCATAAGGTATTTTTTAAAATACTTATTAGAAGGAGTTGCTTGATTGAATATTTCTTAGAAATTTTGTCAAATTCCTTAGAAGACATAAATAGTTTGGATGCTATTCTCTTGTGAATTAAGGTTGGAATTTTAAACTAAGGAGTATGCCTATGAGGTGTTCAATAAAATGCCTATTAGAAAAATTAAACATATGATAACAAGATACATGTGATAATTAAATTAAATTGTTGATAACTAGATAATTATTGGAAGATAATTTTCTTTAACTAATGATGGAAGTTTGATTAGCTTACATATTGATATTGAGGAATTTTGGGGAGAATATTGAGGAAGAAGAGGCTTAGTATTTGTTTGAACTTTGATATAAATAGATACCGAATACAATGCTAGAAGTAAAGAATTTTTGTTGAATGATGGAAAATAAATGTGATGCTTGTATTATTGATAAATAAATTATTATAAACAGCAATTATTCTCTATAAAAAAGTTGGAGTTAGAAATAGAAATGTTTGGAAAGAGTGTTTTTTTTATTGGTAATTCAATAGCCCATTTGCTATTTAAATATTAATCATTGGAATATCTATGAAATGTTGAGAAAAGTAAAAGTTAAGATTGTATGCATTGCCTTTTCTGAATTATTTGGATTGATAATGTCTAAAAACAAAATAAAATATAAAATCTATAGAAGAAAATAACTATGGTATTACTTGGCCATTAGGATTTAAAAAGCAATCATCATTGCAAAGGGACCAGCTAGGAGTAAATTATTTATTGGAAAGTTTATCGGGCAAGTGAATAACATCCCAATTGATTTATTAGCCAAATTCTTTTTATCAAATATTGTTAGATTATATCTATATGCATATTGTTATATCTTCAAATTTAATATTAATTATTTAGATTGAATTTTTCATCATGTTGGTCTCTTGAGGAAAATGAAGAAATGTTTTACAATTGAGTACTTTCAATTCTTTTAACATATTAATAATGTTTGATTTAAGGGTTGAAGATTGATTCATCATTATGATTTATGCACAGAAGAACACGAGTGAGTTCATTTTATGATGAGTATGATGATAAATATTAAGAAGAAATAATATATTGATTTTATAGACCCATATACATTGCATTTAAAAGGTGGGATTATATCAGAATGCTGGTTGCTAATGGTAGTACCATTAGTCCTTAGTGTGCCATGGCTCACTAAGCTAGCAGGGTGTTTAAGAGGTGCTAGCCCCATGCGACGGCCAATGCACGTGGAATGAAAGGATAGTTGTTTGTGGGCATCGTACTTATACTTGTTTTCGTGGGCCTCATGCCTGCGCTTGTTCATGGCTCCTGCCACGCTTGTTTTGTGGCTTTGAGCCACGCTTAGTTACTTACCCTTGTGGACTATGTGTCCATGCTTGTTAATTGTTTTGATCAAATCCTATTAAAGAGTGAATTTTCAAGCTTAAGTTTTCTTCAAATTTGATCTTTTAAAGCAAACTATTATTTTTACCACATTTGGATTTTATATTGGCTGAATAATTTCAATAGTTTTAAAACATATATTGGTGTTTAAAGTGGAACTTGAATTTCTAATAAATTGTAGTTGAGTTCAAGCATCTATGTTTTACTTTCATTTACATAACCATTGATATATATATATATATATATACACGAGGTATATGCTTATATTATTTTTAATTGATTATTTCACTAAGTTTATAAAAAGACTTTGATGTACTTTTCATTATTTTCATAAATTGTAAATTAGGATGTTATTCTCTAGAAATTTTTGATGTCAGATAGTATAGCTAGTCATGCACCTTCAGATGATCCTTGGGGGGGTTAAATGCCAAGTTGAAGTTTGAGCAATATTCTAGTTAATCTCTATCCATTGTAAAACTTGAAGTTATAAATATTATAAATTTTATTCTAAGTACTTCACATAAACTATAGTTAGGATCCTTGTTTGTTGTCTATATTGTTAGTCTGCTGGTAGATGCTGAACTCTCTATTGTTATTTTGTTGTGATAATATTGTTGTAGAACCTTTAGAAAATCATGTTTTTAGGGGTGCTTTTGTCAAAATTTTTACAAAAAGTTTTGGAATCTTTTTGTTTGTATGAAAGTGTTATAGTGATTCTCCAATCCTATTTCAAATAGTTTAAGATGTAAATTAAAGTTTCCAAGACATCATCATTAGGTATGCCACTTTTCTCAATATCAACCTGTGCAATATATAGTGAGAAAGTTAAGTTAGTTGATTGATGATAAAAAAAATGACAATATCAACAATGTCAATGCTAGTAATGTACTTACACATTTGTCACCAAGCTCATGAACACGTTATCAATAATGTTTCCTTCTTTGTTGGTTCAGCCATCTATGAAGAGTTTGTGATGTGAAATTGAGCTTGCTCATTAACCCTCTAGCTTGATCTACGAATTTACTTAAAGTTGAATATCAATATAGTACATATATTCATGAAATAAGCTATAATTATGTAGCATAAATATTAATATATCATTTGTTGCTCAATTCCTGCATATCCTATGTGCCCCTTCTTGTAAGGGCATAGATCTTTCTCATGCAATTTTTTTTTTGTTGCACAATTTCTGTGCAAAACACATAAAATTAGATCAATAAAGTAAATATATTGACAATAAGAAATTAATTTATCTCATTGTTCTTATCTAAAATTGTCCCTTAAGACGTTTGGCAAAAAATTTATCCCATTGTTCTTGTGAAACCAATGCCCTTATTAAGTCGAGAACCTCAGCACTAATGTTTCTGCCTAATTGTTTAATGTATTTCACTCCCACGACATACCAAAACATCTACATTAGCTTTCTAGCTTGTTGGATGAAAAATTTCATCCAATTAGCATCAATTGCAAATGCTGCCTGTAAACTAAAACAATTACTTAAATTTTTGGTCAAGTAATTTCAATTAATTACAATGATGTGAGTAAAGTATTGTACTTCTACTTGCTCCCAAATATAATTCTTTGTTGTTGGACTAACATTATTTCAGTGCCTAATTATAATGGCCACATTTCCTTTTGCTACAACCTTTATGTAGTTGATAAATTTATTTCTGTTAGTCTTGAGAGGTTGACCTTTGTAATTTCATTCGACTTCATATTTCTGTCTAACAGCTCTTCTTTTATTCACCTCAGCCATCAATGTCAATCCTCTTGTTATTTGATTTGCTTCTTGCTGAACTTGTTGGTCATTCATGTCAATGATAGGATCAAAATTGCTAGGCTCACTGAGATTAGCACTCGTTTGCCAAAGTTTACCATACTTTAAATGATGAATAAATGATTTACTTGTCATTTAAAGTCAGAATAAATGACGGGATGGGTAAATCATTTACTCATCATTTAAAGTCACAATAAATGATGGGTAAATGATTTGTCTATCATTTATTCTAACTTTAAATGATGGGTAAATAATTTGCCCATCATTTGTTATTTTCCCTACATGCAAACACACTTAAAAATTATATTTTAAATGATATTATATAACTGTCATTTATTAGGAAAATTTTAAATGTCAATCACATAAATGATGGGCATTTATGGGTTAAAATAACCATCATTTATTCCTTTTTTTATAGTAGTAAGTGTATAAAATACCCGTCATTTACTGTTTAAATTTTTTAATATTTTTATAATCTAAATTTTAAACCTTATATGATGGGTTATTAAAATACCTATCATTTATTTGAAAATAATAAATGATGGGTATTCAAAAAATTTGTCATTTATTTCATAATTATCACCCATCTTTCTCATATATGACATTTTTTTAACTGTTATTATTTTTTTTAGCATCTTATATATAAATTTTTGTAATAGTGAGCCTTGACTCTCATGCATTTTCAAATTCTCCTATTGCCAAAGCATTTTCTCTTGCGGCATTGACAATGATTCTTTGGGGTAAAAGTTAGTGGACTTGCCTTGGTTGTTAACCTTATGATAACAACCATAAGGGTTGGCTTGGTCCAAGTAAACGATGGAACCATTAACGCGTGGTTGAGCGGACCTACTACAACGAGCTCCCTCCGTTCTTTATTACTTTTTTGGGTATAAAATAAAAGCTTTTTTTAGTTAACTTTTATTTTAAATATAAGCAATTTAGTATAGTTGTAGAATTTTTTTTCATTTTTCCTATTGTATTTATTAACCAGAATTCTTGTGAGAATTTATGAGATTTTGTTACTCATTATTGATAATTGAGGTAAAGGGTAAACATAGAAAATAATGTATATTTTCATGAGAATAAGAATTTTACAAGTATACAAATTTTTTTGAAAGGTGTTTATATTTTGAATGGGATGGAGTATAAGAAAAACTATCATATGTTTTATTGTTTTTTTTAAAGAAAAACTACAAATTTCAATATATATTTATTACACTTTTTCAAATTATCTCTCATAAATTAATACTATTATTAAATTAGAGAAAAGAAATTAAATATTAATCTCTCTCTTGTTTTTTCTTTTTTTAAAAAAAAATCACCTATTTTGGCTCTGCATGGATTGATTTTCGACTTTAATTTCTATGCGTGCTTGACAATTTTAGGGGAATTTTGGAAGACAAGTAGACAACCACCATGAAGTCAAATTATTTGAGAAACAGGATCTTGATCCTTCAAGTAAATTAAGGTTATAACTTTAATTTACTCAACCTTAATTCACTTGAAGGACCTTAGTCCTTTTTCACAAATAATTCAATTTCATTATCCTTCCCAATTTCCCCTTGATTTTAAGGAAAGGATAATGAAACTTTATTTCCCTTTAACTATCCATTTGATCTCTCAAATTTAATTTTTTTTATTTAGTTTTTTAAGTTTATTTTAATTATCAATTTGACCTTTGTTATTTAAAGAGAAGGTAATACTATTAAAATCTGCCGACATGGCCGTATAATGGAATATTTATAGCAACCATATAAATTAACTAAAAAAAGTAATTATCTTGGTAAAAACAAACTTCAAAATTTAAAAGAAATAGAGAATAAAACACATTATAAGGGATTAAATTGATAAAAATTAAAGAAATTTGAGAAATAATTTATTCTCATTTAATAACATATGCATGTCAAGTTATCAACATACTTTACATATTAAATTCATTTGAGGATCAATTTGAGTCTTAAAACTTAAAGGACTTGTATAATGATATAAGAAATATAAAGAATTAAATTAAAAAATTAAATTTAAACAAACTAAATTAATAATTGAAATAAATTCAAGAGATTAAAATTTCCATCACCCTTCAAGAAACTTTAGCATCTTTCACCAGTGGATCGGAAGGAAAAAAGTGCTCAGCCATTCAACACGGCAGAAAGTTATAAAAGAGGAAGCAACGACGTAACTCGCAATAAAGTGACTATCTTGTCAATTAGCTGTTATGAACACAGTATGTTGGGTTAATCAATTCAATTTGAAAAATTGATGTAGTATAATTAGTGAAAATTTGTATTAATCCCTCCAATCCAATTTAATTTATGAGGTCTATTTTTAATAATATCATTGATTTTAAAAAATTAGTTTATTGTCTTTATTTTTTTTTAATATCACATTTCGAGAAGGCTAATTACAGAGCATATATAATTATGAATGGTATATTAAAAAAACATATTCATGAACGCTTCATCACACATTTTGCAAAATGGCTTATACTAAGAATGATGAAAATTTTCTGAGAATGTCCCGTGAATACAACCAGAGGGAAAAAATATCTAGTGAAGTAACCACGATACAAATCGTCTAATATGGATTTACATGATCAAGATTAAATTTGATGGAGGTATTAATTTTTCTAATATAATTAAAATAACTAATAATTTAAGTCATTTCCCTCCCTTTTTTTTTTTTTTAAGTATTCTCTTATTGAAAGCAATCATGTTCAAAATGACACTAAATATTGGTATTTCACTCAATGAGAATTTGAACATTGATTTACTATATCATGAGAGATTGGGGTGGACTCAGGTGTATGGTGGGGGCTCCTTTTAATATATACCCCATGTATCATGTAATAGATTTTATTTTTTTTTTCTTTTAGGGGGACAAATCGGAGAAGTTTTAATCTCCCATGCCATCATACTATTTTTCTTTCCTAGAAGTTCCCTTTACGTTTTTCACACAATTTAATATTATGTTATTAGCATATTCTTTGATATTTTATTTATTCGCTATTAACATGCTAAATAAAATAATATATATTGTTAGTTCATTAAATAATTATACATCAACCATTAAAAAATGTAACGTATTTTGAACTAAATTTTTAATAAATTAGTTATATATCTTTAAACTAATACTATCTTTTCATATTTATCTTTATGTAATAGAATGTTTCACTTAAAAATAAATATTAAAAGAATTTTTGGGGGAAAAACATATTAACTATACCTTAAAATACTAAAAATATATTATATTTTTAAACATTCAATCTCTCAAAAAATGTCTTACATTTTTTAAAAGAAGGAGTATAATTTCTTAAAAATTTATAAAGGACTAGCTTCTCCTTATAGATCCAAATCTAAACCCTGTAAGTTAAATCTGTTTTTTTTTCTCATTTGGCCACAAAGTATAGTTCAATCTCTAAAAGTGAGCCCTGGTCCCATTACACTTGACCAAGGCCGGTCAGAAATAAATTGTTGTACTTTTATTACATTACATGTGAACGGTACTTTATTTCCTTGGGTTATAAAATGATATTATTTATATTCGTTCATTTGCTACTTCTTGTGAAAGCAGAGCTACCCATTCCCTATAAACATGATGAAGAGAACACCAACGTGGATCAGAGTTTTCTATGTGTTTGTTTCCTTCATCCTCGTTAGCCACTCTACACAGGTTGTTTTTGCAGAAGCTAATAATTCAGGCAAGCACTTACGTTTACTTCTTCTTGTTTTTTTTCTATTTTTAAAAGAATGGGTGTTTGACTGAGTCCCTTAATTATTGGTTCATTGCTCACTTGATTTTAATTTGAAGCATTGATGATTAATTGGTGTGAATTTTACCTACATAATTATTTCTTCATTATTCAGAATTATGATTGTCATTTCTTCTGTGGGGTTCTATATTCATTCTTTAATTGTAAGGCTTTAAACAAAACCTTTGAGGGAAAGTGTGTTTTTTATAATTGGAAAAATTAAATATCACTTCTGGTCGTTATATTTTCACCGTATTTTGTTTAGTAGTTCTCACAATTTATTTTTATGTATAGTTTCTCGTCCCTTGTATTTGTTTCAGCTAAATTGTTAGTCTTTGTATTTTGAAAATACTCAGAATCATCGTGAGATGACCCAAACAGTGTTAATTTTATTGAGGGGATTTAACACCGTTAAACACATAATTAGATGACTAGGAAGAAAAATTCTGACCAGAAAAAAATTGTTTAATTAAAAATTTTGTCTATTTGAAAATAGGAAAATGAGTCCGCTTCCTTACAATGATTGTTGTGCACAAGTGAGAGGGAGAGTGACATCAGAAAAAGCATAAAAGCATTGGATTAGGGCCCATTCGTTTTGGCATTTTTTTTAAATTGAAAAAAAGCACTTTTAAAAAAAAAAATCACTTTAGACAAAGTTTAAAGGGTATTTTAAAAACATAAGAATCTTTAAAAAAAAAATCATATATTTGATTATCTGAAGAAGCTACTCAGAGTAGCTTCTTGAAATAAACCCTGCAATACATGAGTGAGAAACTAAAAAGAAATAAGACTATTGTTACAGTAACTTTTGAAGGACAAAAGTAATCCTTTCTCATAACATTTTCTTCCTCAGCGCGTCTTATTCCTCGACCATCATTCATCTTCTTCCTCTCTCTAGTTTGCATTGACCTGATCAGTCCTTCCTCCCAACTTTGTTAAAGGTTTAATTTGTTCACTTTGCTGCCTACTCTATTTCGTATGGTGATGGATTTCAAATCCTTTGTTTTGTTAGATTTTAGCATATAATAAAAGTTCATATAGTCAAACTTAGCCTTAATCCTCAGACTTTCAAAATTTATTTAGACTAGCTTGAATACTTGAATTAAAAAAAAATTTAGATATTCTGACAAAGTTCACTCGGGTTCAAACTTGACCTGAATTTTTTCATGTTTATTTGAGCAGCCCAAATAAGTTTGAAGTAAAAAAAAATCTCAGCCCCAAACTCAATCATTAAATTTGAGTTTATTTGGTTTGACCTGTTGAACTTGCCCCAAATCACCGCCATCTAATGATATTCCTCGTAGCTTTACCCATCAATTTTCTTTGTCTCCATCCCTTTTTGCTAGTCCGTAACTGAGGTATCACTCCCCTAAGCTTCCTGCGCATTGCAATCAGAGTTTGATGTGGAAAATGAATCCTTTTTTAATGGAAGAATTAACATCGTTTAAATCTATTGATCTAAGCAAAATTAACGTTGTTTAGACTAATTCATAATCTTTTGAATATTTTTCAAAATATATGAAGGGACTAACGTTTCAACACAAAAGCGATGAGAAATCATGGAACAAAATTACTAGGACTAAAAAACAAACCTGATTAAATTGGAGTATATGATCCTGTATTGGTATTTTCCGTTTATAATTCTAAACAATATTAATGAGATGAAATCTTCCTTGATAATGGAGAATGATATGAACACAGATTTATTTAGTTAGTTAGTTATTAGAAACACCTCACCTACGTAAAAGATAAAGATTATTTAAATTGGTTTTTAGTCTAATAATAAAAGTAAATTACTATATACTCCCTCTCTTTAATATTATAAGATATTTTTAACCAAAACACATTTCTAATGAGTTAGTTAGTTCTCTTTAAAATTATACACTCTTTTCATGTTTATTATTATTTAATAGGATGTTTAAACTAAAAAAACTTATTAATTACACCCCTATAGTAACTTTTTGAAAAAAACCTCATTAATTGTATTCTGAAAGATCCAAAATGCCTTATATTTTTTAACATTTTATCTCATACAAAATGCCTTATATTTTTTTAACTGAGGGAATGGAAGGAGTACATACATTCATTCATGCATGCATGCATGCATGCATATATTATGAATTTTATAATATCAGACATATCAAGCATCAAGCTTCTCATACCTTTTTTTTTTTTTAGCCAACCCATATGGCCTGTGGTGCTAAACGATGGGAAGCTTAAATAACAAGGAAAATATATAAGTTTCAAAAATTCAGCGTCCCAAAATTCGGGATAAATATTTGGGATGGAATTTCGAATAATTTTGGAATGCATTTGTGACTCTTTGTATTCTGTGGCCAATTTTTGTCAAATTTCCTGTTTTCTTGTAATGCAGGTTCATGAGCATAGATTGTGAAAGAAACTGTTACACTCTAAGACCAAAACAAGAGAATCTGGAAAAGAAACAGAAATATTTAATAAGAGCCATGTTTGCATATGAGAATTATGACTATAAAAACCAACTTCCAGTGTTTGACCTTAACCTAGGGGTCAATTATTGGGACACAATTCAATTGCCTAATTCATCTATTTCCCAATACTATGAAATAATTATGCAGCAGGATGCTGCCACCATAGACAAGGTACAGGTGTGTCTGGTGAACACTGGACAAGGCACACCTTTTATTGACACTTTGGAATTAAGGCCATTGAACTATGATCTCTATTCTGCTCCTCTTCCCTTACTTGGGACTGAATGACCTCACCCTATATAAATTTATTATAGTAAATTGCTTTTCCTTGGAATGGTCAGGTCTATTTCTCGCAGCTTCTACAAATGCCTTGAGAATAAGTCTGGCCGTGAGTTTCTTTTAAGATCTATAAGTTTCAACTACTACTTGATTGTGGATGAAAATTTCAAATAGTTCATGACACCAATGTAACTATTGTGATCTTCATGTTCGCTTCAAAATTGTTGAATAATTAGTATGTTTTTAGTGGACCACCAGCTTTTACATCCCTCTTATTTTCTTAAATACAAACCAGACCCCTTAGGCCGATTTGTTCTCCTGTTGGAAGTTGCTTGACTAATAAAACTTGCCAAGGAGCATTCTTGACAAACTTTCTTGATAATCTAATGGGAAATCCTTGATGGTAGAAGTTTCATTTTTGTTGGCTTGATTGATATTTGATGTTCGTTATATTGGATTGCATATCTTATTGCTTTCTCTCAACTAAATCACTAGCCTCAGTGTGTGTGCGTGTCCAAACAGTTTTGTAGTTTTGATTCTGTTAATTAAGCTGCTATTTTGTCAGGTTGGGCATTCAGCATCCACTCTAGCGGCTATCAGAGCATATATCTTAAACTTTCCCTTGCTGAGGTTTTATGTTATGGAAAAAAGAAAAGAAAGTAGAAGAGAGAAATAGAAGTGGAATGGAATTGAGAAGAAGAGAAAGGAATTCAGAAGGGAATAGAGAAAACCAGAGGAGAGAATCAGAAGCTGATCTGAATAGTACTCGCGTATTATGTCATTAGTCTAGTTACTATTGAGAGATTAATCCTAATATTTATAGGATTCAGGGAATGCTGGCAACAACATTAGAATATAGTCAAACGACCTAACTACCTTCAACAACTAATTACTATCTAATTAACATATACTCTTGATCGTTTTCGTATCAATACCCCCCCTTCCTTAATTAACAGCCCTTGTCCTCTAGGGTCATGTACAGCCATTTGAGGGAACACTATTACAAAAATTGTGTATAAAATGCCAAAAAAATGATGATTAAAAGAAAATACGTCATATATGAAAGAGGCGAGTGATAATTAAAAAATAAATGATGCATTTTTAAAATAACCGTCATTTATTATATTTAAATAAATTATAATTATTTTAAAAACCTATCATATAAAGTTTAAAATCCAATTTTTGAAAAAAGAAAAAAATTAAATAATATAAAAGGTATTTTAAACACCCCCACATAAAACACCCGTCATTTAAAACTTGCTAACAATTCAAATTTTTAGTAAAAAAATTAAATTTAAATAACCAGTGTTTAAAACACTCACATCATTTAAAGACTTCACAATATATGACGATTGTTTCAAACACCCGTCATATATTAGAGAATAAATTAATCAAACACCCGTAATTTATTCCCTTTTAATAACTTATTATGGTTCATTTTTTAGTTCGTGCCCGATCATCTTCCTCATCTCTTCTCTTCTCTACTTGCACATAAAATCGACAGAACTCCCACAATCTTCCTCCGTTGCTATCATCAACCACCGTGGACTGCTTCGACATGAAGCCGTTGCCTCTTATGTCGTCATTTGCTATCTTGGTTTCTTCCTCTTTAGGTTTCAATCCTCTTTGCTCTAAGGTGTGATTTCTTTATTTTTTTTCCCTTCATTTTCTTCCAATATCCTTAGATTTTTAAGTTATGGGAATGATTTATTTAATGTTATGAATTGTTTTATTAGTTAATTTTTCCTTTGTAAGTTTTTACTCATTTGTTGCCCATTTGGTATATATTGTGGGTGTCAAAAATTGTTAATGTTTGATGTGTTATTGACTTAATGCTAGTAGATGATATAGGTAGCCATAGGATGATTGTTAGGATGAAAATGAGTGATCAAAATGGGATATTTATGATGATTGCATTTTTCTACATATTTTGAATGATTTATTTGAATAATTTTTAATTTAAACTTGTTGTCCCTTTTGATCTACAAACAAAATTCATCTTCGTTAATCTTCATGAGGTTGGTGCACATACCTTAATTAAAAATGACAATTTTAGAACAATCAAAGGCATTAAGCAAAAATTTCAAAGCATGGAATCATTTTTCCCGTAAACCCTATCAACATTCAATTTCCATCATGGAATCACACAAGCTGGGTTTGTCCCTTGCAAGTCTCGATGAAAAGAGTGATCGAGGCATTTCCTATCATTTTTCCCTGTTTCCTTATCTTTACCTTCGACGGTTGGGGTAGCTTTATTCATGTTAATGATATTTTTGACCTCCGTCGGTGTAACTTGCTCCATGTTCTTGGAACCATCTATGAATTCTTCTAGTGGAGATGACAAGAATAACTCACCGTCCATTGCTAAATTGTCCTGTCTTTCGTTCCTGGACTCACCATCCGTTACAAAATGTTCTTGCATCATTGGATATTCATCTTGGGGGATTGATGATCCATCTTCCTGAGCCATACTTCCTACATTCTGGGAATTCCTACTGATCTCAGTGGTAATAATCATGCCGCTGTTTGAGGTATCTTCCACTGCTGGCATAGCTGTATCCTTCTCCAAATTGATTGAAGAGCTGCACCATATCCTTGATTTTCTTTTCCCGTAGACCCGATATGTATGCAGTCACCAAATAGTCTTCGGAGAGCTGACGCTTGTTGGTGATTCTATCAAATTCAATATTGTATTCAGCCACGCTATTATGCTGTGTAATCAAGGTAAGGCCTTCTTTGACAATTCTTGGATGCTCAACACCTTTTCTGCTTGCTTCTAAACGCGCATGCTGGCTAAGTTGTCTAAATATCTGGATGAGAGATTGCTGAAGATCATCCAATTAATGTTTTTGCACCCATAATGCTGAGGACGACCTGGCTTTGGATACTACTGTTGTGGAAAATAGAAAAGAAAATAGAAGAGAGAAATAGAAGTGGAATAGAATTGAGAAGAGAAAGGAAATCAGAAGGGAATCGAGAAACCAGAGGGAAATCAGAGGAATAAGTAGAGGTTGATCTGAATAGTACTCGTGTATTATGTCATTGGTCTAGTTACAATTGAGAGAGCAATCCTAATATTTATAGGATTCAGGAAATGCTAGGCAACAACGTTAGAATATGGTCTAACGTCCTAACTACCCTCAACAACTAATAACTATCTAATTAACATAGCCTTTTATTATTTTCGTATCATTTTAATTTGTATTTTTTTATATGTTTCTCCTTGTTATCCTTTCTTTCCCTCATGTTATTTGAAATGTAGTGCCTATTAACTATTTCTTCTTTTTTTTTTCCTAAATGGATTGGCATTATTCCAAGTTTGGTTCAATAATTATGCTATATATGTATGTATATATTATATGTTAGTGGCAATATAGCAGCACTTTAAGCTAGGATACAAGGGAAGAAGAAAACGTGTTAAAGCATTGTGAATCATAAGGTAAATACCCCTTCTAAGTTTTCTAATTTATCTTTTGATTTTCTTACCCTCCAAATCTGTTCTATTCTGGCCAAAAAGGTGGAAAGCAAATTGCAGTAACTCTGTGACTGTTGGAAGCAGTATAGAGTGGTAATTGGATGCAATAATGTTTTGAGTTATGAGTAAAGTTATTTCCATCTTTTCCTTTGAATAATTATGCTGAAGATCGATATGGTAATTTTGAGCTCTATATATGTAATTTGATATCAGAAAAGAACAAATTATTCATTTTATTCAATAAATATTATTATTTTGATGTTATTTTCTAATATAATAAACACAAAAATATCATATTTATTTATTTAAGGTGTCATGTTTTTTTTTTTTAACATTTTAACAATATCATATTTATTTATTGCAAGTTTTCACATGGAAGACCAAGAAGGAAGTATGGTGGAGTTCATGTGGAGGGGCTGGCCCGGTCCCATCATTCTGGGGCCTCCATCTACCGTTCAACAAATAAGCCATATATTCCTTTGGATGCAACGTGTATAATCCTCCAGTCCAACTGTTTACAGAGCAGATAAAATATTTTTTTATCTAATTTATAAGTTAGATCACTAAATTTTTATTATAAATTTTTTTCTCTCCATTCTATGTTAGATAGAAGAAATATGTTAAAGTATATATGTATATTTAATAAGAATAATGTTAAAAAAATTTAAACTTTTTTCAACTTTTGGTCACTACTAAAAAAAATGAAACTTAGTGAGAGACAAATCCTTTACTAAATATTATTTTTCCTCATTAAATTACTTTTTAACGAAGAATTTTGTTGTTTGCTAAATTCTTAGCCAAAAAATAACTCGCTAAATTTAATGAAGAATCATATTTCTCTCACTAAATTAACAAGAGATTCAGTCTCTTGTTAATTTTTAGCGAGGGCCATATTCCTCATTAATTTATCGTTAATACTATTTAAAATTGATAACTTTAGTGAAAAATTAGTTCATTGATAATTCTTCATTAAACATGCCTATATTTGGAAATGGCGATGCCACATCACTTACCATGTGTGCATCAACTTGTGACATGTCACTTACAACCTCATGTGCGACAGCTCATGACATGTCAACGTCCACCTCATGCCATGTCACTCGCTCCTTGCCATGTCACATATTCATTGTACGCATATCAAGGCTAAGACTTGAACTAAAAGGCATTTGCAGTTATTATATGAGAAATTAAATATATATTATTTAATTACACAAATATATCAAATAATATATTATAAAAATACACACACACCCATATATATATATATTAAATTTTATTTTCAATTAGTAATATGTTAAAAATATTTATATTTTATTTAAATTATTCTTTATATTATATTTTTAATAAAATATTATTTATTAATGAAAATGAACTTAAAATAAAGAAAATATTAAACATTAAATAATTTTATTATGAATATTTTAGTTAATTTTTAATTTTATATAAAATAATTAAATATATAATTAAAAGTTATTACCAAAAGTCTTTTTTTTTGCAACAATTAACTAGGAATATAATCCCTCACAAATTATATTATTTTACAAAGGAAATAGCAGTCCCTTACTATTTTTCTCATTATTATCTTATATTAAAGAGAAATTGATAGTCCTTCACTATTTTCTCACTAATTATCTTATTTTACAAAAGAAATTAGCAATCCCTTGTTATTTTTCTCTCTAATTTTAAGTTAAGCTATAAAATTAACATCATTTACTAATTTCCTCACTAATTTAATATTTTAGAGAGGAATAGATGATTCCTTACTAAATTCCTTCACTAATTTACATTTTTAATAGTGGGTAAGAATATATTAAAAGTAACTTATAAATAGAATTAAAATATATTAAACTTCTTAGAAAGCAATCGATAATTAATATAAAAGAATTATCCAATATTAACAAGGCAAGAAGAGACAGCAAATTATCCAATCATTGAGTTTTCCAAGTGACTTGTTCTGTTGTTTAGCTTTGGCCCAAATTTATGAATATGAATATAAAAGAATTAATTAACTTAAATGAAAGTATCCATTTTTATACTTTGATGTGCAATAAATATTTATTTTGATGTTTTTTATAGTGGGACAAAAATGAAAAAAAATGTCTTGAAACTTTTACTCCAATAGTACTTGGCATCCTAAACTTTTTTAGATATAAGAATATCATCTTGAAACCTTCAAAATGGTACAATGTATTAAAATTCTTATATTAAATATGTTTAAGGATAGTATAGTTCACCATAGTAGTTTAAGCCATTTGATTAGATACTTTCTAAATTTATATTTATAATTTATCTTTTAATATAGATGTGAGACTTTTTTTTATATTTTAATATTTTCTTTACTATAAGTTTTGGTAGGGTCATCTGTTTTGCCATCGATGACAAATTAAGAGAGTGGGCAAGAGTTGAGTGGCAGTGGAAGTGGCACTTTAGGTCAGCCATTGCTCCCAAAAAAAAAATTAGGATGCCAAGTGTCCTAGATAAAAAGGTTAAAGATATTTTAACCTTTTTATAATATAAAAACACAAATATTATCTTTTAAATTTATTTTTTAGAGTAAAATATAGTCATCTTTCTTTTATTTTGTTAAAATAGGATATATTCATTTTATTTTAAAAAATACATTTTAGTTCAATCTTTAACTTCCTAAGAATATTCAGTTAAAGATTATAAAATCTTAATTTTATTTTTAATTATTACTTTACTCTTATGATGTAATCGTTAGTCTTTCTCCTAATTTAAAAAAAAATTAAATAATTTAGTATATCAATATTTAAATAAATAATTTAAAATTTATTTTAAAATTAATGAAATTTAAAGAAAAATAAACATAAATAGATTAATCAATTTATTATAGAATTATTATTCTATAAATTTTTAACTGCATGTTTGAATATTATTTTAGTCAATTAGTGTATTTAATTTTTCTTACAAAATTACTAAATAAACACATTTGCATAGTTAACAAAAGTTAAAATATAAATAAAAAGGTAAAAAATATGCATTTTTTTTAGTTGAATGATTTTTAGACAATATTCATATTTAAAGAAGAGTATTTTAGTTCAGCATATATAATTTTATGGTCATTAATGATTGAATGGATGGAGATAAAATCTTAAAATATTTTTATTTTATAACTATTCATACTAAAAGAAAATTCCTATAAGTTTAAAAAAAGGGTTAAAGGTCATTTTTATCTCTGTACTTACTTCTTAAAAGCGCTAGGTACCTTATACTCTTAAACGGGGCAAATTTATCCCTGAATTATTTTTTGAAAGAGCAAAAACCCCCTTTCCATTAATTAACCACCCATTTTTTCATTTTCTACTAATATAGCATGTTCGTGAGGCCCAACTTTGGTGCTAATTTGCAATTGAACTCTTTTTTTAAGAGCGCTAAGCATCCTAAAATCTTTTTCTTGAAATGCTGGACATCCAGAAATATTATTAAAATAAAATTATATAAATATTTTTAAAATATTAAGTATTTTCATATTTAATAATTTTGAATATTATTATTACTATTAACACAAAAATATACATAGAGTATTAAATTTGAATAATGCAGTATTTTGAAAGAAGATCATTAGTTAACCAAAAAAACAAGGAACTTAACCTATATTAAAAATATAAGTAAGTTCTGACATGCAAAAAAAGCATAACAATTTGGATACTGTATCGAAGAGAAGATCGAAGATCGATATATAAAAAAAAAAAATAATTATCTATAAATTATAAATGCTAGCAAAAATAATATTAAATATAAAAAATATTAAATTGGGTGATGTAATGTTTTAAATAATAATATTTAATTATTAAATATTAAAATACTTAACATTTTAACATATTTATTCAATTTTATTTGAACAAAATTTTAGGATGTCCAGCGATCTGAAAAAAGACTTTAGGGTGCTTAGCGTTCTTAAAAAAAGAATTCAAGGACAAATTAGCACCAAAGAACATGTCATATGACATATCACTGTGCATGGACTCCACGCACATGCCAAGTCAGCAAAAAATAGAAAAATTGCGGTTGATTAATGGAAGGGAGTTTTTGCTTCTCCAAAAAATAGTTCAAGAGTAAATTTGCCTTACTTAAGAGTTTAGGGTATCCACCACTCCTAAGAAATAAGTATAGGAATAAAAATAACCTTTAACCCTTTAAAAATAGAAGGAATATCTAAGATAAAATAAAAGGAAGGTCAAAGCATTTTACTTTATTTTTTATTATAAAATGTGGTCAACTAACTCAAATAACACATGTTTGTTGGCCAGCTGGCTCTAATGTACATTTTTTAATATTTTTTATAATGTCTCAACCTTTTTATTTTTTTATGTTTACTTTGAATTATTAACTTTATATAAAATAAGGGATATATTTTTTTCTCAAAAAAATAAGGGATATTTTGTTATCTTAAAGTTTAGGCGGTAAAACCACACATATAGTAAGGGATTGAACTTTGAAGTTGTTGCTGTGCATTTATTTTGGCAACAACTTTGGGGTCCTCGTGGAGGAGATGTCAATGTAGATAGATCTTATAAATTTTAGAATGCAGACAAAGAAGTCCCATCAAGTTCCTACTTTTATGTTCCCATCCACTACTAGAGTCAGAAAAATAGATTGAATCCACGGACTAATCCATTTAACCCGTACAATTGAATGAGTTGAATTAAAAAAATTACCTCATTTTTTGAAATGGGTTGGTTTAGCCCACCTGTAAAATAGTAGGTTAAAATGGGTTGGCCGCAGGCTAGCATATTTTAAAAAAATAATTTTTTATTTTTTAATTACATTATATTTCTTTATAAATTATGTAATAATGATAATATTTTTTAAATATATAATTTATGACTTTAAAATATGTTCTTTACATTAAAATAGAGTGTAAATTCTTTTTATAATTTGCAAATAAAATTTTTTATTATAGTTTGTGAAGATGATTTATTAGTTTTTATAGAATATTTTGAATATATATTATTTATTAATCTCATAAGATCTATTGATTGAAATTATAAATATGAGTTCACTAAAAAAAATAATATGGTTTATATTCAAATGTTTTTTCAGTGATAAAGATAGCACATCTAGGTGAGAAGATGATTGATAGTAAAAATCTAGCAAAAATGAA
>NW_026555344.1:13485015-13917248 GCF_029017545.1 Prosopis cineraria
TACACTTTTAAAACAAATATATCATGCCGAAATGATGCATAATTTGTGAAACATTATAAAAATGTTGATCGAATTAAGGGTGAAAATTAAATTTTCAAGAGAATCAATATTTCTCATTATTTCATGCATTTTGACAACCAAAAAAGTATTGATCCAATGAAAGTAAATCTAGAATCATTCAATTAATTTACCAAACATAAATAAAAAAGAAAAGAAAACCTAAGCTATGGTAAATATACCGACTAGAGTTCAGCGGCTTTTTTCAATGTACCTAGGTTCCCAAATCTTAGAATTGTATTGTTAAGTATGTAAAACTGTTTAAGAGGGAGGTAATTGAGCTTAATAAAAATTTAGATATAAAAAATATAAATATTTTTTTTTTATCAAATAAATATTTTAAACTCTTATTATCACTGCATACCTTGAACTACATGGCATAAGGATTGTGCCTCGAGCTTTTCTAAGCGAATACCACTACCACCAACTATAAATCATGAGAAGACTAATCTCCACATAGGCTTATATGATAGTGTTATGTTGTTTCTCACCTTTTAAATTTCTTGGTTCTCACAGAATTTCTCACAAAAATATTCTGTGTGAAAACAAATCTCTTTTAATAAACCTTATAAACTTATAATTTAGTCACAAAATTTGAAAAATTTTAAATATTCCGTGCGCCAACTTCACCCATCTCACTTTTATGAACATTCAATAAATATTTATTTTGATGTTATTGTATAATATAAACACAAATATTATACTCCCTCGTTCAAAAATGTAAGGCATTTTTAACCAAATTTTATCCCCCAATAAAGTAATTACTTACTTTTAAACTAACCCTAATTTTTTTATATTTTAACCTCTATTAAACACCCTGTAATAAATATAAAGTCATTTTAATAGAGGCACTTTTTTTTAAAAAAAAGGCAATGATTATACTTTAAAAGACTAAAATTATTCTACATTTTTAAAACATCCAACTCTTTAAAAAAGGTCTTATATTTTTTAATGGAGGGGGTACTTATTTATTTAAAAACTTTAACAATGTCATGTTTATCTAACTATTGCAAGTTTCCTAGAGAAGACCACAGGAGAATAGGAGGAGTTCATGAAGAAAAGGGATAGTGATGAATGGTATTCCATCCATTTCTATTTATGGGAGAAAAAAAATTATATCATACACTTTAAAAAAATCAGTTAACTATATAATTGTGTCTGAAAATAAAAAAAAATTAGAGTACAATACCCTTTTATTAGTTGTATTAATTAAGCCTTCATTAATTATTTTTTATGATTTAAATGATAAAATTATTAGGAGTAATTTAGGAAGTTTGCAATAAATATCTATTAAAAGATGTGATTTTATTTATATAAAAAAATAAGTTAAAAATAATAGTTTTTTTATAAATAAAAAAAAAAGAGGGAGTCGGTGGATTCCCATAAAGTTCCTGTTTTGGGGTTCCCATCTACTTTTCAATATGTGTGTGTGTGTGTGCATATCATCCGTATTCTTTTGATGCAACAAATAACCTCTGTAAGCAATCGAAAATTTGCAACAAGAGAAGGTCAATTACTTGGAAGTAAACTTCCATGGAGAAAACAACTCACGTAGCAGTCATTCCCATTGCAGGGCTCACCCATCTCGTTCCCATCATTGAGTTCCCAGCGACTTGTTCAGCTTTGTCCAGATTTTCATGTCACTTGCATCATTCCCTCACCTGGCTCTCCTTCCTCTTCAACCATAGCCTACCTTCAAACTCTTCCTTCAAAGATACACTCCATTTTCTCCCTCCAGTTCATGAGCAAGACATTATGCCTCATCAAAAGGATCAACCAGTTCATATTGCAGTCAAATTCAACGCGTAGCCACTCTCTCACTGCCATATATATTCGTCAGGAATTGGAGTCCTTGAGTTCAATAAATGGCCCTTATAGCGTTGGTTGCTGATATTTTTGCCATGGAAGTGTTAGATATTGGACTGAATATATTATCTTACGTGTACTGTCCCTGGTCTGCCATGGCTTTATCTCTGTTCTTGTGTTTACCAAAGCTGGAGAAGACAGTCTCCATGGAGTTCAGTAGCCAGCAAAATCTCATAGAGATGCCAGGTTGCGTGCCAATACAAAGCAGAGATCTCCCAGATTCTCTTCAAGATCGAAGCAGCTTAATTGATAAGCAAGATCTCGAACGTGCAGAAGAGCTAGTCAGGCTCATGGAGTTCTTATTGTTTCCCAGAACTTGAAACTGAGGCAATTAAAGCCTTACAAGAAGAGTTCAAAGACAAGCCACAGATTTATCCCGTTGGTCCCATATTCTTGCAAAGTGACAGATCAAGTTGTGAGCAAAATAGATCGGATTGTCTGAAATGGTTGAGCAAATCAACAGCCCGGATCAGTTCTTTATGTTTCATTAGAGCAACTGAATGCACTAGCTTTGGGGTTGGAACAAAGTGGCCAAAAATTCTTGTGGGTCCTTAGAGCACCAAGTAACTCAGTTCATGCAGCTTACCTTGGTGCTGTAAACGAGAATCCTTTAGATTTCTACCAGAAGGGTTTTCTGGAGAGAACGAAAGACAAGGCTTTGTTTTCCCTCGTGGGCACCTCAGATTTCAATCCTTAATCACAGTTCCACCGGTAGATTCTTGAGTCACTGTGGTTGGAACTCAACACTAGAGAGTGCAGAGAAGGGAGTGCCACTGATAGTTTGGCCACTTTAGTTGCAGAAATGACCTACTGTTAATTGCCAGGAGCAAAAAGAAAATCGCGATGAATTTGGTTAATGATGGTCTGAAGTGGCATTCAAGACCTAGGTTAACGAAAATGGCAAGTGGAAGAAGAGATTGCTAAATTGGTGAAGAGTTTGATGGAAGGTGAAGAAGGTAAAGAGATTCAAAAAATAATGAATGATTTAAAAGATGCTATTGCTAGTTTGCTGAGAAAAAATGGAACTCCAGCAAAAGCAACTTTGTCAACTAGCGCTCAAATGGAAAAATGTTTAGTGGGTTTAGGAAATGATGAAATGTTGTGGTATTTTAGTTTTATTTTTAGTCTACCTCTTGTTTATTAATTCTTATTAGAATATTAATTTTGATTTTGGGTTGATTCGAAATCGGGGAAAATGTGGCAGAGCAAATATTGTTGGATTTCTTATCTCTTTGCGTTTCTCTTGTTCTTTTTTCCATTTGATTTCTTTTCAATTGAGAGGCGATAATTACCAATCGTATCAAAATATTAATGGCAATTGACAACGTCAAAAATTATATCGAAATGTCATGAAATGATCGTAGTTTTTATTTATAATTAAAAGACATTTAATTTTATGATATAGTCCATAAAATATCGCTCATAAATTCACATGACTATTTATTTATTCATAATTATCTTTGAGATTTTCTATTTTACAATAATTATTTGTTTTAGTCGCAAAGAAAAATCATGGTCCTTTCATGACATTTTAGTATTTCAATATTTTCAATTATTATTATCAACACCTTTACAATGTCATAAGTATAATTTCTCCTTTTAAATTTTAACATCTTGTCTTAATTTTTTGGGCTAAGCTGTAAAAATATCTAGAAATTTTTTCTTCTAAGAGCTTATGGTATCCATAAGTTAATTATGGCACATAATATAAATACTCATAAACTTTATAAAATAAGCTAACATTTTTCAATTGATAAAATTGCTTGAAATTGACTGTTAAGTTTTAAAGATAATAAACGCTTGACTGTTGGGTAATTTTGATGGATTAGAGAAGGTTGGCTTCTTTTATAAAATTAATAGGTATTTATGTATCTGTTAATCGAGGATATCAGAAACTCTTAAAAAAAATTTAAATATTTGTAAACCTTAACCATAATTTTTTGAAGTGATGCCTGATGCTGCAGACTGAGGACGAAGAAGAGAGAAAATTTAGAGAACGGAACGGGCTGAAGAGATCTTGCTTTGGGTAGAGGACTGTGCTCTGGTTGGAGTGGGGGCCAAGTGGAGGAGACGAGGATGTGGCAAAGAATGGGCGATTTGGAAAAGCAAATGAATAAAGGAGAACGTTGAATTATGGTTTTTGGTATCAACGGACAACGGGACCAGTTTGGTGTGTGGCAGGGACTTCCACATTTCCGCACTCATCACGATAATAAAAAAGGAGTGCTCATTTGCATTGTTTTAAAATCGAATCAAATCAGATTAATTAGAACATTGATTGGAGTCTTTAACAGTTTGATTTAAATTAAAAAACTATTTTTATGATTGAACTGAATTAAAATAGAGTTGAGATGCTATTTAATTAAAAATCAAAGTTAAATAAAAAATCAGAACAGTTTTTAAAAAACCAAACAGTTTTAAATATAATAAAAAAATTTAAAAATTTAAAAAATTTAAATATTTAAAAATTAAATTCCTACTAAAAGCTAACTTTATTTTTGAACAATAGACATATATAAAATATAATTTGAGATTATTTTTATAAAGATGTTGACAATTATAAGCACAAATATAAATACTTTTGAGTCTACTCATAACTAATTTAATAAAGATCCACATATAACTGATAAGTTATAAAATTATAATTTATAATATTATTAATTTAAAATTATGTTATGTCATTTTATTAAGGAAAAATAACTTTAGATCATTGTAATTTGTTTATATTTTGCTATTGATCCTTGTACTTTTTTAGGTATTTTTAATCCATGTACTTTTATTTTTTATTATTTTAAGTCCTTCCAAGGTCTCTATACTTTATTCATTAAGGAATCTAAAACAATAAAAAATAAAAGTACAAGGACAAAAAACACCAAAAAGGTATAGGGATTAATAGCAAAATGGGAGCAAACTATAGATATCTAAAGTTATGTTTTCTCTTTTATTAATAGGATTAAGGTATAATTTTGCCTTTAAACTATTCTTGAAGGAACAATGTTTCCCCTAAACTATTCATCGTAGTAATGTTACCCTTAAACCAACTAAATCGGAGCAATATTGCCCCGTCGTTTAAGTGTCCGTTACTATAACCAGTAAGACCCACTTTTTAAAGTATAATTTTGCCTCTAAACTATTTTTAGAGGAGTAATATTACCCTCACTATTTAAAAATTATAAAATTAAATAAAATAAAAGTATAATAATATTAAATGTATATATAAATATAAAATTATAATAATATTAAATAAAAATAATATTAAATGTATATATAAAATAATATAAGAAAAACTATAGTATGTTAATAAAACTCATAAATTAATAATATTATAAATTATAATTTTATAACTTGTCAAATATAAGTGGATTTTGGTTAAGTTAGACATAAGTAAACTCAAAAGTATCTGTATTTGCACCTATAGCCATCGTTAATGACTCAATTTGGACCAAAAAATTGTTTTTATCATTAAGCTAGATTGGATTAAAGTTAAGTTATTATTAAGTTAGAAACTAAAGTTGAATTGAAAACTAGAGTAGTTTTTAAAAAATCGTATGATTTTAAACATAATATTAAAAAAAGCTTGAAATTTTTTAAAAAATTTAAAAATTAGATCATACTAAAATTTAATTTTATTTTTGAATAATTCGTATGTATAAAATATGATTTGATACCTTTTTTTGATAAAGATGTCGATAGTTATTAATGCAAATACAAATACTTTTGATTCTATTCATATTTAATTTAACCAAGATCCACTTATATTTGACAAGTTATAAAATTGTAATTTATATTTTTTCTTATATTTGTTATATATATATATATATTTAATATTTATATATACATTTAATACTATCATATTTTTATTTTTATTTAATTTTATAATTTTTAAACAATGAAGGCAACATTGCTCCTTTGAGAACAGTTTAGGAGCAAAATTACATCTTAACACATAAAAAGTAGGTCTCATAAGCTATAGTAATAGACGTTTAAACGATAGCGACAACATTGCTCTAATTTAATTAGTTTAAGAGCAACATTACTAGTAGTTTAGGGGTAGCATTGCTTTTCTAAAAATAGTTTAGTGACAAAATTGCATCTTAACTTTACTAACAATTAGGCATGCGATAGATATGTTTCTTAATTATTACATCATTGAATCAACCGCTAGTCTAATTGGTTAGACTATAAAAATTGAAAGCCGTTGACTTTTTTATTTTAATTTTCGATTTGGCTTTTAAAACATTGCTTATTAGGCATTGGGCTCATTTGAGCTCTTGATTTCTTTTTCAATTGATCTCTATTATTGATTATAAATTTTTTTAGTATTTTTAATATTGTATTATTAAAATAAAAATTTATAAAAAAATATAAAATTTTAATATTAAATCTAGATTATCTTCAATGCTAAGTAGGAGATGAATATCATCTTATTCATCATTGTTATTGAGATCTGGACAGTCCAAATTTAATTTTTTTAATTTTTATTTTATATTTATCAAAATAAGTGTTTATAAAAAATTATCAAATTTTTTAATACAATTGTTTATAATCAATTTGGCCAGTGCAAATGTAATTTAGACTATCTAATTTAATATTAAAATTTTTTATAATTATATAAATTGACTATTTAGATGTATTTTGATTGTACATATATAAATTGAGCAATCCAATTTAATATTAAAAAATTATATTTTAACTGTCTAGATATACTCTGGATAGTATAAATTTAATATTAAAATTCTCAAATATTTTTATAATTTTTTTATTTTAATAATATAATATTAAGAATATTGAAAAATAAATTTAAAATGAATAACAAAGATGCAGTAAAAATGAAATACTATTCACATAAGTCTAAGATATGATGAGTACGGAATGCAAACGCGTGATAAGGAAATAACATTTGTCTCTGTATTGACATTTGTCCCACTTGTCCCAAACCGATCCCCGAAATAAATCGGAGCACATTCCGTGCTCATTAGGGGTGATGACCACTATCACCTTGCTCTAAAATAATCTTAACTAAACATTTCATATTTAAGTATTCTTTTTAATGTTTTAAATAAAAATTTGTAAAATTGTGAATAAATAATGTATGATTGAGAACAGATTTAAAGATATTCTAAATTTGAGTTTTGAATTTTGAATGTAAAGTATCAGATTATGTCGCCTTTGCATCCCATCATTTCACCTTTATCTTTGTTTTCCTATGGTGTTGTGATTGGTTTCTCACTGCCTCTGTGACACACACTACAGATGATTGTATGATTGAGAACAGATTTAAAGATTTTGCTCGTGATTGTTGTCTCTTTTGTTATTGTTGTTTTTAGATATGATTCAGCTTGCCTCTTCTTGTGCCTAGTTGTTTCTTGATTTAGCTTTATTGCTAATTTATTATTTGAATTTTGCATTTGTGTTAAAAAATAAAATTGAAGCTTTGTCTTTAGCTTGCAGAATAAAATATAATCATTATATTGATTATGGATATTGGAAGTAGTCCTAGTGATAAAAATGAGAATCTTACCTCCAATTCCAATGATCCCCCTCCTAGTGGTAATGACTCAACATGTGAGGCCTTATCTGTACATGGAAAACCTGATCCTGCTTGGGCACATGTTGCCTTAAGAAAAGAGGGCAAGAAAAATATATATACTTGCCTTTATTGTGCATCAAGTTATAAAGGAGGTGGAATTAACAAAATGAAGCAACATCTTGCTGGTGTGAGTGGTCAAGTAGCTTCTTGTAAGAAAGTTCCTCATGGTGTACGTCACAGGATGGTTGAGTCTTTAAAAGGTGGAAGAAAAAGGAAGGTTGATGATAGAAAAGAACAAGAATAAGAACAAGTAGACATTGGGGACCTCGAAACTAATGATCCAATTGCTCCTACTCCAATTAAGACAGTCCCTGAGAGAAGTGCCAATAAGAGGCAAGCTTCTACTACTTCAGTTGAGAATTATTTTGCCCCTAGGATAACTCCTGGTTCCCAACCTAGCATCAAGAGTGTGCTTGCAACAAAAGAAGCACAATACAATGCAAAAATAACTATTGTTGAATGGGCTATTGTCAATTGTATTCCATTTCATGCATTAGATTGCCCGTTATTTCAAAAAGCCATATACGCTATTGCTTCAATTGGGCCGAGATTCAAGGCCCCTAATGCTTATGAATTTAGAATCAATTTGTTGACAGATTGAAAAAAGGAATGTCAATTACTTAATGAGAGTCATCGAGCTAAATGGAAAAACACTGGATGTACACTCATGGTTTATGGTTGGACATATGTGAGACAGTGAACTTTAATTAATTTCTTAGTCTATTCTACATATGGAATGGTTTTTGTGAAATCTATTAATGCTTTAGATTTGGTAAAAGATGTTAGGACTTTGTTCTCATTGTTCTGTGAAGTGATTGAGTGGGTTGGTCCTAAAAACATTATTCACATGGTGACTGATAATGCTGCAAATTATGTAGCATGTGGCAAGTTGATTAAAGAAAAATATAAAAATATTTATTGGTCACCTTGTGCTGCACATTGTTTAAACCTTACTTTAAAAGATATAGTAAGCTTAGACAATGTGTCAGCACTTGCCACTAAGGCATCAAAGATAATTGTTTTTGTTTATAATCATATGATCTTCTTGTCATGGCTTAGGAAGAGACCAGGTTGGAAAGAAATTGTGCATCCTGGTGCAACAAGATTTGCTACTACTTTTATCACGTTGCACATCATATATATGCATATGCATGACTTGCAAGCTTTGGTGACTGATAAGCACTTTGTAGATCACAAATTGTCAAAGACTTAAGCTAGAATAATTGTTACTGCTATCATATTAGATAATGGCTTTTGGGGTGATTGCTTAGAAATTGTGAAGGTTGTGTCTCCTCTTATAAAGTTGTTGAAAATTGTGGATTCAAATGAGAAGCCTTCTTTGCCTTATGTTTATGAAGGCATGCAAAGGGCAAAAAAGGCAATCAAGGCAATATTCAATAATAAGAAAGATTATTACAAGCCTTACACAAACATTATTCAAGCTTGATAGGATAAGCACTTTAAGACAAATCTTCATGCAGCGGCGTATTTGTTGAATCCTGCATTCTTATATGATGAGAATTTTATTCATAAGAGAAGGTTAATGGATGCAATGCTTAACGTGTTTGAGTCCAATGAAAGTGAAGAAATTGATTATATTGTGATGATGAAACAGTTGAGTTTGTATCGTGATCGTAAAGAGTCTTTTGACAAAACTTCATGTCAAAGAGCAGCCCAAAAATTAGATTTTTGTGAGTATTCATATTTATTATTTAACATGTCCATGGTAATTATAGTTATTATATGATTAACACCTAACTAAATGTTTTTTATTTACAGATGAATGGTGGTCATTCTATGGAGGTTCTGTTCCAGAATTGCAAACTCTTGCAATGCGCATTCTTAGCCAAACTTCTTCTTCTGGCTGTGAAAGAAATTGGAATTTGTTTGAATGCATCCATACCAAAAGACGAAATAGATTACAATATCAAAGATTGAATGATTTGGTTTTTACAAATTATAATTTGCGATTAAAGCATAGGTAAAAATTAGAGTTTTGAATGGCAATGCTTTTATATGTGATGTTTCTTTTCTTTTCTTCTTATTAGTTTATTTTTAATGGCATGGATAGATTATTGTTATCTTAACATTTAATATGTGGTTTTATGTGCTATTATGGGGAGATCGGCAAAATAACAAATTCAAAATGCATGATGCATGGGGAAGGGATTACATGTGCATGTACATATTCATATATTTTGCGTGTGTCTCAGTTTCATGATGCTGTATTTTTTTATTGTTTATCATATGTAATTGCTTTATTTTTTTTCAAAGAGTCAATTGAGGAACAATAAAAGTTATGATTCCATTGATTATGAATCAATTGACAAAGTTAACTTTTGGGTGGCTGAAGAAGAGGAAGAGCTAGCTCCTGAGTTTGATTCTCAAGATGTTGCAAATCTTGAAAGTGTCATTCACAATGAAACCACAACTGCTCCATCAACCCTTGAGAGGGATTATGAAGGTTTATTAAATCTACTATCATGTCTAATACAAGTATATGAATTTCTTTCTTAAAATGCCATTTATTAGTATTAATTTTTGTTTATTGTAGGTGATGAATATATGAATGTTCTAGAGTCCCCACCTTTGCCTAATGTTGCAAGTAGTTCTGGTTTTTCTCATTCAACTCTTAATGTCTCAATGCCCGGAGATTTGAATGAAGTTAATGATGATTTTGGTGTTAGTGAATATTAATTTTAGACTTTTAGACTTTTTAATGATTGAAGGGTTGTAATTGTAAGGAATTAAGGATTGATATTTGAAGTGTTGTATTTTATTATTATTGAACTTTTGAGTGATTGGATTTGGTTGACTTTTTTATAATTAATATCTTTTTATTTAAATTATATTATTTTAATTATGATCGGTTTGTCACTGGTTCAACCCCGGTTGAACCACTAACCTGTGACCTAATGTCGTGACCAGTTCAATGATCGATCCGGTTTTACGTACCTTGATATTAATTACTAATATGTGTCATTCATGTTTAATTAGATTGGTCCAAATTTAATATTAATTTTTTATAATTTTTATAAATTGACTGTAAAATTTTTAACTTATAATATTGTTAGATTTAAAATAGTCCAGAGTAAATATATTTATAAAAATTGTAAAAAAATAGTACAAAATTTGGACTGAACTTCCTAAATATAATCTATACATATTGATAATTAATATATTTATTAAATTTTATAATTTTTTTATTTTAAAAATTAAAAAATATATTTAAATATAAATCGTCCAGATTATTTCATAAGTGATGATGATCAATTGCTCATCAATAAATAGTAACGTCAAGTGGGTTCTCTCGATCCACTATCTTTTGATATGCAGCCTCAAAGATGCATGTCTCTGATAAATGCTCCTTCCTTGTCACCTTAAACAAACAAACAAACAACAAACAAACACAAACAAGAAAAAGAAAAAGGTAACGCAAAGGGATGTTAATTCATTTACTTTTTTTTTTTCTGTGATAAGGATTAATTTTATTTGATGAATGATGATGATTAAAAGAGGGGTAAAGATGCAAATTTGGTCATATATTATTTTTGAAAAAGTATTTGATAGCCTAAACTATTAGATGGTGTAAAATAAATTATGAATTTTAAAAAATAAAGCATCTAATAGCCCGCCGTTAATTTCAACTAACGGACGTTATGTGAAGCCTAACAATGACATGTGGCATGATACGTCCGTATGATAAAGGTGCAAATTTAGTCACGAACTATTTTTTGAGAAGTATTGGGTAGCCTCTATTATAAAAAAAAACAGACCATCCAGCACCTTCTTTTCAATTTGACCAAGTATCGTTTATTTTCAAACTTATGAAGCCCATAAATCATTAATCTTTTCAATTTCTTGCCATCGCTCTCAATTTTAGTTGGAGAAGAAGAAGTTCAAAGAATTTTTATCTGAAAACATCACGAAGATGATGCTAATAAAGTAGAAGAAATAATTCATGGCTAAATTAAACTAGAATCAAACTTCTCCAATATATAGTAAAATCAAGCTTCTATTTCATTGGCATCGTTATTGTGAATGTCTTTAAATAAGAACTCTTTAAATCTCTATTTCTTGAATTGATACTGAGAACAAAGATAAGATTGGAGAGATTAATGCTTTGTGGGCTCATAAGTATATAAATAAATGATGTTTAGTCAAAATTAAAAGGAAAGTGTTCGATAGTCTTTTTTTACTCATTGCTCCTTAAAAAATAGTTCATAATTAAATTTGCACATTTACGATGCTGACATGTTATGCCTATATCCCACCACGTGTCATTGTAAGTCTCACATAACATCCCTTACCTGAAGTTAGCAGCTGTCTACTAGACACTCTATTTTTTAAAGTTTATAATTTAGTTTGCACCATCTAATAATTGAAACTACTAGATATTTCTTGAAAAATAGTATATAGCTAAATTTGCTACTTTACCTTTGAAAGAAAATATATCCTCACATTCAGTCCTGTTAAAAAACATATATATAAAATAATTAGATATCAAGTTTGCTTATCTTTTATCTGGCTAATTAATAAAGATATTCACCGTAACAAACTGCATATATATAATATCAATTGACCTGCGCCAATGTAAGAACTGGTTTTATTTATAATATTTTTTATCTATTAGTGAATAATTTATAGGATTGTTTATTGCATTTCTGGACCTGACCGTAATAACATAATATAAAAATAGAGTAAGAATATTCATGTGCCAAAAAAGAAAAGAAAAACGCTTATCCGCACTGGTTGCACATGGATTGTGTGGGCGGCGTATGGAGGCAAGAATCGATTTTCATGGACCCCGGAAGGCCTAAGACTGGTTGGCGATTTTTTTAACCCTTAACTGTCTTCCTTCTTTTTTTTTTGGTTTTGGGCTTAGAGCCTGTTCCCTTACCCAAAAAATGAAAAATAAAAAGTCAAAAGATGCAAAATGTTGCAAACCAACGTAAAGTCAAACATATAAATGAGTGATGATTAAGGGCGTGAATAGTAAGAATTCAGAATTAATGATCGATATGCTCAAACAAGTATATTAATATTTACTATGCATGATCATGTATCTAATCTTATTATTATTCTTATATCTTTTGACTGAATCCATTAGCTACTAAGCATATAGGAATAACTAGTATAATTGAATTAATTCCGCTCTCCAATTGTGAGGGGCTACCCAATTAAAAGTTCTCACGTTCACTCTCAAATTATGGATTTTCCTTTCTCAAATTGCCCATCTTGCACCATTTTTGTAGGAAACGTGTGATATTAAGGATTGTTCCTAACCCATGCCATCTCTCCAATGATGGTGACAATATTAAGCAATTTTAATTTAATTTTGCCAACTATTATGGGCAAATCTCAATGGATAATGGAAACCAATTCATGCTCAATGACATGTCAATAATCATACTCTTGCTCAACTTGGCCATATTATCATATTCATGCTAGATGGCATACAAATAACCACTTATCTACTCTCATATCATATATCAATCCTAACATTGAATTCACCCATTCATACAAATATATGCTCATGCTCATTACACATACGACCATATAATAATCATGGAACCTTTAAATGCAAATAACAAACATATAAAAAAATTTAATTTTTAATTACCTCAGCTTTTGGTTTACCAAACCAAGAATATACTTGAATAACCAATGGAACCTCCAATAAGCTCAAGCAAATCTAAAGCAATAACAATCTATGGTCAAGAACATTAATCATCGTTAAGGACTAGTTACAATTAATACTTGATTAATTTCCTTAATTAAAGCTCAATCCCTAACACTTCCTTAAGGTTATTAATTATCATCTATCCTTTGCTGAAGTTCTCATGACTCATTTAAATTCCCATTAATTAGCAATCAGCACTAAACCCACAATCACCATTTATTACACTAATTGATACTAGGGTTTATCATAAATCTATAAAATCCTAAATCACCGTTAGTGGCATAAACCCAAGTTCGGAACACTTAATTGAACTTCTGCTACTCCCAATAATGATAGAAACCTAGCAAACACCCCACCATTTTTAGATTTTAGCTCTAACAACCCCTTAAAGACCAAGAAGAAAAATATCAAGAAGGGTAGAGAAGAGAGTATTGAAGCTTACCCAAAAGGTATGTATCTCCCAAGGATTCATAAAGGTCAAAAATCACAAACTCTAGCAGAGCAAGGCTATAACATCCTAGAAATTTAACCATGGTTAATGAAGCTTAATTTGGATAAATAAGTAATTGATGTGATGTGTAGCCAAATAGGTCTAATGAGTGTATTTGATTCTAGTTTTAATTTTAAATTCAAATATGAAGTGAAGTCGGGTCACTTGAATGTTAAAAGTGAAAAAATATGAAGGAGGAGTTTTCTGTGCCACGTGCAGTGGTGTGCAGCACATTCATCGCAACGCACATGTGGCAATCAATGATGGAGGAGGAACCTCTCTGTGTCATGTGCCACCAAATATGGTAAAAAATGTGATATCTCAAAGTATATTTATGAAATTAGAATAAATAATAAAGTAAATTTATAATATTTTGTTAATTGTGAGGGGTCATTAATAAGATATATTGGTGGTATAATGGATTTCCTCTTGGTCTCTACTTGTTTGGTTGCATGTTCGAATCTTTATAGTGCATGAAGAGAGAATTTTATTATATTTTTAATCCAGATGAAATTACACGTTTGCCCCGAAAAAAAGCAGAAACAGAACACAAAAACAGAGGAGCGGAGTCAGAAATTCTATGTTCACACAACAAATATACTCCTCCTCTACCCTTTTTTTTTTTTTTTGGGATTTCTCTAGAAGTCGTGAGAGAGAGGGAGAGAGAGCTGGATCCCGTCATTGTCCCTCGTCCCTCTCTGTCCGTTGGTCGGTGATCGTGGGTGCGCTTCTTGCCGCCATCGCTGGAAAATCGAAGGTGCGCTAGATTTTCTCTTTTTCACTCTTCATTCCTGCTGCGTCATCTCCTTTGTTCTTGCTTCTTCTGTCTTCTACCTTTCGGTGGTTGGCTTGCGTGAGTGTTATCGGCGAGTGCAAGAGATAGTTGGACGCTGTTGGAAGATCAATTTATGATTTCTCTCCTCCCCTGTTTCACTGTGATATCTTCCGATTTCCTCCCTCCCCATTTTCACGTGACACCATTCACTTCTCTTTCTTCCTGGTTTGCTGCCACTGATCTGATGTGGAACGCCCATGTGGTTGGGAAAGCTTTGATCCTTTCATCTCATCTCTCATTCATTCCATAGGTGAGGAAATTTCCACACCTCTTCTCTTCCTCATCGGATTTGTGTGCGCATGAATGATGGGTGGCTGAAATTATGAATTTCTTTCTATGTTAAATTGTTGTGCGTGAATGGGTGGAGGTGGGGATCTAAAACCAGATGAGATGCATGTTTTATGAAAGTTCACTTGATTACTTTGGTTAGCGTAAGAAGAGGAAAATGAATTTAGGTTTGAATTTTATTTGAATTTAAATTAATTTTTGGGGGGATGAGTAAATGCACGCACATATGATAAATTCAAATGTTGATGCTAAGAATCATTGGGCAAGTAATTGGAGGTTAAGAAACTTTATTAAATGATTTGGAAATGATACATATAAGATGTTTGATATAAGATTTAAGAGGAAGTTATAACCAAAAGAGTAAATACTTATAGCTAAAATAATATAAAGAAATCTTAAAATATAAATGGAAGTGAATTAGGAAATTCTGAGTCACTTAAATTATTTTTGATTATATAAATGTTGAATGGGAAATTGTTTGATTTGAACAAAGGCTAATAAAATTTATAAAAAAATTTTATAGGATTTGGAAGAAGATAAATTTGAAAGGAATTTTGGAAAAAATATTTGATTGATAATTCAAATATCATGTTTGGTTGTTCTTATTGTAACTTTTGGGACACACAGTATTTGATGAAAGGATGGAAAAAAAATGAAATGAGGTCAAGGCAAGTTGTAGTAAGAGTTGTTTATTATTATCATTATTATTTTTTTTGAAGACCCAGAAATTTTGAGTATAGTTTATATAGGTATTTTAGACATTTATTGATTAAACTTAATGTGTAATTTTATTTGGAATGGTGATATATTAGAGATTTTCTTTTCTATTGCTTTAAAGCTAGCTTGGATTGAAGATTTTGAATTTACAAAATGTATAAAATAAATAACAATGATATCATTTGGGTGTTAGGGAATTAAAAAGCATACAATATTACAAAAACAATTGATTAAGAGTAATTTATATATTTGGGAATATCTTAGGTAAGTGAATAGCATTCTAATGACTCATTGGCAAATTTATTTTTATAAAAATATTGGTTTAGCATATTCATATGCCATCTCTTTTATTTACATAACCATTTTTTATTTTGCAAGAACAAATGATGGAGTATTTCAATTTATTTATTTTCAACTATCATGCATGGAAATATTTTCACTATATTATAGTGTATTATATTATATTTTTTTATAGAAATAGTTGGGATTTATCTTTCAATTGAACATCTAAAAATATCTGCTATATTGAAAATGTTGAAAAGAGATAATATATTGATTTTATCTACTAATGCATGCCTGATTTAAAGTGTAGGATTGAATCAGAATACTAATTGCTAACGACAGTACTGTTAGCCCTTAGCACGCTATGGTATATCTAACTAGCAGGGTGCTTAGGAGGTGCAAGCCTCGTGCAACAGCCAATGCACATGGAATGGAGAGATGATAATTGTGAGCATTGTACTCATGCTTGTTTTTGTAGGCCTTATGCCTACGCTTATTTCATGGCTTTTAGCCACACTTGGTTACTTACCTTGGTGGATTGTGTATTCATATTTGTTAGTTATTTACTCTCATAAATTTTTTGTCCATGCTTGTCAATCATTTTGATAAAATCTCGCTAAAATGTGAATTTTTTAAAATTTATTTTTTTAAATTTTTTTCTATTAAATAAATTGTTATTTGATCGTAAATAATTTTATAAGGTGAAATTATATAACTCAATTGCAAAGCAAAGGTTACAACTTGGAATTTTTTTATTATTATTACCTTTAATCAACTAGGTATCTATTTGGTTTATATATTTATAAAGGACTATTTGTACTACACAAAGTGCCTTCATTATACTAGTGGTTATTTTTGTGAAACTCAAAATTGTTTTATAAATATTTTCTCCCTTTATTATACTGAAATCTAAATTGGGACGTTATTTACTGAAAAGTTTATTTTTAATCTTAGATAATATAATAGATATTGTATGTCCTGCTGACCATTGAGAGACTTTTTGCTGAGCAAGGTGGACATTTATTTTATAAATATCTCTTTTTAATGTAATTATGAAATTTATGTGTTATGTTTTGAAAATATGGTTAGGTACTCTATATAAACTATAGTTAGGATCTTTATTTGGTTATATACTCTGTCTATTGGCTGGATGAAACTGTACTCTTGATTTTAGTGATATTTTTCTTGTAAAAATTGTATTGCAGAATTTTTGAGAAGTCATATTTATAAGGGAGGTACTTTTGAAATTCTTACAAAAATATTAAGGCTCAAGGTAAAACTACTAAACTCTTAACCTCCCTTCCTCTTTCATTTTTTTTAGTTGAAAAGTTAGGATTCAAGTTGAGAAAGTGATTTTCAATCTATAGAGGCTATGAGTTTGAACTCATTGACTTAAACAAATTTAATGAGAGTTGTTTAGGTTATTTAAATATAATATTGATGATTTTGTGAGTATTTCATTGGTGGAGGCCATTAATGGACAAAAATTAGCCTTAATGGTGATTTAATAGTTTATTAATGACAATGTGAGCTAAAGGAAGTTAGTAAACCTAATGGGTATGTTTGAAAGTGAGAGGTAGTGATTTAGATAAGTTAGAAAGTTAGAGTGTTGAGATTTATTCTAATGAGGATATTATTGATGAATGATGTGATTAATTATATATTTAATCACTTTTAAGCACCATTCAAGCTTTAGGAGAGCTTTTAAAGTTTGTGTTTTAAGTGGTAAACTTTTAATCTCTTAAAGGTTTAAGGTAACAGGGAAAATTTTGATTTATGCATTTTTTTGTTAATTGATTACTTGTTTGAAAGAAATATTTGAAAACCAACTGACGAATGTAAATTCATATTTGATGCAAATTGTGACAATGTGAGTAGTTTATGCAATATGGTGAAAATGATGAGTTGGTAATTGTAAACATGTATGATATGTTCATAATGAATGAAAAAGAAATTGGGAATGAAGATATATGTGTTGTGTGATTATGTTTATGATAGTCTTGAGCATGTTATAACAAAAAACAATTTGCATGCCAGGAATGATTACGATTATGCATGCTACTTGTTGATTTGTTCATGGCATGATCATTTATGGCTGCTAATTGTTGGAATTGAAGGTAGTCGTTATCCCATGGTTGATAAGGGACTGTTCTATTTGTTCTTTAAGGGATTTAAATATAACTAGTCCCTACCGATTGATAAGGAGGCTAGATTTAGGGTAGGACATCCCATAGTTGTTAGTATTAGCAAAAACTGTATCTCATAAGTGAGTATAATAGCCTTAGCTAGGTAGCTTCTCATAAATGAAAGGTTTGGTTAGTCTGAGTTTATATATGTAGCAACTAAATAGTTACTAGTTTCATGTCAGAAGTATCAAGAGAGTATAAGGTTGGTATTGATCATATATTGCATATCAAAGCTACTATAGTAGGCAAGGCTAAAAGTCCTCTTTTTTTAAATATCTACATAAATACAATTTATGTCTACTATGATAGGAAAGGGATGAGCTCCCTTATGCATGCCTACTATAGCTAGAAAGGAAAAAACATGTACAGGAATGTGTGTGTGTCAAACACATGCACATGCAAATTTCCTGTCACATAGTCTAACACACATTTATGTCACAAAAATAATATTCATCAATAGTGGATGAGTAAAATAAACAAAATATCACAACTCATGAACTCTAATCAAATCCCCTCAACCCAAGACCTAAAGACTAAAAGGATATCCATTTTAAAGTAAAATGAAAACAAAAGTATTAAATCAATGTAACTATTCATATGGTGTGGCAGCTGAGTCATTCTCTAAATCATACTCCTCATGCAGTTGGTAGTCCTTGTGCTTGTTTCCTTACAGGAGCTTTATTGGCAATCCTTGGGACATTTAAAATAAGAATGTGACAATGTCTCAGTAACCTTTTTGAAGGTTACAATGTATCATAGGTTGATAAATAACTTAATCTAGTAGGTTTTCACAATTAGTAGTTCACAATATAATACTATCCATCTTTAAACATTTTTGAATGATACTATAGCAATATATGATAGCATGCTTGAGAAAGGAGTAGGCACACATCGAAACATATTCACACACACAACATTATATTTCAAAGAACATGCTAGAAAAGTATAAATCATAATTTAAGGAAGCTAGCATACTAGAAAAGAAATAAACACTTATTTATAATTGAATTAAAAAGGTTCAATCATGCTAGAATTCTAAACTATATAACTCAAGGAAACATTAAAATAGACTTAGTATATAGATAACAATCATGATCATATTGATTCACATATCAGACCATATAATATCTCAAAATTTCTTTCACTAATAGTTACATTTTTATCCTATCTTTATTCCATCTTATTTTCTTCTTATTTCTTCAAGCCAAGATTCTAAGCACTAGGGGATGGTGCTTGGCCAAAGGCCCCAAGCTCCTCATCAAGCCTTAACCTCTACCTTTCAATTGTATGTGGTGCCCAAATGGTATCGAGCTCATCCCAACTTTGGTCAAAGAAATTGGAGTAGCTCAGGTACATATCAAAGCCACCCAATGTGTGCCACATAGGTATGAGTGCATGATCATAGTCCAACCTTATTTCCTCAACTTAAACCCACAACTTGTAGCCACATCATAACAACATGGTCCAATATGTTCTGGATCAAATTATAATTTTTACAATGAGTATGTCTCACAATTTACAACATTTATCATTATATAAACACTATCAAACTTCATATATTATATCAATTCAAACAACTCAACCAAACTCCAACCACTCAAATTATGATTAATGTGAGTCTATCCAATCATAGAAATTCCAAGTAAGCAGTTTTAAAAATTTCTACAGGTTTTCCATTGACCAAAGTTTTATCAAAAAATCACCAAAAATTTACTTTGTTAACCACTAAGCTAAATTTTCATAAAATGTTATTATAAGCATGTTATTTAGGTTTAATTTGATATTAATATACAAAAGGTTCAGTTATTTACCCATACTAGCATACAAGGTAGCTTAAAAAGAAGTTACTTGGCTTGAGTTCACTCAAAAAATCTAAGGTCTCTCTATTAGAGACCCTTCAACTAATTCAAATGCCAAAGAAAAAAAATTAAGGAGTCCTTATGAAACTCCTAACACCTTTACAAATAGAAAATTGAGAAATTAAATTAAATTAAATTAAATTTATTTCTTACTCTAAAGCCATCACAAAGTAATTGTAGGACCTATCTATAACTCAAAAATTACTCTAGAAAATTCTTGTTAATTTTTATTTAAGATTTTTCTAAACTTAGAGCTTTTCAATTTATCCTAAGGACTTTCAAAAATAATTTTTAAGCTATGTTGATTATTACTTTTTAACTCTAGAATACTTGTGAGCATGCTTATAAGTCTTAAGCATATAATAAGTTAAGTTTCCATCCCCAAATAATTAAAATATTATAATTTATTCTCTAGAGTCACTTATACTTATAAGTTTCTCTAGAGAGTTCTAAATTTTTTTTTACAACTCTTAGAGTCACTCAGAATTATCTAAAATTTTCAAAATTGTTTTCTATCATCCCAAAATGGTCTTAGAATCATTATCAACATCTATATCTGTAACAACCTGAATTTTTTAATCTTTTGATTAATTATTAATTAGGGGTAAAGTGGTAATTAGTATAGGATTAGCGATTTAGATGATTAGTTGATGATTTGTATTTTTGGGATGTTAAACGAATAAATATAGGTGAGAGGATTGTATTTCGGATTGAAGCAAGTGCGCATGGTGAGAAGTCTTCTCACTGTGCCACGTACCACAGCTAGTATTGCATGCGCTGCGGTACATGGACCAGAAAATAACCCTATAAGTCATGAAATCTAGGTAAATTTCAGAGAGAGAAATAAGAAAACACATGAAAGGAGAAGAGGAGAAGGGATGGTGTGCTAGGGTAGGCCATTTTAGAGCATTAGAAGACACTTCTGATTAGTAACTTATCGGGTAAGTTGCGCATAATTCTTGCTTTTCATTCGATCCAAATTTCTCTAAATATGAGTTATAGAGAAATTGAATCAATAAAATTTTAAGGTTTGATTCTTGCCCAATAGTAATAAAAAGGTTCTTAGGAGTTAATTTAAAGCTTTACAACTATGTTAGAACTGAACGATAGAGTTTTGAACCTGTATGCTCAATTTGGTCCTAATTCATTGAGATTTTTAGGTGAAAATTGTGTTTGAGTGAAATGAGACTAGTTAAGGTGATGTAAAGTGTTAATTGAGTAGTAATGAATTTAAAATTGATAAATGAAAAAGAATAGATGGCTAAATATAGCCATAAGTAGTAATTATGTACTTTTGGTCAAATTGGATCAATTGACTAAATTATGCCAATTGTGTTCAGATTGGCATATCGCGTATTTGAGTAGAGAAAGGAAGCTTGTGACGAGCTATAATGGTAGTTGAAATTCACAGGTAACCTTTTTAGTGACAGAAGAGTTGAGGTAATCGAATAACTTTCTTTATTTAACTTTTTATTGTAACTGTGTGTGAGTTTGTTATGTAATGCATGAAATAGTTTTAAGTTGGGCATGTTTTGAAGTATTGAATGTTTATTGCATAAAAATTTATTTTGGTTAAACCAGTAATAGAAATGTGTATATATGTGTATATATATATATATATATGAGTAAAGTGGTGATCAAAAACTTATAATTGGTTTGGAAAGTATGATCATAGGTGTGAGAGTTCACTCGTGTGGAGTATAGTGATAAGATCATATGGCATATTTTCCTTAGTGCTCGATGGGGTGTAGTATTGCAAAATTATACCTCCTTAGTGCCTTTCGAGGTGCAGTGTTAAAAGATGATCTTCTTAGTGCCTATTGAGGTGTGATGTTGGAGATTTAAACTCTTTAGTGTCTGTGTGATATGATGTTGAAGTCAATAACACCACATTACATGTATTGGGGGAAATCATAATTCGAAAGTGACATAAAACACCTTTGGCTGGGTGATTCTACCACTAATTTTCACCTTTAGTGGTGAGAAATTGTATATTAGTCTAAGGCAAGTCTATGGTTTCAAGTTAAGATGATTTGAAGATTCAGTCAATAGTGATTATGCTATATGCTGTATTTATGAAAAAGTGGATAAAAGCGATGAAACAAATGTAAAAGTGGTGAAATGATTGATATAAGTAAATTTTGAAGTGAATATGTGATATATATTATCTTTAAAGATATATTATGCTATGCTATTAAATGTAGAGATTTATGGTAAATGTCATGTGTTTTGATGAATTTTAACTCATGTGTGAAAAGTATGATAAAATGAGTAATTTAAGGTTAAGATTGAGTTGTGATTATGTTATGAACATGGATATATGTAAATTAGTGGTGAGAAAAGGGCCAAGTGGGCCAAGTTGTGCTAAATTATCGCAAATTGTGAAAAGTTATGAAATGTAAAAATGGACTGTTGAACGGTCGTATTTTGATATATGTGTATATATATATGATGAAATGTGGTTAATTAGGTATGTTAGGTCTGTGTGGTCTAATGAGACATATGGATCGATTTGAACGCTTGAGTGTGCGAAATTCTTTGAAAAAGTGACTTTTTACACCTTGAGTGTCTAAATTTTAAATGGACAGTTAGATTGTGTCTAAACCTGTCTTATTAGCTAGCTTATGAGATAAGTTTCATGTGGGCGCTTGAATCACTCCAATCGGACATTGTATGTGAAAATGGCGCATGTCAGAAGTTTGTCATTTTTGCTGTCAAATGACAGCAAAAAATTCAAAATAGTGCACTGCAGTGCATGGCATCTCACGCCATGGTGCATGACACAGAAGGTCAGGTGTGTGGCTCTATGCTATATATCGCGACGCATGTATTGCACACCGCAGTGCGTGGCCCGTATCTCAACTTGATTTGGCAATCTTTAAGCATGTAATGGTTTATATGAATACATATGACTTGCTTCTGCTGTGTAATCCTATAATGATATGATGTGATTTTGATGATTTTGCAAAATGAATGTTAAGCCCAAGCTTTTCAAATAAAGTTTTTTATTACCATTTGTTGTGATTGTGGTGATTTGGTTAATAGTTTCCTATATCGAGTAGATATAGTAGGAGATTATATTTTGGTATCAGTTTCTTGAGTTTCAAGACCTAATTATTGAGATTTTTTGATACATTCATTTAGAGATATGATAACTTATAATTTTTCATTACATGACTCTTTCCTTGATGTCTTTTATGTTGCTTATTTTCGTCCTTAGGAGGGGAGAAAATAGTACAGTATGAGGAGAGACACTCGTCCTAGAAGTGTTATGTCTAGATGAGTAGTTGAGGAGGAAGGGAGCCAGAAGTTTAACCGATCCAACTGCAAAGAGATAGAAAGGATGAACTACTTGAGGAGCTCAGATATATGGTGGTAGATATAGGGCAAATAGTTAGGGATCATGACACGATCCTGAGAGATAGAGAATAAGAGAAAAGAGTTGAGGCTCAAGATATTCTGGTACACGAGAAAGCACTGAGCAAACCTGGACCATCTCAAGGTTTGGGTAGAAGGCAAGAGATTTCTGGCACTAATCCATTAATTGATTGTACTTGAAAAACTTTCATTCATTTCAACCTGTTGACGTTTGATGGAAACATGAGAGAGGGGGAAGCAAAATTGTGGATTGAGCAATTAGAAACCATCTTTGAGGTGGTGGTTTGTACCCTTGAGCAGAAGGTTATCTTGACTATAATGCATCTGGTTGGTGTTGCCAAAAGGTGGTGGGAGTTTGTTAGGTCGACCAATAGTATTTAGTTAAGTTTGGATGAATTCAAGAAATTCTTCTTTAACCAGTACTTTCTAGTTTCCTACAGGACTAAAAAGGAGGAAGAATTTCATGTGTTTAAGCAGGGAGATCTCAATGAGGAAGAGTTTATCTAAAAGTTTAATGACCTATTGGCTTATTCCACATACCTCCAGTACAACGGTGATATAAAGTAGAAAGTTGAGAGGTTACTAGAAAAGATGAGACTCAAGTATCACCAGTGGATAGCATTGTTTGATGTGACAACATATGAGAACATATGCCACAAGCTGAGAGTAGCTGTTAGGAAAGGCAGATGTTAAGAGGAGATGAGATAGTATGGGGAGATTCTCATCTCCTTTGGGTCCGACAGGTAGAATTTCAAAAAGGCCTAGGTACAGTGCTGGCAATTCTAGTTTTTTTGGGAAAGAGAGGTTTCAATAAAGGATCACAATCTCAATTCATATAGAGGGGGTCAATGCAAAGAAGTGGAGGCATAAGGATTAGGCCTTCACAGTTTTTGAGACAAGCGTTAAATGTTCCAGTACTGACTTTGAGTATTGGAAAGACACCTCAATGCAACATTTGCGGCTGATCTCATATGGGAAGATGTTAGGCTTGCTTTACGTATGGCAAGTTGGGACATATAGCGAGGCAATGCTCGAAGGGTAGAGTTGAGGGAATTGAGCAGCATTCCACTATTCCTGGCTGAGTATTTGCAATCATGCAGGAAAAGGCTAGAACATCTTCAAACTTGATTAGAGGTATGATTTTTATTTGTGGTCACCAAGTAGAGGCGTTGTTTGATTCCAGTATCACACATTCCTTTATGTCTGAAGAATGTGTGAATCGATAACAACTATTATTACAAGAGTTACTTGTGCTCATTAGAGTGACAACGTCTTCTGGATTGTCTAGTATTACAAGTAGAGCGTGTTAGGATGTAGAGATTTGATTTAAGGATAGAATTTTTGAGATCAATTTGATTTATATTCCTATACAAGGAATATATATAATTATTGGCATGGATTGGCTAGCAGTGGATAATGCTACACTTGATTGTACCAGAAAGGTGGTTTCATTATTGGTGTTATCTACAACAATGGATTCTTTTGAGTAGTTCAAGTTCTTATCAGTGGTTAGAATCAAGAAGTTAATCCAATAAGGTTATGATGCCTATATGGTATTCTTTACCTCCAGTACTGTGTATGATAGTGGAGTTGAGAAGATCGAGGCAGTGAGTGAGTTCCTTGAGGTATTTTTAAATGAAGTGATGGGATTACCTCTTGGAAGAGAAGTTGAATTCTTGATTGATTTGGTTCCTAAAACTGAACCAATATCGAAGGCCCCATATAGAATGTCGCTATCAAGATTGGCTGAATTAAAGAGGAAAATTAAAGACTTGTTGGATAAAGGATTTATCAGACCGAACGTATCACCTTAAGGATTACTAGTGTTGTTTGTGAGAAAGAAAGATGGTAGTCTGCATCTTTACATTGACTATTGATAGTTGAATAAGGTAACTATAAAGAATAAGTATCATTTACCAAAGATAAATGATCTTTTATATTAATTAGCTAGTACTTTAGTCTTTTCTAAGATAGATTTGAGGTTAGGACACCATCAATTGAGAGTTAGTGTAGTGGATGCACCTAAAACTACTTTAAGAACTCGTTATGGCCATTATGAGTTTTTGGTTATGCCATTTAGTTTGACAAATGCGCCTGCAGTATTCATAGACTATATGAACGGCATATTTAGGCCGTACTTGGATCAATTTGTGGTGGTCTTTATAGATGACATTTTGATCTACTCGGAGAATGAAGAGCAACATACAAAGTATTTGAGGATAGTGCTCCAAGTTTTGAATGATAAGAAGTTATATATCAAGCTCAGTAAGTGTGAGTTTTAGCTAAGAGAAGTTAGATTCTTGGGACACGTGGTGTTTATGGATGGAATATCTGTGAATTTACAAAAGATTGATGTAGTATTGAAGTAGGAACGTCCTAGTTCAATTATGAAGATATGTAGTTTTTTGGGATTAGTTAGGTATTATTGATGATTTATCCAAGGATTTTCTAAATAGCTTCTCCTTTGACTAAGTTGACATGGAAAGGTCATCGTTACATTTAGGATGACCAGTGTGTGAGGTGGCGTTTCAGCAGCTGAAAGAGAAGTTAACCACAGCACCAGTGTTAATTATCCTTAATTTGAGGTTACCTTACGAACTATACTCGTTGAGAGGCCTTGATTGTGTCTTGATGTAGGATAGTCAAGTAGTAGCTTATACTTCTCAACAATTGAGACCGCATGAAGAGAACGATCCTATGCACGACTTAGAGCTCGCAACAGTGGTGTTTGCTTTGAAAATCTAGCGCTATTACTTGTATGGTACAGTATTCAATGTGTTTAACGACTATAAGAGTCTGAAATACTTGGTGGATCAGAGGTAGATGAGATGGATGGAGCTTCTTAAGGATTATAACTTTCAATTGAAATACCATCCGGGTAAAGCGAATGCGGTTGCTGACTTATTGAGGCAAAAGATGTTGCATGTGGTAAGTCTTATGGTAAAAGAGTATAGATTGATGGAATTGTTTGTTGAGTCACAACAGGATGCACCACTAAAGGTATTGGTTGGTTCATATTTCATAGAGATCAGTAATGATTTTTAGAAGGAATTGAGAATGATGCAATTAGAAGATAAATGTCTCTTGAATATTAGAGAAGAGATTGAAGCAGATCAAGCCATTGATTTTAGTTTCAATGATGATGGTTTTGTTGTCTACCAGGACATGATTTGTGTGCCTGATGATAGAGACTTAAGGAAAGTGATATTGAGTGAAGCTCATTATACTAAGTACATAATCTATTCGGGAGCTACAAAGATGTACTAGGACATGAGATGGTATTAGTGGTGGCTTGGTATGAAGAAAGATATGACTAAGTTTGTGACTTAGTGTTGACTTGTTAAAAGGTTAAAGTAGACACCAAAGACTAGTAGAAATGTTACAACAGATGGATATCACTAAGTGGAAATAGGATGGTATATCCATAGACTTTATAACTGGGTTGCCGAGGACTCAGTCAGGGCACGATGCCATATGAGTTATAGTTGATAGACTCATTAAATCAACTCATTTCTTGGCTATTCGGATCAGTGAGTCTCTATAAATGTTGGCAGAGATTTATGTTTGAGAAGTAGTGAGGCTGCATGGTGTGCCAAAAAGTATAGTGTCAAATAGAGATTCGAGGTCCACATCCAAGTTTTAGGGAGCTTTGTAGCGAGTATAAGTACTGAGTTAAGATTCAATACGGCATATCACCCACAGATGGATGGGCAGATGGAGCGAACCACACAGACTTTAGAGGATATGTTGAGAGCCTGTGTATTGGGGTTGAAAGGTAGCTGAGATAACCATCTTCCTTTAGCTCAATTTGCTTATAACAACAATTACTACTTCAGTATTCAAATGGCACCGTATGAGGCATTGTATGGAAGAAAGTGTAGATTGCCTTTTTGTTAGACAGAATTGAGTGAAAGGAGAATATTGGGACCAGATGTTGTGGATCAGACAACTCAGAAGATTGAGCTAATCAGGCAAAAGTTATTTATGGCTTAGAGCAGACAAAAAAGTTACACAGATAGGTGTAGAAGGCTGTTAGGGTTCCTGGTGGGAGACCATGTGTTTCTAAGGATTACATTAGTAACGGGAATCAGAAGATCTATTAGAGCTAAGAAGTTGACTCCTCAATTCATTAATCCTTTTGAGATTCCAGAAAGAATTAAACTAGTTGCTTATAGGATTGCGTTGCCGTTGCAGTTGTCTAGTGTGCATGATGTGTTTTACATGTCGCAACTTAAGAAGTACAAACCTGATCCCTCACATGTGATAAAACTAAAAGACGTTGAGCTCTAGGAGAATTTGACGTATAAGGCTAAGCTAAAGTGGATCGTAGATGTGAAAGAAAAGCAACTAAGGAATAAAATCATATGATTAGTTAAGGTTTTCTAGCGACATATGGTTCCTAGTAACACTACCTAGGAGATAGAGGATAAGATGAGACAACAATATCCTCATCTGTTTCCTTAGGTATGTGTTTAAGTGTTTAATGAATTTTAGGGATAAAATTCTTAAAAGGAGGGGAGAACTGTAACATCCTCAATTTTCTAATCTTGTGATTATTTGTTAATCAGGGGTGTCGCACTCAAAAAATGCGACGCGGACGGCACGTAAGCAAAGGTTTCAGCTTTTGAAAAGAAGACTAAAGAAATGGGAGTCGCCACCAAAATTTTGAAAAAAATCTTGGGAAACCATTTAAAGGAAAATAAGGATGGTCTATGAAAATAAAAAATAAGTTCAGGAGTCAATTGAGTGTGGAAAAAGTGTTAGGCACCCCACAACACCCGTTCGTCAGAATGGTTACCTGAAATTTGTTGTGATATTAATATGATTTTAAAATTATTTTAATTATTCGTTTTATATTCATGTGTTTGATATAAAAATGATAAAAATTAAGTAAAAAATATTTATTTATTTATGAGGGAGGACTTGACTTAGAATCTAACTCTAAGGCCTACGTATTCTGTGATGGGGATCAAAGTTTACACAATTTGGGCTTGAAAGTTTGTTGGTGAAAATATTTTTTTGAAGAGAAATTAATTAGAAATAATTCACCATTTTACAAATAAAATAATTTTTAAAATTTTGATATGTGTGTTTTAAATTATAAAAAGTAATTTAATTTTAATTATTTTCTTAATTTTTGAATTTTTGGAATAAAGAAAGAAAAGAGTTTAAAATTATTTTTTATTTTATGTTTTATGATTGGGAATTTTAACTCTTATACCTGCAGAGCCTTATTAGTTCATATAATAATGCAGTTGTTTTAAATATCTACGGAGATTTTAAAATCTCACACGATAAAAGAATTTAACAATTTAATTTATTTACTTATATTCTTATGTATATTTTTAAGTGTTAATAATATATTTTAAGTGTGTATATACATGTTTTAAAGACTCTTAATTGTCATACTTATAAAGTCTTATTGACTTATACGGTAATATGATTATTCTAAATATATGTAGAGATTTTGAAATTTCACATGATAAAAGAATTAAATTTATTTAATACATTTTTAATTTAATTAATTTAATATATAATTTATATATTTCTTTACAAAATTAATTGTTATATCTGTAGAGTCTTATTGATTCATATGATAACACGATTATTTTAAAAGTCTATGGAGATTTTAAAATCTCACATGACTAAAAGATATAATTGGTAAATGTGATTACAACTTAAATTCATTAATTTGATTAATTAATTTTTTTAAATTGTGTATTATATGATTGTTTACAAAAATCATTTATTTATTATAGAAATTGAGAATCACTACATCTGTGAAGACATATTATCCCACACGATGATGTGATTAGTTTAAATCTCTATGAAGAAATCTTATGTAGGACCTAAATAAATTATTAATTTGGATTATAAAAGGAGAGTTAATTTTAATGATGGGCTTTTGAAACCCATATAAGTTTTACGTCCATATCTATGAAATCTTATTGATTTATATGATACGAGATTATCCTAAATATCTGCATAGATACAAAGTCTCACACAATAAAAGGATTAAATTTATTCACTTTAAATACATTTTAATGTGTAATTATACAATAAATATTTTTAAATATAGAAATATTAATTATTATACCTGTGAAGTCTTATTGACTCGCGCAATAGTACGTTTATCCTAAAGGTCTATGGAGTTTTAAAAATCTTACATGACCAAAGATCTAATTAGAAAATATGATTATAATTCAATTTTTTAATTTAATTAATTAAAAATTTAATTAATTAAAATTATTAAAATTCTTATTATTTTGTTTACAAAATTTTTTTTATTTATTTACCATATAAATTATGAATCATGATATCTAAAAGGATTTATAATCCTACACGGTAAGAAAATTAATTTAATTCTCTGTGAAGATTCTTGAAATTTTACGTGAGACTTAAATATTTATTATAAAAATATTAATTTTAATAATGGGTCTTTGGAATCCATATAAATACCTACAAGATTGATCATTATACTTGTAAAATCTTATTAATTTACACGATATGAGATCATTTTAAATGCCTGCAAAAATTCTTAAAATTTCACATGACAAATAAGCAACAAACAAATATATACTCTCTTATTTTTATTGGATTTCAATTATAAAGTTCAAAATTCCTAAAAAAGGAACTCCCTTCTAGTAACATAATGAGCACACAAATAAATAAAGAAGGATAGAGAATAATATAGAAATATTATAAATAGATAAAGGCCTCTATTGGTATAAGGATCAAAGCCATGCCACCACCTATCTATATGCCCTTTTGTGCAAAAAAAACATATTTAAAATCTAATTCAAAAACCTAGCCTAATGATCACACAAATTTTTCATTGTTTATGGTAAAATTATAATGGGAATATGCCTAAAATTATATCAAGCTAGTTAGGACAACAAGCAAAATTTTATTTATAATCTCCTCATCCTTCTTCTTCACTTTTATTTTTAAACAACAATCACTTTATTTATTTTATTTTATTTTGCCAAAAACATTATAAGATCATGCCAAAATCAAATCAAATTATTTATGGTAGCAAATCAAATTTCCATATGAAGTCTTTCCTTTCTACTTTAAAGAAGTGTCAAGAACATGGAAAAGCTAAATAAATGATTAATTTCGATGACTCCATCAACAAATGGCCTAAAGCATGACACTTTTCAGAATGGCTAAGTCGGCTCAACCATGATTATATTATCACTCTATTAACCCCTTACACTCCAATCTTGAAATCAATAAGGAGGTATGTGACTATATGATTAGTACCAGGGCAATGAAACAAAGCTAGATATGCGAATAATCAAATTCAAACAAGCATAGTTCTATCATCAAAATCAAGACAACTTTCATGCTCATTGCAATAGGAATTTCCTCTCAGAAATTGAGGGTAGATGAAAATCCTAAGTTATTCTCAATTGTTTCAAAGATCAAATTCTTATAGTTAAGAAACCATCTACAAACACTTATAATTCAAGAAACTAGAGAAACTGGGCAAATGGATAGGAAAGCATGGGGAAAGGATTTTCATATCCTAATATCACTACATGACCAGAATCTCCACAATAGTGTAGATAATGAATCAACAAAACATTTACTATTTTTGATTGCCACTAATAGCAATATGCAAAGACTTCTATAACATCCCAAAAATTTTAAGACTCGAATTTATTTTAAAAAAATAAAATAAAATATCTATAATTAAATTAAAATTTAGAATAATTTGATAGCGGTCCAGAGTTTGAATTTTTCTCAGCAAAAGTTTGGTTTTATTTGATTTTTAACTATGGAAAAAATTACTAAAGTTGACCCGGGCTTTTGTGCTATAATAAAAAATATTGGGCCCTTTATTGTAATTTTTCCCAAAGTCTAATATCAGCAATTTAAAAGGGAAAACAGATGCAGAAACGGAAAAGAAAGAAGGAAAGAAAGAAAATGAACGCGTGAGAGAGAGAGAGGAAGAAGAAAGGAGAAGAGAGGGAGTTAGGCTTGGATCTAGGAGGTTTTGCAGCCGTTGCGAGCTCAGCTACGTGATAGGTAAACTTTCTACTTCAATTCTCTTCCCTCCCTCTTCGTTTTTCTCAATTTTAGAAGAGAAAATTTTTGAATTTTGATCTCAAAGACTTTATTCTTGTAAGCTTTGTTTCTTTGAATCCTAGGGAAGATGTTTTGAGTTTCTATATAGTGATATAAATTTTGAGTAGATAATTGGATGAAAAGAGATGTTTTAGACACAAATTAAAACCTTAGAGATTGGGTTTTGCTCCTCAATGGTTTACGTCCATTGATTTAGTTATGATTTTACTATTTGAGCCCAATAAGATTTAAATTAAGGTTTGGTTTTTATTATAAGAGCTAATGATGAAAGTTAGTGACACTAAGTGAAGATTTTAATTAATTAAAAATTATATAAATTGAAAATTAGCCTAGTGATGGCTAATAAATGGTTTTGGTGGTTAGGTGATACTATGTGAATGGTTGGTTTAATATATAGACCATTAGGATGGATTATGACTCATTGACCCAAGTTATATGGTATGAGTTATAGTCTTCATTAATGCTATTTGTCATGATAAGTGATATGGATCACTTATATGTTGTAGGAATTATTGGTGGAATTTGTTTGGAAGTTAAGGAACAAGTCGAGTCTTATTTTATATAAGAGGAATCCTTTTGGTATCAAAGGGTTGAGGTAACAGGAAAATTTATATTTCTTATTACTTTGTTTTAGCTATTTTTGAATAAATATTACTAGCTATCATGTATTACATGTTTTAAAAGACTAAATGTGCTTTATAAGAGGTTATGGGGTACTACTTTGATTATAGTGCAAATATGTTTTCTAATTATTTAAGAACAATGTTTTTATGGAAACGAGATTTGTTACATGTATTGTAATCATAAAGAGTAGAAGTTGCACTTAAGGAAGTGTAACTAAGTAAGGTACCTTAGATAGGCTAAGGAACCGTTTAAGGGAGGTTTATAAATGTTATACTACCTTAGAGTGTTGAAGTAGTCAATACTCGGGAAAGGTAGACACGAATAAAAGGCATGATCTCGGTGGGAGTTTACCAATGAGAAGGTGTAGACTTTTGATATTCTGTGGCACACTGCCAGTACTCAGTGTTGCTTTACGTATTGTGGGCTCAATACACTAAAGTGGTTAGTGTATTAAGTGTTCGACACCTCTCAATGCGAGAGGGAATCCGACATATGAAGTGTGAGGTTGAGTGCCTAGGCCAAGGTAGCCCTCACATGGAGAGTAAGTTAGGCTAGCTCTGGGAGAGAGTTAACTTTGACTGCTCAGGATTCATGTCGAAAGGGGCATAGGCGGTTTGGTAGATTAGATCATACCTTTGTGCCTGTGGAGGTACAATTAGGTATAAGGTTTACCTGCGAGTTAAAGAGTGTCAAGGGGCATTCTGTTGGTCATGAAAGGCCATACCGGCCTACATCATGCATTCATGCATTTTAAATGGCTTAGTTATGTACTATATTAAATTTATTATTCATTTATTTAATTATGGCTTACTTTGTAATAATCATTGTAGATTTTTCTGTTACTAAGACTGTGGTTGTCTCACCCCTTTCTTTTCAATATTCTAGGTTCAGGCGAAGGAACCAGTAGAGGACGGGAAAAGGAGCAAAGTTAAGGGTTGTTTGTGAATTGTAAAGAACTGCAACCCCTTTCTTTGAGCAAATCTATTGTAATGTATTTAGGATTAGGGTGCCAGTAGGATATGATTATATATATGTGTGTGAGTATATGTGGATTGTATGGCTTGTGTGTGAATTTTTGTTTGCTTGTAGATTTGTGGCTAGGAAACTTGGCTATAGTGTGTGGTTTTGATGGATTTATTTAGTGGACCAAGCTTTCACTACAAGAAAATATTTATTTTGATATATATGTGATTCCACAAGCAAATACAAAATAGTTGCATTGCAAATGGTGTGTTATGGGCAAACATATACCTTGGATAGAGAGAGTGGGTGCGTGGGCTCCATAGAAATCTCTGAGCCAAATAAAAATGTTTAACGTCTGTATTCATATGTGTATATGATATTTGGAATATTTTTTGGCCACTCTTGTGTGATTTGTGCATTTTAGGGGTTTAAGGTCCATTTGGGAAATGGCACCCGAGTGGTCAAATTTTGGTATAAAGGGTTTTTCTACCATTTAAATGTTCTATCAGGTGTTTTTAGTCCTATTTGACGTGTCCAAAGTGTTCCCACAAGTTTGTGACCATTAGGATGAGATTTGGACAATTTTGAAAATGGTTTTTACCAAAAACCTGTACTTTTACATCCGGGTATTCAAATCTTAATCCGACCGTTAGATTTCTCTAAAATTTGGGTCACAAGTAAAACCTTTTATAATCTTTTTGTGGGCTTTGGAATCATGTCGATCAGATATCAGACAGAGAAATGGTGCACTTTGGAATTTAGTCTGGAGGAGCTGTCATGACAGCAATAATTGATAATGTTGTAACATGTATGAAATTTAACCCATCCGTTGAATCTTTTAAAAATTTGGTATGCTAATAGTACTATTTAAAAGTGACATGTGGGCTTTGAAATCGCTTCGATCGGAGGTCGGATGATGAAATGGTGCACCCCAAAAGTTAGTCCGGAGGTGCAGGTGTCATGACAGCAAAAATAACCAATCTTTTAACATGTTTAATTTTTAATCTGACTATTGGATCTTTTTAAAATTTAGTATATTATAGTAACCTTTGAATGTGACGTGTGAGCTTTAAAATCATTTCGATCGGAGGTCAAATGATGGAACAGCACCTCCCAGAAGTTGGCCCGAAAGGGCTGTCATGACAGCAATTTAATGCTGTCATGATAGCATCTTTTTATTTCACTTTGTCTAGCTTGCTTTCATGCGCTATAGGTAGAACCTATAATTTTTTTAAGGTTTTAAATGATTTATTTCTTAAGTTGGTTAGAGGATCAACTCCTTAACCATACTTAGTTTATTTGAATTATGTAATTTTTGGATAACACTCGGGGCAAGTGTTACAACTTCGATCTCTACTTTGAGCACACCTTGGATTTACTCTAAGTTTGCCTTAAGGTTTTCCAAATTCTCAAACTGATCAGCAAAGAAACCACCACCTTGACAACCATGGGAAAAGATGAATTATAGCTGTCTCTATCAGATCAATGATATCAATAAGCCCTTTCCTTGATTTCTTGTTTGACTCTCTTCCTCTGCTAATCGCTTTGCCTCCTCTGTTTCTCCTCAAAAAATTTCCAGATTTTACTCTCCTCCCTTCCTCCATAAATCCTCTCCTCTCTCTTCAGTCTAAGCTCTCTTTTTCTTAGAAAATCTTTGTCTCTCAGTCTCTTCCTTTTTTCTTCTGATCGCTCAATCTCTCTCAACTCTCAATTCTCCCTTCCAACCCCTTTTCAGACTCTCTTCTCTTCTTCCTCAATCCTTCTCATGTTCAAAGCCTCCTCTCTTTCTCGGTCTCTTTCTCGCTCTTATATTTAAAACCAAAAGAAAGAAAAAGAAAACAAATTACCTTGCTTGTGGATGAAAATATGCTTTGCTCTTCATTTTTTCGCTCACATGTCTGGCAGGCTCTACTCTGCTCTTCTCCTTCGCACGCGTCTAGGCTTCGCTCTCCCTTTTCTGGCTTCTCTCGTCTGGCTATGTGTTTTATCTCCAAAAGCTTTTCCCTTTTTTCTTTGCATTTCTAGCTTTCTTTTCTATGTGTCTTGCCTTCGATCTTGCCGTTTCTGCATGTCTGATCGAGTCAATAGATTTTGGAACTGATGGATTAAGATTTAACCCATCGATATATATTATTATTATTTTAAAAAAAACTATAATTCTTTTTTTTCTTTTTAATCATGTTTATTAATTTTAAAAATTAGAGAAAAAAATTTGACCTTGAATTCAACAAGCATATCTTTTTTTTTTAGGACAACAAAATTTAAAGGAAGAAATTCAAAAAGAGTTGACTCTCAAAAGTTAGTTTCTAATATCTTGAATGGTTGAGATAATTTGGGAGAGATTTTAAAAATTTAAGCAAGATTTTTTGATTTTGTTAAATTATTATTATTATTATTTTTTGAAAATATAATCCCAAAAAAGGATTAAATTTTATTTTTTTATTTTTATATTTTTTGATTCTTTTAATGAACTAAAAGAAATAAAATCCTAACCAACAAAAGATTATCTAAATACAATTAAACCCTATCAATTAAATTAAAATTTTTTGTTTTGAAAATATAATCCTAAAAAGGATTAAATTTTATTTTATATTTTTATATTATTTTTTGGTTATTTATTATTATTTTATTAAATTTTAAAAAAATGCCTGGACAAAATACAGTGTTCACAGGGGGTAAAGTGGTAATTAGTGTGAGATTAGAAATTTGGATGATAGTTGATGATTTATGTTTTTGGGATGTTAAATGTTGCATTTCGGGTTGAAGCAAGTGCGTGTGGTGAGAATTCTTCTCATTATGCCATACGCCAAGGCTAGTGTTACATGTGCTGCGGTGCATGAACTAGAAAGTGACCTAATAAATCATAAAATTTGGGGGAATTTGAGAGAGAGAAATTAGCAAACACATGAAAGGAGGAGAGGAGAAGGGTTGGTGTGTTAGGGCAGGCCATTTCAGATCATTGGAAGGTACTTCTGATTAGTAACTTATCGGGTAAGCTACGTATAACTCTTACCTTCTATTCTACCTAAATTTCTCTAAATATGAGTTATAGATAAATTGAATCAGTGAAATTTTAGGGGTTTGATTCTTGCCCAATAATAATAAAAAGGTTCTTAAGAGTTAAATTAGAGCTTTATGACTGATTTAGAGCTGAATGATAGAGCTTTAAACCCGTAGGCTCAATTAGCCTTAATTCATTAAGATTTTAGGGTGAAAATTATGTTTGAGTGAAATGAGACTAGTTGAGATGATGTAAAGTGGTAATTGAGTAGTAATGGACTTAGAATGGATAAATGGAAAAAAAAATATACGGCAAAATATAGCCATAAGTAGTAATTATGTATTTTTGGTCAAATTGAACCAATTGACTAAATTGTGTCAATTGTGTTTAGATTGGCATATCATGCGTTTTAAGTTGAGAAAGGAAGCTTGTGATGAACTATAGTGATAGTTAAAATTCACGAGTAACCCTTTTAGTAATAGAAAGTTTGAGGTAATTGAATAACTTCTTCTGTTTGACTTTTTATTATAATTATGTGTGAGTTTGCTATGTAAAGCATGAAATTTTTAAACTGGGCATGTTTTGTAGCTTTGAATGTTTATTGCATTAAAAAGAATTTTGGTTAAACAAGTAATAGATATGTGTATATGTGTATATATGTATATATGTGAGTAAAGTGATGGTTGAGAACCTATGATTGGTTCAAAAAGTATGATCATAAGGGTTAAAGTTCACCAGTGTGGAGTGTAGTGATAAGACTATATGGCATATTCTCCTTAATGCTTGACGAGGTGTGATGCTGGAGAATTATACCTCCTTAGTGCCTTTTGAGGTGCGGTATGGAAATGATTTCCTTAGTGCCTATTGAGGTATAATGTTAGAGATTTGGACTTCTTAGTGTCTATGTGATATTGGTGTTGGAGTCAATAATACCCCATTATGTATATTGGGGAAAATCATAGTCCTAAAGTGAGATAGAATACCTTTGGCCAGGTGATTCTATTACTAAAGGTAAGTTCATTGTATATTGATCTAAAGCGAGCCTATGATTTTAAGTCAGGGTGATTTAGAGGTTCAGTTGGTAATGATCATATTTGTGGAAAAGTGGAGAAAAGCGATGTAACAAGTGTAAAAGTGGTGAAATGATTGATATAAGTGATTTTTGAAGTGAATATGTGATATATGTTATCTTTAAAGATATATTATGCTATACTTTCATATAGTTTCATTTAATAGTTGTCAGTAATGAGTTATTTTATCACTGAGATTTTTATCTCACCCTTATGGTTACATTTTTACAGGACAAAGCAGTGATCAGTGCAAGGAAAAAGAGTTAGGATTAGCTTAGAGTTGTTGAAATCGTGTAAACTCAAAGTATTGTGTAATAAATTGAAAACTTGCTTGTATATATGTAAATAAGTTGTCATATGAGACTGCATGCATGTTTAAGTTGGGTTTTGTTGAAAATGTAGACATTTGTGGTAAATGTCATGAGTTTTAGTGAATCTTAGCCCATGTGTAGAAATTATGATGAAATGAGTAATTTGAAGTTAAGATTGAGTTGTGATTATGTTATGAATGTGTATATATGTAAATTAGTAGTGAGAAAAGGGCTAAGTTGTGCCAAATTATGACAAATTGTGAAAAGTTGTGAAATGTGAAAATGGGCTATTGAACGGCCATATTTTGATATATGTGTGTATATATGTGAATAAAGTGTCGTTAATCAGGTATGTTAAGTCCTTTTAGACTTAGTTCAAGGCCTTATGTGGTCTAATGAGATAAATAAATTGATTTGAGCACTTGGGTGTCGCGAAATTCTTTAAAAAAGTGATTTTTTACAATCGAGTATCTAAATTTCAAATGGACCATTAGATGGTGTCCAAATCTATCTTATTAGCTAGCTTACGAAATAAGTTTGTGTGGGCACTTGAATCACTCTGATTGGATGTCGTATGTGATAATAGAACATGCTAGAAATTCATCTTTTTTGCTGTTATTATTTACTATCAAATAATAGCAAAAAATTTAGACTAGCGCCACGGCACATGACACAAAAGGTCAGGCGTGTGGCTCTATGCCACATGCCATGATGCATGTATTGCATGTTGCAACATATGGCCCGTATTACAACCTGATTTAGCAGTCTTTAAGCATGTAATAGTTTATATGAATACAAGTGACTTTGCTTCTGTTGTGTAATCCTATAATGTTATGGTGTGATTTCAATGATTTTGCAAAATGAGTTTTGGGCTCAAGCTTTTCAAACAAATTTTTTGATTACCATTTGTTATGATTGTGGTGATTTGATTAATCTTCTCCTGTATTAAGTAAATATAGGAGGAGGTTGCAATCTCCAATCTCTATGATCTCTCCAATTTTAAATCTGCATAAATATAGAAAATCTTTGCTTGAACAATAAATTTTAAAACACTAACCATATTTAAAAAGTTTGAACCTACTATTAAAATATCTAAATATAGGTCTTCCAAATTTTTTTTGTCACCTACTATGCTTCCTCTCAATCTCTCAGCTCTGTTGTTGCTAAAGAAATAATTAAAACCTCTTAAAACCTTATTCAAGGGTATATGTACTTGGATTACCCTTATACATAGTCCTTAATAATTATTTATTAACAAATATAAACTCTTACGATTTTAGGATTCAAGTTCATATTATGAGTTTACTTTATCCTAATGTGTTTATTTAAATTTGCAAATTTAACAACCTTGGTGAAGCGTGACTTCACCAAAAGCCCCCACACTCTATCTTAAGCCATTGATTCCCCATTCTCAAATCTAAGGAGTGTCATATATGCTCGTCCCATGCCACTTCTTATATAACAGTGATAATATAAGGCAATAGACCAAACATCAGGGCCACTTGTGGTGATGATTTTATCACGTGGATTTTACTAATTCTTTTAAGGTGAACTTCCATCCTTTCATATGTGATTATGTCAAAACTATATTGTTCATGCTTAATATCACAATAATTCATATTCATCAATACATGCTCAAGATTCACAATTTATATTCAATAAACCACTTAAAAACATCATGTATCATTTTCAAACCCGCTTTATATTAATTTCTAAAACCAAACATATTATTTCCATATAAAAATACCAATTCATTTATTTTACAATTCTCACAAATATATCAACAAGTGGAAGAGAGAATTAGGTCTCCTGTTATCTCAACCTTTGATTTTAAAACTAAGTTTACCTATAACAATGCATAAATGAGCCTTTTCTTTGCTCAAATGCTCCAATATAACTCAATCTACAATTCAACATATCATTATCATCAATATAATATCTCATTTCTATGATTTTTCTTCATTTAATCTTTTGGCCCAAGATTTCCATTGTGATCATATCTCACAATTAAACTAATTTCTAACAGCCATAAATCCCATTTAGACTGTTATTAACCTTAACAGTCATTTTAAACACCCACATTACCTTTAACTCATCCATTTGTCTTTAGGGTTTAGTCAAAACCAATAATCAAAATCTTAAATCACCATCACCTCTTCAATCCAATGCTTTGAAACCTAAATAAATACCTACTAATCTCTTTGAAGTCAGATTAATTGGTGGAAACTGAATCCTTATTGAATCCCACCACCAATACCTAAAGATCACCAAGACAAAGCAAGTTATTAGAAAGAGAGAGGAAGATGATGAGAAGATTGCAAAAGCATAGCAAGCTCTAAATAACTCCTAATGAATGAAATTATCAAGCTTTACCAGTGCTGCCTCCTTCAATCTCTCACATTTCATCTCTTCCCTCTTTTGCTTTCTAATCATTTACTTGAATACATTATTTCATATTTTTGGCCATCCGCTGTGACATCGAGTGATGGAGAGGCTAGCCCTAATTATGGTCCACTTTGTTGGGCCTAATATAACCCAATTCTCTTTTAGGTCCAAATCCAAGCCTCTCTAAAAGGTCCAATAGACCCATTAGTAGTCATCCTTTAATCACACTCCACTATAATTAGCCCTAAATTTACTAATTTAATTGTATTTTCACTAATTAATCTTAAGGTTAATTTTTGGAGTGTTATAGGGAGACTTGTTCGATTGGAGAAGAGAAGAGGAAGGAGAAGCTAAAGCAAACATGGACAAGGGAAGGGGAATTAATTGCATATTTGACATGGATATGTTTTTTTTATTTTTTATTTTTAATATATGCAAGGTGGCTACTAATAGAGAAATTCAAGGTCAAACTATAATAGTCAACATGATCAAACCCTGACAGCACAACATTGTACCAAATTGAAAAATGTTGAGGCAATATTGCACAAAAATAAACCTAAAGATAATAGGCATGCTTGCATGAGAATTTTAGGGGTGGATTTATAGCTTACTCTTTTTAGTCATTTTGTTTTGACCAATAATTTTTTTTGGGAGGATTTCAACTAAGGATCAGGGAAAAGAAATATTTACCAATAGGTCCTAAGAAAATTTGAAAATTCTTTGTGGGTTTTTTAGACTAAACTGAAACAAAGTTAGTAGCTAAAAAGACCAAAATGCCCCTGTGTAAAAGAAAGAAAAAATGATTAATAATTGATATTGGTAAATTAACAAGTAAAGTTGGAGAATTAACAACTAATGATTTTACATTTAGAAAAAAATGATGGAACTATTATGATTATTAACAAGTAAAGTCATATAATTTACAACTAATATTAATAAGTTAACAAGTAAAAGTTAGATGATTAACGACTAATAATTCGTCATGTCCGACAAAATATTGAACTAGTATGATTATTGACAAGTGAAGTTAGATAATTTATAACTAATATTGGTAAATTAACAAGGGAGTTAAGAAGTTAACAACTAATAATGATACTTTTTAGTCATATTGAGTGAACAAGTCTTGTAAAGGATTCACAAGTCAAGTTAAGTAATTAACAAGTCATATTAACAAATTAATAAATAAAGTTATGAAATTAACTAGTAATATTTTTAGGATTGTGGAGTAACAGAATTAACTAAGTAACTATTTAATAAGTACAAAAAGCAATTAATTAACAAGTAAAGTTAAATAATAATTGAGTAATGTGGCTGACTTTAGAGAGTTCTAGAATGAACTTGCCACATCTTTTGCTGCAACACCATTTCAAAGCTTTTACAATTAACATAAAGAAAACAACAATGAATGTAACATGATTAACATGTAGCATTTACATACTTCACGAAAAAAAAATATTTTACTTATTAATTTTATAGAAGGGCATTTCTGTCTTTTCAGTCACCAATATTATTTCAGTTCAATCCAAAAAACTTGCAGATAATTTTTAAATTTTTTTGGTATCCACTTATAAATATTTTTCTTCTCTGCTTCTTAATTAAAATTCTCCCTCACTTTTTTTTTTAAAAGTGATGTCACTTGCCCGATGGAATTTTATAACGCGCAAACATGTCGAAGGTCTATCTAGAAAAGTCAACACTTCAACTGGTCAAGACGTGAATCTCACTTCGAAAGGAAAACAACTTCTCTTTGCCCTTTGCGTGTTAAAAAGCATCTTCATGTCACATGTCATGCTAATTGAGCATTTAATGAATGGAATTTAGTTTTGAATCGGCAACATGAACTTAAAATAGAATTTCAAGTTCGCATACAACGAGATATATGAGGTGTATATATATATACGCGCTCTGTTTCATTTTCATACAATCATGCCTAAGATATAAATCAATAATTCTGGACCAAAAATATGATATAAATAAGAAATCCAATTAATATTCAATTTATTACAGCAAACAAAATCTACAATGGTTAATATGGCGACCGGAGAGTTTTCCAGTTCATTGTCTTTGAAAGCAAACATTAACAATAAAATGGGATGATAAATTTTTAATCACTTAAATTTATTTCAATTATCAGTTTAATTTTTTTTAATTTAATTTTTATCGAGTTAAACCTTTGTCTTTTAGATTTCGAAACACAATTTGACCAAATTGGTGAGCATTTACATTAAATGTGGACATCGATATTAAATTTCTTTGAACGTGAATTTGAGAGATAGGGCACTAGGGAATTATTGAAGCTTGACTTCTATAATAATATGTAATTTCAATATTAAGATGCATGTTTCAGGTTTTATTTGTGATTGTATAAGCGGTAAAGATGTTACATATGTATGTGTAATATTTGTTGGTTTGTGAGAGAAGAACAGAGGAAAACAGAGGATAAATTGATATTTATAAATGGCGCCTCTGCCATTTGACGTTGCGTTTTTCTTTATATATATATATATATATATAAAAGCTTGGGACCCATTTGTTTAAAATTATAAAATAAGTTATTTTTAGATATTTTAAAAATTTTACAAAAATGATTTATTTTATAAAAAATTTATAAAAAAACAGATATTATTTTATTTTTTGTTACAATAATAAAAGTGATTATTAATTAATTATTTTTAAATTTTATGATACATTCCTTAATTTTTATTTTATAAAAATGATTCATTATTTAGTTTTATTAAAATTTTATGATATTTTTGTCTACATCACATTTTTAAAACATTCTCATAAACTAATTATTTTCATAAACTAACCTAAAGTAACTTCTTAAAAAAATTAAAAATTTATTTTTTATTTTGATTATTTTTAAAAGCTTAAACAAACACCATAAAAACTCACAAGACAAATTTTTTCTTAAAAAAAAGTTATTTTTTTTCATAAAATAACTTGAAACTAACAAACACTTAGATGATTTGGGTCCCTAAGACTCACCATAGTCAATGCATGCCTCTAAAATTGAAGAATTATTATAGAAATACTTATAAATTATCTACCAATAAAGTTTCCATATTGACTATGTGATTTAATTTTATAATCTTACAAATTATGGGTCAAATGTTTATCAATTGAATTAATTTTTTAGATTGATTTTGTGTTATTCTAATGTAAAAGGAATCAATTGATTTTGTGTTATTCTAATGTAAAAGGAGTCAAAATGGATTGTTATGGAAAAGAAGCTATAAATTGCCTCTTTGCCAATGGATTTTGTAGTTTATCAAAATTTTGTTCGAAAAAAAAAATTTGTATTTTAAGCAGCTGCAAGTTGGAGTGTGAGATAAGGTGGAACATTATGGATCCAACTTTGATGCTGATAGCAGCGATGAGATCTGGATTGTTTAAGTTTAATTTAGATGATTTGGATTTAAAATTTTAGTTTATATTTTTAAATAAAGTGAGTGGTAATAGATTATCTTCATCTTTTATAATGCATCTATTAAAAAAAATTATTACAAATATAAAATAATTAATATTAAATATGATTCGATTTGAGTGTTTTAGATCTAAAGAGCAATGATGTATATTCCTTAACCTCTTCTATTTTTTTTTTTTGTTGCATTTGAATCTAATATTTTTATAACCGGATCGGATATTAAACTAAAAAGGCTAAGGTTTCATGATATTAATGGTCCAACCGGTGATATAATAATTAAATAAAAATAAAATAAAAATAATATTAAATGCATATATAAAATAAATACAAGAAAAAAATTTATAGTTTGTTGATAAAATAACATAACATGACTGTAAATTAATAATTTTATAAATAATTAAATATAAGTAAATTTTGATTAAATTAGATATGAGTAAACTTAAAGGTATTTATATTTACATATATAATTGTCAATATCTTTATAAGAAATGGTTTCCAATGATATTTTTATATGTGAATTATTTAAAGATAAATTGACTTTTAGTAAGATCTAATTTTTTAATTTTTTTAGTTTTTAAAAATTTTTAAGCTTTTTTTACTATTATATTTAAAACCATTCAATTTTTTAAAAACCACTCTGATTCCTTATTCAACTCCGATTTCCAACTTAACTTTAGTCCAATTTGATTCAATTATAAAAATAATTTTTTGGTTCAAAATGAGCCATTAACGGCTTCAATCGACAATCCAACTGATCAATTTGGTTCAGTTTTTAAATCACTACTACATTAAATCATATTATGTTTTATATTAAACTTAGAGTGAAAGAAGTATTTGATATCTTAATTTTTTTCATGATGCAATGTTTCTGTGAACATTTAAAACAATATTCTCTCTGAATTATAATATAGAATATTGATAATTAATTTATGGTTCTAAAAAATTATTGAAACCTTAATTTCTTAATAAACATCTTTCTAAATGTATTCTCATTAAATATTTTATATAAATACCTTGATAATGAAATTGAATTTTCAATTTTTAATGCATTATTTTTTTAAAAAAAGAGTAATAAATAAAATAGGAATATAATTATTTTTAGATAATTATAAGAATTATCTAATATCCTATCCTTTAAAGTAAGCAAAATTTTTAAAAGATATTTTATATTGTGATTTGGAGGAGGGACTACAATGTTATTTTTACCCTTAACTATTGCAGAACTAGTTGTGGCAAAAAATATTTTTTTAAAAAAAAAAACCTGCATATGGTGTTTTATCACGAATTTGTCACCATGGATCGTTTTCTTCCCGTTAGAGTTGGCACTTGGCAGCTCTGAATCGTCAAAGTAAGACGATAGGTGATCAACTTTTATTCAAATTGTTGAAAACTTTCCAACATTTTATATTTCTGTTCCATGTTTAATTTCTGTCTCCTCGAAGTGACCAGTTCCATGTTTTCTTTTTATTTGATTCCTATATCTAGATCCTTGACTTAGATTTGTAAACACTTTTTTTTTTAGACATACCTTTTATCAAATTTTAATCCATGTTGCATATTGAAGATTCAAACTTAAGAGTTCTAATTAAATTCGACCAACTCCTGACAAAGCAATTAATCCCAGCACACCAAAGCTGTGCATGTACATTTTATATTTTTATTATATTAACATTTATGATTTTTTTTCTTATTTTACTTATTATTTTCTATGAGTATTATTTAGGAAAATTGCTCGAAGGTTCCCGCATTCACCATGTGCGTAACTAAATTGGTCAATGGGGACTTTTGAGCCATTTTCACCTTTTTTTAATACTCTTGATCCCCAAGAAAAGAATTCTGGTAGGATTATTATTATTATTATTATTATTTAGAAGGCAGATCTCTACGTCATCACTTACATCAACTCGTTCGCTTTGACTGAAATTTGGTGTAAAACAAGTTACAAACTTTCTAATCAAGTAATGTCTCCTACATAAGCCCCATCGAATCTCCAAGGTTTACCCAAAAAGAAAGAAATCTGCAAATTTCGAGACGTGATCGATTCAAGTTTTCTACTTTTCTTCTTCGTCCTCAAGTCTTTATTCTGAAGTTTCCATGGAGAAAACGACTCATATAGCCGTTGTACCCAGTCCTGGATTTAGCCATTTGATTCCTATTCTTGAGTTCTCCAAACGACTTGTTCATCTTCATCCTGACTTCCATGTCACCTTCATCATCCCTTCACTGGAATCTCCTCCTAGTGCCTCTATAGCTTACCTTCAAAATCTTCCTTCAAACATCGAATCCATTTTTCTCCCTCCTATCTCCAAACAAGACCTACCCAAAGGTGCCCACACAGCAATCCAAATTCAACTGACAATAACCAAATCGTTGTCATCTTTACGACATGAATTGACCTCCTTGAATTCCAGATCTCCATTGGCTGCTATAGTTGTCGATCCTTTGCATCGGAGGTACTAGATTTCGCAAAGAAACTTGGTACTTTGTCTTTCTTTTACTTCCCTTCTGCTGCTTCAACGCTTTTATTCTGCCTCTATCTCCAACCCTCGACCAAGAGATTTCTGGTGAGTTCAGAGACGAGCCAGAACCTATCCAGATTCCGGGCTGTGTTCCTCTCTATGGTAGAGATCTCCCCGACCCGGTTCAAAACCGGTCCAGTGAATTTTACAATAGGTTTCTCCAACGAAGCAAGAGATTGTCCTCTGTTGATGGGTTATTGGTTAATAGCTTCACAGAAATGGAAGAAAAGGCTATAAGAGCCTTGACAGAGAATAAAGAAAGTGGTTATCCGCCAGTGTATCCGATTGGACCCATAACTCAAACTGGGTCAAACAATGAAGAAAACGGTTAGAGTGTCTTAGATGGTTGGAGAATCAACCACCTAGGTCCGTTTTATTTGTTTCGTTGGAAGTGGTGGGACCCTATCCCAAGACCAAATCATTGAGCTAGCTTTCGGCTTGGAACAAAACAACAACAACAACAACAACAACAAGCCTTTATCCCACTAGGTGGGGTCGGCTACATGGATTGCAAGACGCCATTGTGCTCTATCATTTATTAAGCTTTTAGAAATATTATTAATTAAGAGATCACGTTCAACAACTTCCAAGAGTGTTCTCTTAGGCCTTCCTCTACCTCTCTTAATCGGACTCAAAGTTATATGTTCCACTCTTCTCACTGGTGCCTCCCTTGGTCTTCTTTGTACATGCCCAAACCATCTCAACCGATTTTCTACCATTTTTTCCTCAATAGGTGCCACCCTCACTTTTTCACGTATGTGCTCATTTCGAATTTTATCTTTACGTGTATGTCCGCACATCCATCGTAACATTCTCATCTCTGCTACTCCAACTTTATGCTCTTGCTGTCCCGTTAGAGCCCAGCATTCACTACTATATAACATTGCCGGTCTGATAGCAGTACGATAAAACTTTCCTTTAAGTTTATTAGGCACCCTACGGTCACAAATAACTCCTTTAGCTTTTCTCCAATTAAACCACCCAGCTTGAATTCTATGTGAAATATCTCCACTGATTTCGCCATCATTTTGAATAATGGCTCCCAAATATCTAAACTTTTCCACTTGAGGTATAATTTGATCTCCCAATTTCACTTCCAAATTATTTTCGAATAGTCCTTTACCAAATTTACAATATAAATATTCCGTCTTACTTCTACTCAGACGAAAACCTTTCGACTCCAATGTCCTCCTCCATAACTCAAGTTTGCAATTAACCTCTTCTCTTGTCTCTGCTATAAGAACTATATCATCCGCAAAGAGCATACATTTCGGGATTTCCTCTTGAATATGTTCCGTCAAAACATTTAAAATCAAGTTGAACAAATAAGGACTCAGAGATGATCCCTGATGTAGTCCAATCTTTATAGGAAAATCCTTTGTTTGACCACTAGGCGTTCTTATACTAGTTTTTACCCCCTCATACATATCTTGTATGGCTTTAATATAAGCAATCCGTACTCCCTTTTTTTCCAACGCTTTCCAAAGCACTTCTCTTGGTATACGGTCATAAGCTTTTTCCAAATCAATAAAAACCATGTGTAGATCTTTATCTTTACAACGATACTTTTCCATTAATCCCCTTAGTAGATAAATCGCCTCTGTAGTTGATCTACCTGGCATAAAACCAAATTGATTCTCAGAAATACTTGTCTCCAATCTCAACCTGTGCTCAATTACTTTCTCCCACAATTTCATTGTGTGGCTCATGAGTTTAATCCCTCTATAGTTAGTACAATTCTGAATATCTCCTTTATTTTTATAAATAGGAATTAATGTACTTCTCCTCCACTCATCAGGCATTTTCTTGGACCGTAAAATCACATTAAATAACTTAGTTAACCATCTCACCCCTTCTTCACCTAAACATTTCCACGCTTCGATAGATATACAATCAGGTCCGTTAGCTCTACCATTTGCCATTTTCTTAAGAGCTTCCTTTACCTCCTTATCACGTATTTTTCGATAGAATGACAAATTTTGTTCTCCTTCACCAGTTACTAAATCCTCCAAGTTACTAGATGAATCCTCTCCATCATTGAAAAGTTTAGAAAAATAAGTCTCCCATCTATTTTTAATTTCATCATCTGTAACTAAAATTCTTCCCTCTTCATCCTTAATACACCTTACCTGTTCTAGATCTCTTGATTTTCTTTCCCTACTCTTGGCAATCTTATAAATATTTTGCTCTCCTTCCTTCGTCTCAAGGTTCTTATAAAATTCTTCAAAAGCTTTGGAACGAGCTTCACCCACAGCTCTCTTAGTTTCCTTCTTAGCCATACGGTACCTCTCCCAATTTTCCTCATTGTTACACAAATGTATGGCTTTAAAACAGTTCTTCTTATACTTGATTTTGTCCTGTACACTATTATTCCACCACCAAGACTCCTTATCTCTCGGACCAGAACCTTTCGATTCTCCCAAAACTACTTTTGCAACCTCCCGTATCTTTTTAGCCATATCCTCCCATATGATGTTAGCACTTCCCTGAGAATCCCAAATTCCTTTATCCAAAAGATTTTGCTTGAAAATATCTTGCTTCTCACCTTTTAATTGCCACCACCTAATCCTTGGTGTTACTACTTGTCGACGTTTTTGGATTTTACTCATAATACACACATCAAGGACTAGGACCCTGTGTTGTGTCGTTACAGCATCTCCAGGGATCACCTTACAATTTTTACAAAGTTTTCTATCTGTGTTCCTAACCAAAAGAAAATCAATCTGCGACCTTGAGGCTCCACTTTTGTAAGTGATGAGATGCTCATCTCTCTTCTTGAAACAAGTGTTGGCAATTTAAAATCATATGCCAATGAGAAATCAAGAAGAGTTTGCCCTTCATTGTTTAGCTCTCCAAAACCAAAACCACCATGCACCCTCGCATACTGACCAGCTTCCCTCCCGACATGCGCATTAAAGTCTCCTCCAATAAAAATCTTTTCACTCTGTGGTATGTGTCGAATCAACCCCTCCAGATCCTCCCAAAATAATTCCTTAAGACTGGCTTCTGTCCCGACTTGCGGCGCATAAGCGCTAACAATATTAACAGTCTCACGTCCAATTATCATTTTTAAAGAAATAATTCTGTCTCCAATTCTGCTAACTTCTACAACGTTCTTCTTCCACTCCTTATCTATAATGATGCCTACTCCATTGCGTGCACTTACTTTTCCTGTATACCAAAGTTTGAAACCTTGAATATCCTTAGCTCTTTCTCCACGCCATTTTGTTTCTTGCAAGCAAAGGATATTGATTTTCCTTTGAATCATAACCCCTACAACCTCTACAGATTTACAATTTAATGTCCCAACATTCCAAGTACCAAATCTAATTTTGCTCTTATGGACTAACTTCTTTAGCCGCGTGCGTCCAGAATGACGCGGTAGCCCTTGCTCATTTAACACTACATCCGGGCGCCGATGCAGCGGCTCTAACTCACTTATCACTGTACTCGAGCCATGCAGCGCGTTACTTACAGGCAACGACCTAGCATTAACATTATAACGTCTATTGTCCATGTTCATGATAGATTCAACAAATTTTTACATTGGCTGTTGATGGCCTAACACAACCCTCCTCCTTTACCCGGGCTTGGGACCGGCTATAAACATAGGCGGAGTTTTTCGGCTTGGAACAAAGTGGCCAAAAATTCTTATGGGTCCTTAGAACACCAAGTAACTCGGTTAATGCTGCTTACCTTGGTTCTGCAAATGAGAATAACCCTTTAGATTTCTTACCAGAAGGGTTTTGGAGAGAACTAAGGAGCAAGGTTTTGTTATTCCTTCTTGGGCACCTCAGATTTCAATTCTTAGTCACAGTTCAACTGGTGGATTCTTGAGTCATTGTGGTTGGAACTCCACACTTGAGAGCGTACAAAAGGGAGTGCCATTGATAGCTTGGCCACTTTTTGCTGAGCAGAGAATGAATGCTGTTCTGTTAACTGATGGCTTTAAAGTGGCATTGAGACCTAAGCTTAATGAAAATGGCATAGTGGAAAGGGAAGAGATTGCTAAATTGGTGAAGAGTTTAATAGAAGGTGAAGAAGGTAAGGAGATTCGCAAGAGAATGAAGGATCTAAGTGATGCTTCGGTTAATGCTCTCAAAGAAGATGGTTCTTCCACTAAGATGCTATCTCACGTGGCACTCAAATGGAAACATTTCAATGGGAAATAAGGAAATCTTAAACTTGCCTATATTGTTGCTTCTGTTAGTTCTTGTACCTGTTATCAAGTTTATTCATATGCTTCTGTTTCACTTTTGGGTGTACGTTAATGCTAGTAATCAATCTGAGTTCAAAGATACTTACGGCGAGCATTTCTTAATATAATATTAAATATTATATTATATTATTTCTTTATTTTCTTTAGGCTGCCAATTTATAGTTTTTTCAAAAATATTGAATTATAGACGAGTCAAAAATTGATACACTAAATTGTGAATTGTAAATAGTTATAGTTGAACGATTGAATTATAAGTGAATTAAAAGTTGAGGAATTAATTTTTTTTAAAATTTAATCATTACTACATAATCATGATAAATTGAGAGATTAAAAGATTAATTTTGTTAAAATTTAATCATTAGTATATATTCATGACTTAAAATTTTTAATTAAAATGAATCAACCTCTAGTCAATAGTAATTAATTCAAATACATCAAACTGATACATGTAGTTTTTATATTTTATTATAATGGAATTTATTATTACATGGAGTTCAACTTTTTTTCTTATTTTATTGATTATTTTCGATGAGTGTTACTTTGTAAAAATTTCTCGAAGTCCCCCATGCACCAATTTAATTGTGCACAAGGACAATAATTAAATATGTCCTTGTGCACGGTGAAGGCTCCATTTAGGTAATTTATATTTAATTTTTGGACAATTCAAAAAAATCTCAAAGTTGTTGGTATTAATAATTTCAGGTGAATATACATTATAGTACATTTGAAATATGATTGAACGTGGATTTTGGGAATGTGACTATTTATAGCTTGTGGAAATCACATTTGGTGTGGTTTAATTGAAGGGGTAGTTAAAATGTATATTGTTCATGTGTAAATAACAAATATTAGGTATATTAGAGATGTTGAATCTCAATTGATAACAAAAAAGGTCCTAAACTTCCTTACCATAGTTCACTCGGATGTAAAAAAATACAAGGCTTTGGTAGAACAAGTGTTTGATTTTATTAAAGTACGAAAAATTACAAGTCTAAACTAAAAACTAACTAATAACTTAAAGGCTAAAAGTATAAAATGTGAGTCTTTAGTTGAATGTTGACTACTTTCTTCTGTGTCTTCGTCTTCTATTTATAGCGTTAGAGTACTGGTAGCCTTTCCCTTAAGACCTAGCATGTTTTGCCAAAGAATCAGGAATCTTATAAAACTTATAGTACGGTCTTTATTCTATGCTCTCCATGTTGGTAATCAGCCCGTTTCATTGAGATACTTGGGTGTGAAGTCTATAGATTTCGGCATTACTTGAGATTGTGTTTTTTTATGCCAACAGTCTAATGTTTGTAGCTGATGAGATTTTCGCATGTTTATTCATTGTGGCCTTTATCGAGCTTTGAGGTCGGCCTTTTTGTTTATATTGGGCCTAATGCTTCAGTTACTCAGTCTAACTAGCTTTGTGACTTATTTGAGCAACATTTCATATTTTAGTCCAAACAATGCCCCTTACGTGCCAGTGGCTGATAACATAAGCCACGTGACACGTTTGAAAAAACTAAAACATCGCTTCGTTTTTGAGCATCCTTTGTTAATATATACTCATTTCTTTTTCTGGTCACTTCTCTTGCCCTTTCTATCATTTCTTGACATTCAAGTATTTGCTCCCTTGCTCCAATCTCCGTTTTGCTCTCAAGTGCTTCCTCTACTTCTGTCGCGGCCTCTACTGCCGCTCCATCTTCCATATCCATTGGAAGTCTGCCTAATTCTCTGGTAATTATCCAGAATCCTGTTACCTCACTTGGTGGGTTTGTGACAATATGTATTCAGTGGTTAAAACCCTTATTTCCCTTAATTTGTTCCTTATTCTAATAGTTATTTATTTTCTATATAGGAGGATTCTTCGTTTCATGATGTTGTTACTTTCTGGTAAATTTTTTACTTCACCTGTTCAGCCCTTCTATTTTATTGGGGATATATGCTAACTGTTCTTTGTTTTTTTTCACAGTACTTTTCCTTGGAGTTTTCAAATCTCTAATAAGAGTGAGGTCGGGTAGCTGACTATATCTCTTGACTTACATGAAGTGATAGCCCCAACTTAACCAAATCTATGGCCACTAACCTCTATATGCAATTTGGTCTTGGCCTGGACGACCTCACCTTTCCCTGAGTCATCTTGTTGAAAGCTCAGGAACTAGCCCCGGTCTCCTCATGCTTAGGTTAACTGGGTGAGGTGCTTAAAGCAGTCATATGCATCATAATGGAAGGAAATGGGTCTTTACGACCTAATTCAGTTGTCCTTAGCTTATGTCGACATCTCGATCGAGCTTCTGATGGCCTTCTTAAGTTTCTAGGCTTCGGGCTGCAATGCCTTCATATTTGAGTTTAGCCCCATGTCTATCACGTTATGGGACATCTTCATGTACCTAGGGCTGCCCATTACCGAGGAGGAGAACTTTTATGCAATCTTCAATAAGCATGACTCCTACACTACTCTCCTAGTCGATTTAGAGAGTAAGATTAAGAGCGCAGGCTCCTATACAAAGATCATGGAGTTGTTCTCTGAGAAACCAGTTGACAAGTTCGTCACCCCTACAAAGCACCTAGTTTTCATCTGAATCTTGTCGAGCCAATAGATCCTAGCCTCGGGGGGAGAGAAGCTCGTGTAGCTACATCTGAGGATTGCCCAGTCTCTTCTCTATGGCAATCAACTAGCCTTAGGGACAATGTTTCTATGCCACCTCTGTGACGGCATGAGGGAGTCATTGATGAAGAAACCTTTTGGCAACTTCTATGGGCCTGTCTAGTTTTTGAAACTGTGGATGACAACCTACTTCCCCCTTCTCTAACGGGAACCCTTTCCTAACGATTCCCACGCCAACCATTCCCTCACCTGCTTCTGGGTGGTCATTTACTGACTGACTCGAAGAACTTCTTCGAGTTCTTTAGTCAATAGAGCTAGTCCTTGGGAAGGACCTTGAAGGCTTTCAACATTCCAAACTGCCGTCTTCCTACCTGGTATAAATATCTAGTGGACCAAAAGAATAAGCCCACCAAATTATTAAGGGATGAGGTTTTCCTCTCAGCCACTACTCCGAGAAAGATGTGGCGGTTGCACACTGGTTCTTCCTTCAAGTCCCTGAAGGTCTACTTAGAGTCGTATCATCCTCAACTAGTGGTGGGCCAGTTTGGATTAAGCTAGTATATCTCTCAAGGGCTATCCCCCCAAATCAGTGTGGAGTTGCTGGATCTGGAGGCCATCGACTAGATAGTCGTTCCATATACCACCTAGAGGCAGTGTAAGGTGGAGCTTATAGATAGAGATGCTTGCCTCCATTTTAATAAATGGTGGCCCCCATACTTTAGGCATATAATAAAGAGCCATACTAGTAAGTATTATTTCCTGTGTTTAATTTATCTTTCCTCATTTTCCCTTATGCCAAAGTCTAATCCTGTTTTTACTTTTTATAGGCTGTGATTGGATATAATCTCACATGCTGATGACATTCTTGAAGGGAAACATTAATGCCCCCACTGCTTAAGAGACCTAGACGGCCCCTTCACTAAGGACTGTGGTCCAAGGGATAGATCAGGATAACGCATCCTCCTAAGTCTCAGTCTTAAAGAAGCTTGGGGCTGAGAAGATCCCCTCCTCAAGTCGCCTAGATAAAGGAGATGGTCTTGACAAGAGGAAGCAAACTTCATCTCTATCACCCAATGCTAAGAGGAGGAAGAAGATAATGCCTCCTCCCTTTAATCAACCTTCCTCCACTCCTCTTTCAATTAGTCCTACTCCCTAGAAGGGAAAGCGTATGCACAAGCGCTAATGGACGATAATCTTGTTGGCAAAATCTGATGACGGCAGGATCAGTCCCTTTCAATATGGAGAGATAGAGACCTAACTCCCAGACCCCCCAGTGGTCACTTCCTTTGCCTCTACCATCCTTAAGCCAATCTCCATAGATTGAACTAAAGTTTCTTAAGACATAGCCCGAGAGTTAATGGACTATGCTGAAGATCTAGGGGTCACCATGTCTGCCTCGACCCCAGGTAGTGCTAATGGTCTAGAAGATCTCGTAGTTGCTATTGGCTAGGGAGAAGGTTTCACTACAGTCTCGAGTGGTGAGTTGGGGCTTAGGGCTAATGAATTTCAAGGTCTTGTGTCTACTGAGGCCTCAAGGATGGTTCCTCCCATTAGTTCAGCCCTGCCCACCAACTCAACAAGTGCCCTAGAGATTGGGGGCTCTGGGAGGCCCTTGAAAGGACTTCAGGCGATGACTATAAGGAATGTGATAATCGCCCTGGCTTCCACTCAAGGCATCTCGATACGGGGTCAAATTGACTCCTCCATACTTAGGGCTATGTGGAGAAGGCCTTATGATCAGCTGTGCGGTCTGCACATACCCTTCCACCTTCCACGAGTAAAGACAAAACACTCATGGACCTTATTCAAGTATTAGCTTATTATGCTCTTTCCTTCTAGTCTTTCTAGTCCATTTCTTTTTCTCTCATTACTAACCTTGCTTCTTTTTCTTCAGCTTGCTTCCTCGAAGGTGGTTCCTACTGACGCTCTTCTAGCCCGCATCTATGTCCTTGAAATGGACATGGTGTTAGATGCTTGGAGGGTCATGCAATTTCAACTTAGCTAAGTCCTACTCCTCATTCCCAAGCAAAATTACGAGGAGATGATTTGAGCTCTAAAGGTTGTGGAGAAGGCAATCTCCATGCCTGAGCTGGCGCTCCTTTGAGCTCAAGTCCTGACGTGCTACAGTATCATCAACTGGTGCCATAAAGAATTCTCCTTTCTTTCAGACTATTTGAAAAACTATTGGTCTGTGAGGGATGAGTATCTTGCCACCAAGACTCATACGATTGATGCTACTGATTGGTTCCAGGAGATTGCCCCTCGCGTGGATCACTTTCAGGTGTTACGGGCTAAGGTGGTGAATTTGAGGTGCCAACTAGTAGTAGCTGAAAAGGAATTAGCAAGGGCTGAAACTAAAGACAATCCAACTAAGTTCAAGCTAGAGATCTTAACTAAAGCTCTAGATGATACATGGGCTGTTTCAAATGAAAAGCTTCATTCCGCGATTGAATTTAAGATGGCTTTAGTCACTATCAAACCCTATCTGAAAAGCTAGACTCGGCTTTAGGGACTTGGGAGACCATCTGTACTATTTCTAAATAGTGGGCATATGTACTGTACTCTTCATTCTTTATTCTTTAATCTGTACTATATGCCCCTTGTAACATAATTCATATGCAATAAAGAGTAAAATTATTTTTTTATTATTGTGTGCCCTTTGTATGCCCTGAGGCCATTCTAGGCCTCAGGTCCTTTATTTTTTTAGACTTTACAATAACGACAGCAAATATTTCGTTAAATATTTTTCATTTATAGCTTTTCTGTGCAAAGTCACGTCAATACTAGCTAACACATATGTGTTTCCTTTAAATACTTCATTTATCCTAAACAATCCTTCCCAGTTAGGTGAAAATTTGCCAAGCTCCGGTCTTTGGAACTAGGTGGTAACAAAAGTTTTCACACGAGCTCGTCTACCCAAAAGTGTTTCCTTTTTATTCATTTATTATATATTCTTGAAAATTTTTTCTTTTGGGTGATCATATGATCCAGTGCTTGTAAATGAATTTAATCTAATTGAATCAATTCATTCATCATAGCCTCATTGTAGTCCTTAGATAGTCTTTTTAGACTGTTCGCAACACGTAAAGAAAGGACTGCTATTTTCACAAGCAAAACAACTTCGTACCTATATGTTAACACATATAGGCTCCTGCCTATGGCCTCTCTCTTTGACATCTGGTATGCCCATAGTGTCTCAAAAAATCATACATGCCATTCTCTAGGGTTTTCTTTGATTGTTTTCTTTAGAATTCTGAGGATTATCTTACTGGAAGCTTTAGCTTGTTCATTTGCCTGAGGGTAATATGGTGAGGATATCAATAATTTGATCCCACTTTCCTCAGTGAAAGCTTTGAAGTTGCTTCCAGTAAACATTATTCCTTAGTCCATTGTAATCATTTGAGGAATCCCAAACCGAAACACTATTTGCTCACGTATAAAGTTAATGAGTTGTCCTGTTCCACTTTCTTCATTGGGATAGCCTCTACCCACTTCATGAAATAATCCATAGCCATTGAGATAAATGAGTAGGCCTTGGATGAGACCGAATATATTTTCCCTATTACATCCATATCCCATCCTTGAAAAGGGCATGGTTTAATAATTAGATACATGTCTGATGCCGGCACCTATTGTGTTGGCCTGTGAGTCTGGCACTTCTTGTATCTTCTAGCATATTCGATGCAATCTTTAGTTATTGATGGCTAACAACATCCATGCCTACACACCAACCGTTATATCTTTAGTCTTGACTAATGGACCCCACATACTCCCTCATGCACTATCTTAAGACCTCCATATAGTCAGTAAAGGCCAAACACCTATGTAATAACCTATCGGGGCCTTTTCTGTATAATTTATCTCCAATTAGAATGAATTATTGAGCATGTATTCTCATTCTGTAAGGATATCATTGGTTGGAATTTTATAAATAACTCTTGAAATCATCTCTTTAATCTTGGGCTAACCCTTGTGAGACCACACCACATTGTAGTATCAAATCACGCTGAGCAATTGAGGGATGTTCTTTCCATTCCACCACAATTATCTTCCTGATGAGTTCGAGTGACAGCCTTAGCCCTGATGCTATTTGAACCAGTTCATTGGCCTCCCAATTTTGAGCTCGGGGAATGTGAGTTAACGTTACCGTCTCGAACTCTTTTAGGATTTAAGAAGTCCCAGCATAATACATTAGTAGAGCCGAGCTTATACACTTATACTCGCTAGTTAATTGTTTGATGACTAACTAAGAATCCCCTTCTATGACCATATCACAGGCTCTCATTTCTTAAAGAATTTTGAGCCCTGTGAACAGTGCTAATACTTTACATGATTGTTAGTACATTCAAAATCTAATTGAAGAGATAATATAATTTTTACCTCAACAGGAGAGGTTATTACTATCCTGGCCCTAGATGCTTGTTCAGTATTAGACCCATCAAACTTGAGCACTCAAGGCCCTGGATCTATTGTGAACACAAGTAGTTCTCGCTTATCTTCGAGGAGCCTAACTAAGGGGTGATCAGCTAGGAAATTTGCTAATGCTTGGTCCTTTACTGATTTTTGAGACAAGAATACTAGTAAGAATTTTGCTAAGGCTAAACTCCATTTTCTTATATGGCCTGTCATGATTGGCTAATTAAGCATGTATTTAATTAAATCAGAATGAGAAACCACATACACAACTATATTTATTATATAATGTCTTAATTTAATATAAGCATAATATCACGCTAAACACATTTTTTGCACAGCTGAGTATCTAGTCTCTGTGGGAATTAAACACTTACTTAAATAATAAACTACTTGATCATGTCCTCCATCAATATTATGGGCTAACATATAACCTATAGATATGGTGGTGGAAGCTACATACAATAAAAATGGGGTGTTCTCCCTTGGGGTTGCTAAGACCGAAGGCTTCATTAAGTGTTCTTTAATCTTGTCAATGGCCACCTGATGATGTCTGGTCTAGGTGAATTCTTTGACATTTTTAAGTTTTAGGAGCTTAGAGAACTCTTTCATCTTCCCTGCTAGATTTGGGATGAAACGCTTGAGATAATTGACCTATCCTAAGAACCTTTAAAGTTCTTTCTTGTTGTTTAGTACCTTTGCTTCTAAGATAACTCATGCTTTGTTCCATTCTACTATAATCCCCCTTCTGTGGACCAAGAATCTAAGAAAATTACCTGCAGTTACACCAAAAGCACACTTAAGTGGATTTAATTTAAGGCTTACTTCCCTCATTTAGAGGAAATTCATCCTCAAATGCTCAATATGATTGTGTGCCTTCTTAGATTTAATCATTATATCATCTATATACACTTCTAGATGTTTTCCTATCATATCATGAAAGATGGCATTCATAGCTCGTTGATAGGTGGCCCTGGCCATTTTTCAGTCTGAATGGCATGACTACCCATTCAAACATCTCAATAGAGCCCGGGTACCTGAAAGCGGTTTTGTAAATATCTTCTTTTATGATAAATATTTGATTATATCTAGAAAAAGCAATCTATAAATGATAATAAAGCAGTTTCGGCCCTAACATCTATTAACCTGTCTGTAATAGGTATTGCATACATGTCTTTAGGTATGGTCATGCTTACATTTTGAAAATCTATACAAAGTCATAGCTTTCTGTTTTTCTTGATTACTGGGACTATATTTAAGAGCCACTGGTTATACCTGCAAGCTGTATGAATCCGGCCTGTATGAGGCATTTGATCTTCTACTTTACTTGTAACTCTACCCTAACTAACATTCTCCTAGTGGGCAGTTGGTGCGGTCTATAATTCAACTTTATGGGAAGCCTATGTTCGACCTGCTGTCTCACCAGCCCTGACATTTCATCATAGTCCATGCGAAGTAATCCTTGAATTCTTACAGTACTTACTTGATGGCATTCTTTTGCTCTTTATTTAATAGTGAGCTAATGAAAGTGATCCTTGGCTCTTTCGGGGATCTGAGGTTTACTTCTAGTGGATCCTAAACCTCTCAGGCTATGTCTTCTAATTTTAGAGATGCAGGGTCTAGTTCATGTAGTTGTGTTACCCTTTGGGTTTCATCTTCATATACAACCTCAGCCCTAAAAGTTTTAGGTTCGTAGTCTTCCAGTCTCTCTCATATATTATGCAACCATAGCCTTTGAATGACCATGGCTACTATGGCCTTTCTTTTATCTAACTCAGTTATTAACCAGTTTTATAATGGGCTTATGCTTTTGTGATGTTAGAGTACTATCGTGTTCATTGTTGTTTTGCATGAAAGGATACCATGTGCCTTTTAAAATGTAAATAGGCCCACATCAGCGTCATAATACCTCATATCCATAAAGTCAGTGACTACTGTGAATAGCTTATCTTTAGCCCAGACCACTTCTACCTTTTCTCCTTTCCACATGAGAAGTATCTAATATAGTAAGGAAGGTACACACTTGTTGGCATGGATCCAATCCCAACCTAAGAGGGCCTGATACTATACTGTGATGCTGATCATGAAAAAGGCCATCGTGAGGATTTGGTCCTAACATCAATCTATAATGGTAGTACACTGAAGACCTTAGAGGTGGTCCCAGTGAATCTTACAACAGACACCTCAGTTGGCATCAGGTCATGATCTTCTCACCCCATCTTAAGCATCACATGAGGTGGCAATATGTTTTCTATTGAGCCATTATCCATAAGGACCCTAGTCATTGGCCTCCCATCGAAATGTGCATTAATGTACAAAGGCTTCAAGTGTTGGGCCATCTTAATGCTTGGTTTTTCCAGGATGGCCCACTTTGTCTTTCCTTCTACAACTTGCAAGGTGACTTAACAGACGGACTCTGCAGCCTTCTCTTTCTACATCTGCATCCTTATTAGTTTGTACTCCTATTCCTCCCTTGGCTTCATTAGGCAATATTAATATGGGCCTGTATATGTTGGCCCTGAGGAGTTCTGTTCACACTTGTTTTGAGTCATATTGGTGGTAGACTGGATTTAAGAAGGGAGCATTAATGAAACCACGCATTAGAGGTTAAGAGGTATCTCCTTAATATGAATAGTCCCATCATGTTGATTTTCTTTCTCACTCCCTTCATCCTAATCCTTAATGGACTTCCTTTTAAACTTGTTAACTTCCTACTGAACATCGAGGCTTTCCTGCACCTTAATTTCTTGATGCTCGAGATATCTCTGTGCAGCCCGCTTTTGTTGAAGACATTATTTACGAGTCTTGGTCAAGGCAGCTGGGAACTTCTTGTGTCTCATGACTTTTCATTTCAAAGGCAACAGCGTAATGAACTTACCCAAGCCTTTAGCAACTTTTAATTTTGAAGGAAGCTCTGTGATGCTTTTTGATGGTGTTAATAGTAGTAAAAGTAGGCTATCAAGGCCCACATCCCTGCCCATCGGTGTCCCATGAATGGTTCACTTATTCTTAGGGGCGCTAAGTACTTCACAAAGAAGTCAAATTTGTCAGATTGTCTCAGATCACCTTGGATCCATCTGGCTTTGTCATTATCAATCCCCCAAGGCTAATATCCCATCCTGAGGGTCATTTTCTATTCTTTTACATTTTACTTGTTGTCTATGTTCTGGGTTTCTCCCAAACGGTCCCAAATTACCTTGGAATTGTTTGGGCTCTTGACATTTTGCCCTTTCGAGACAATATCCCATTTGGAAAACTTGTTCTTACTGGATTGACTTGTAGTTTCCCTAGGCGATCTCACACTATCCTTAATTTTTCCTGATTCACTTCCTCCATTTTCTAGACATTTCAAGGTATCCTATCTCTCTGCTTACCATCATTTCTTCTAGGTTATCGTTTGTCAGAGTTTACCTCCACTATATAAACTGTGGCAAATTGTGGGAACGGGTCCTCGTCTATGATCATGGACTCTTCCTTAGAAAACTTCAGAACCCCCTTGTTGATCCGGTCCTGGATGACATTCTTGAATCTCCAACATGCCTTGGTGTTATGATTCCCTAAGTAATGGTATTTATAGTATTCCTTCCTTCTTTGTTCTTCCTTTGAAGGTATTTTGTGATCAATAGGCAAGGAGATAAAGTTTTCCTTGAGGAGGAAATCAAAGATTTTCTCTATTTTGGTGGTATCAAAAATGTACTGGATTGTGTTTGGCCTTTTAGGAATCTCTCCGGCTTTCCTTATCAGAGTTGGGCATGTGTAGTTGCTAGTATTTTTTAGGTCTGCCATCGCCATGTCAAGGTCCCCAAAATAGGTTCCTGTCGTAGTTCGTTGGCGATGGTCCTCTTCCTTGAGAAATTCCTTATATCCCCATACTTTGACCGTAAGTTTGTAGAAATCTCAAAAATTTCCCCTAAAATTTCTTTCAGAGCTCTATATCTAGTTCTGCTTGTGCTAATTTAACAAATTTAGTTTCTAGAAGCAACACATGGCACTTGCTTCTCAGTTGTTTAAACCTTACCAAGTATTGGTCCGTTGTCTCCCCAGCCTGTTGGGTGAGCTTACAAAGTTCTGCTATGCTAACCTCTGACTCTGCCTTATAGAACTGGATATGGAACTTCTATTCCATTTCTATCTAGTTGATGATTAAGTTGTGGATATGAATGTCGAGCCCATAAGAATGTTTAGGAATAATCTAAGCTTTAAGTTGGTGAAGTTCTCATAGTTGGTAATCTCATCACATTAGATTGTGAACCTCTCAATGTGCTCCAGCATCGATTGCATTCCATCCCCTGAGAAAAGTGTGAAGTCAAGGATCTTGTATCTTAGAGGGTATGGGTTGTCCCTGTCTATGTACTCCAGATATGGCTTTTAGAAGGTGGGGTGGCCAATTGGCCTCAGCCTTGGTCTATATATATCTTAGATGACATCCATCAAGGCCTCCATGTTCACCAGTTGGTTCTAAGGCTCATTTTGACTCTCTGGGATTATTGCCGTGACCCCAGGCCACTCATGTTGTGCTCTTATAAATAATACAAAGGATTATTTAAAGGATTAGTGTGAGAAAATATTTGGGAGTTAGGGATGTCCTTTATAAGTGGGCAGTCCGAGGGCCAGCACTTATATTGATTCCTGCTTGCTGCCTTCCAAGCAACCCAAATGTGAGCCTGCTTCCAGAGGAGTGCTTTTCAATGATGTGGCTATGTTCTTCATGCTATCATGCAAAGCCTACATCATGATCTACTGTCGTTCCTTCTACATTTTGACGTTTCCAAGGATAGTATAAAGAACCTTTGGTTCTCCTCCAGATGCTTATCCATCCAGTCTTGAATTTGTAGTAGAACTTCTGCCACAGGTCTGTTAGATATGATTAGTAGGTTAGCTTGTCCACTCCCTAGCTTTGAGCTAGGGCTTGCACTGTTACTACTTATCGACATCGGTATTGTGTGCTCACAATGTTCAGCCACTTTAGCATCAGGCGTTAAGTGTTCTGACCCTACGTGTGTAGAGATCCTTCTGGTTCATAAGAACCAATACTTGTTTCATCAATCCTTTTGTCTTTTTTCATCCCTGTCATCTTTGTTACACAGCTCCTACCATGTGTGCCAAAAATTATTCATGCATGAATAACAAATACTAGGTGTGCTAGAGATGCTGAGTCTCAATTGATAACAAAAAGGGTCCCGAGCTTCCTTATCACAGTTCACTCAGATGTAAAAAGATACAAGGCTTTGGTAGAATAAGTGTTTGATTTTATTGAAGTATGAGAAATTACAAGTCTAAACTAAAAATTAACTGATAAACTTAAAGGCTAAAAAGTGTAAAATGTAAGTCTTTGTTGAGTGTTTATTACTTTCTTCTATGTCTTCGTCTTCTATTTATAGTGTCAGAGTGGTGGTAGTCTCTCCCTTAAGACCTAGCACATTCTACTGAAAAATCAATAATCTCGTAAAACTTATGGCACAGTCTTTATTTCATGCTCTTCATTTTAATAATCAGCTCATTTTACCAAGGTACTTGGGCATGAAGTTCGTAGATTTCGGCATTACTTGAAATCATGTCTTTTTGTGCCAACGATCCAATGTTTGCAACTGACAGGATTTCAACATGTTTATTCATTGTGGCCTTTATTGAGCTTCAGGGCTAGCCCTTTTGTTTATATGAGGCCTAACACTTCAGTTACTTAGCCCAATTAACCCTGCGACCTATCTGAGTGACGTTTCATATTTTAGCCCAAACATATACCTAATTTTTTTTATTTTCCTTGCCACCTTTTTACCTCTACTCTTTTTTCTAGTTTGCCTCACTTCTTCTGTGTTAGGAGGCCATGATGAGGAGCTCTATCACAACATAGTGTTATTATTAATTTTTAAATTAAACATTTAAATATGTTCTTTAGTATTAATGCATGTACATTAAACTATTTATATAAATTTTGTCAAATATATAAAATATTATATTTTTTATAATATATATGAAACTTTTCAGTAATTTTATATTCAAAAGCATATTTTATTAATATTTTTCAATCTATAATTAAATTTTAATATGAAACATTTTTATAATAAAAATTACAAAACATAAAAACCAATGTCCTTTTTAATAATTGTATATTCAAAAGTACATTTCATTATATACAATTCAAACAAATTTTAATTTATTAAATTAATTTTTTAAAAAAATATATCTAAACACAAATTTCATTACAACAACTAATTTTTACTGAATTGACTTTTGTTAAATCAACTTTTAATAAACTGATAATGAAAAAACAAACATGAACTAAATTGGTGAACAGGGATTTCTAAGCAATTTTCTATTTTTTAATGCTCTTGTGGCAAGAAAAGAATTCATGAGGAATTATTATTATATTAAAAAATATAAAATATTTTTAATATTTATCTTATTCAAATTAATATTATTTTTTCATATTTGTCTCTATTTATTAAGGTATTTTATTTTAAAATAAATAAAAAATAATTTATTTTTAGAGACACTTTTATAAAATATATTAATTATATCTTGAAATATTAAAAATATTTTTTTATTTCTAAACATCTAAATTAAAAAATATTTTATATTTTTTAAAAGAAAATAGATCTTTGCTTGGTCACTTACATCACCTCTTTGATCAACTTCGTCTGAAATTTGGTGTAAATTAAGTCACTTGTCATTTTATCAGAGATAAAGGGGCTGTTTTACTTGTATGCTTTAAATAATAAAAAAAAATTACCTAAATGCTGCTTCATGAAAAATATTTATCTAAATACTATATTAAAAATTATTCAAACTAGGAATAAGTTTATATTTATGAAGAAATTGTTCAAACCAAAAAAATTTTTGTAATCATAAATTATTTTTTTAATGAAAAGTGAATCCGTTCACTAAATGAATGAGTTCATTTTTTTTCTAACTGATTAAACATAATATTTTTTATTTTACTTTATTTTAACCTACTTTATTAAGAATTGAGTTACCTTGTCTATAAATTCCTCGAGATAGATTGAGTAAGTGACGTGACGACTAATTGTTTATCCAATCACTAATTGAAAATAAAAGTAACCATATTAAAAAAAAGAAAAGACATAGATTAAAAGCTTACTATGATTAATAAAATTAAATTTATATTTTACAATGTAAAATAAGGTGGATGAAATAGACCCAACCATGATAGAATAGACGCTATCATGATAGAAAGGATTTGAATCAGTCGCTCTCTCTCCCTTACACTCGAGTCAACGCAAACGCAGTCATGCCCTCAATCTTTCTGTGCTCTTCTCTCCTTCTCCCTCTCAATCTTGCTCTCGCCCAGTCCCTCTTGTTTGTCGCTTTAGGTGCTCCCTTCAACTAGGAAATCTTTGTATCTTTGTCACTCTAATTCGTTTTCTGTTTATAGAATAATGAGCAAACTTTGTAAAATTAGTTCAGTAGATCGGGGGCTTTCGCCAATGGGTCTTTAGCCACTAGCGTCAATGTGAGTTGCTACCACCTGTGAAGACAGCTCCTTGGAGATTTGGCTTGCCTCCCCCGACTTCGTTGGTTGACAGTGTCAGTTGGTAGAGTAGTTTCTTCTTAGTCCTCGTATTATTTTTATCAGTTTAAGAGTTTTTAATTTAATACTGTTATCAGTTTAGTTTAATTAAGTTCCTGATGCGTTTAGCTTCACACACGCAGGCTATTCTGGGAGATCTTGATGCAAGAGTATCCTCATTTTGGTGCCCGGGGGATATGGCCTTTGGTCGATTATTCTCATCTAACATAGATGGTTTAGTTGTTAAAGATAGCCGGGATTTAATTTCCCTTTTGGCCCTTTGTCTTGTGCTCTTTTCCTAATTTCGTTGATGTTTTTATTTGATTAATCTAGCTAATTAACATGTTAGCTGGCAATTTGTGATTTTATTATTGTTGAGTTATATAAAAGTTAATTCTATTAAATAAAATAACAGTTTATTTCATTTTTCAAAAATACATTTACATGCTGGCCTTGAGCCTTTTGAACAAAAGCCAGATTTTAGGAAATAAGTAATTTTAAGGAAACCAAGTTTCAAGACCTGAACCCATAAGACCTGGCTTATATGAGCTAAGCCTATCCATTTTCTAACTTTGGTACTTCTATGATCTCAGTAGCAACTACTATTAGGTCACGATTGGTTATTGGAATGAAATGAATTGAAAAAAATAACATAAAAATAAACTAAATCATCCTTCTTCCTCATGATAAGCATGATAAAACTTATTAATATATGCTAAAAATGTGATAATCATCATATCCTCCAAAACTTTCATGAATTATGATTCTCAACTTCATAAACTAAATTACCTTTTTTTTTATGAATATGGTTCACTATTTCTTTTGATTATCTCATTTTTACCCTTATTTTTTTAATGTACATTTCATTTCATTTCTTTGACCTCGTTTCAAAAGTAAATCTTAGGTGAAGCAGTTAAGCAAATTGAGCAAAGAGAGAATGGAATTTTTGCTAAACTGCTATTATTTCAGAAGTTAATCTTAGATGAAGCAGTTAAAACACAGTGAACAAAGAGACAGTGGAATTTTTGCTTTCTCAGGAAACAAAATGAAAACTAAAATGAGAAGCGAGAATCATTGAGACAAGAGCAACTTGATATCCACACCACCTTCATATAAACGACGAAACATTCGAGGGAACCTACAAATTAGCAGCAAAAGGGGAAGATCCTAAGAGAGACAACATCTCATTGGGGATTCCAATCATGATCTGAATCCCACTTCCCCCATGAGCCTTGAGAACATCATGCTCCGCTTCAAACAACTTCTCCAACCTAATGAATCAACCATTTCTCAAAGAAAAAGAGTCAAAATTGCAATGAAAGAGATGAATAAACAGAAAAGGGAAAAAGGAAAAAGAAAATCACCAAGGTTCACGAATAAATCCACCTCTTCTGAGCTTAGATGTTTTTGCTACTTTCCATTCACTTGAAGCACCATCTACTCACTAAAAGATGGCCGATGAACACGAAGAATGAAGGGTGCGACGGCTTCTCCATCTAGATCTAAATGGAGGAAGTGAAGAACAGTAAGGAGAGACACAAAGAGCAATGCGAGTAAATTCGAAGACACTCAAAGCATGAACCCATGGCTCTGAAGCAGCCACCATGAGAACTCTCACTCCCAAGCTCTCTCCCTTGGTAACCCATGGACGCGAAAGTTGAACGAAGGTAGTCTGGGATGCTAAGGCAGATCTTGAACCAAAAAAGAGAGGAGGTGAGAGGCAAAGAGAACAGGGAAAAGAAGAAAGAATATGTGCAGTAGTAGCAGAGAGTGATCATCTTGTTTTTTTTTTTCTTTGTTTTGAAACTTAAAAGGAAAAAAAAAAAAAAAACAAGCGGGAACCTTTTTGTAAGGATGGAAGAGTTTTCGAAAAAGAAAAAAGATAAAGGAATATTTTTAAAAGCTGTTCAGGCAGCCCAATGTAGAAGTCGGTGCTAATGAACAGTAAAAGGTGCGAGGAGCCATATTTTGGAATGGCTTGGCTGGATTAGATTTATTTGTTAAAATTGATTATAGGGAACTAAATAGGGTAAAATCCTCAACCATATTTGCTGAAGTACTCCTACAGTTCTGTGTTTAAGATTTAGACAGCGAGACACCTTAAATTAGTGAAAATTGTACGTTTGTCATATTTCAGTGTTATTTTAGGGAGGAAAAGATGTTATTCCAATCAGTCACTTTTTGATGTATAAACATTGTTCACTTTGTGTTGCATATATTAATTAATGTTATTATAGTAGCTCCTAATTAATATATTATTTACGTGTGGGTCAAAAATTATATTATTCACGTTTAATTATTGTGTCATCCTCCACTTACTTATCAAAAGCCGTAGCTGAGGAAAATAATACTAATAATTAATGATATTGGGTCAAGTGAGAAATAGAAGTATAATAGAATTGAGAAGAAGAGAAAGGAATTCAGAAGTAGAGAAAACCAAAGGGAAATCAAAGGATATAATCATAGGTTGATCTGAATAGTGCTCGTGTATTATGTCAGTAGTCAAGTTACAATTGAAAGAGCAATCCAAATATTTATAGGATTCAGGAAATGCTAGGCAACAACGTCAGAATATGGTCTAACGACCTAACTACCCTCAACAACTAATGAGTATCTAATTAACATAGGCTTTTATCATTTTCGTGTCATTTTAATTTGTATTTTTTATTTGTTTCTCCTTGTTATCCTTATTTTTATCTCATGTTATTTGAAATGTAGTGCCTAATAACTATGTTATATGATATATGGAAGTGGCAATATAGCAGCACTTTAAGCTAGGATACAAGGGAAGAAGAAAACGTGTTAAAGCATTGTGAATCATAAGGTAAGTACCCCTTCTTACTTAGTTTTATAATTTATCGTTTGATTTGCTTACCCTCCAAATCTGTTCTGTTCTGGCCAAAAAGGTGGAAAGCAAATTGCAGTGACTCTTGGAAGCATTATAGTGTGGTAATTGGAGGCAATAATGTTGAGTTATGAGTAAAGTTATTTCCATGTTTTCCTTTGAATAATTATGCTGAAGATATGGTAATTTTGAAATCTATATATGTAATTTGATATCAGAAAAGAACAAATTATTCATTTTATTCAATAAATATTTATTATTTTGATATTATTTTTAATATAATAAACACAAAAATATCATATTTATTTATTTATTTAACGTGTCATGTTTTTTTTAATATTTTAACAATATCATATTTATTTATTGCAAGTTCCACATGGAAGACCGACAAGGAAGCATGGAGGAGTTCATGTGAAGGGGTTGGCCGGTCCCATCATTCCAGGGCCTCCATCCACCGTTCAACTAATAAGCCAATAGATGCCATATATACACCTTGGATTCAGATCCTCTCAGTAGCGTCTCCCTCAACATCCCAAAATCTCAACCCTTCAATAAATATTGGGAGAATGGCACTAAAGGCCTTAAAAAGCAAAAATTTTACAGATAAGGCTTACTAGATTTTGAAATTATTCTGAGATCCTAAAGACCTCATTTGTAATTATGTTTTCTGATAAAATGACTAATTTGTCCCTCCCATAATCAGCTGAATGAAAATGTTTTCTTCTTCCTTGTTCTTCCTTCCTCTTCCTTCTCTCTCTCTCTCTCTCTCTTCTCATTTCACCAGTCATTGCTCTGTCGTCGTTGATCATTGCCGCATAGATAAGTGTAGAAGTCGTGGGTGTTGATAGATGAAGTATAATTCATGATTTTTCTTCTCTTTCCTTGCACATCACCAGCCATTGCTGATCTTCTTCGTCTTCCTTATTCGAGCGACATCATCTGTTTTTGAAGCTTCTATCATTATTGTTTAGAGGTAAGGATCTTCAATTTTGTTTCTCCTCATTAATTCAGTGCATGTGTGTCTTTTAGTTGTTGAAATTGTAATAGGTCTCTCATGTAAAACACAGATTTTTTAGCCTACGAGTTTACTTGTTTATTTTGTGATTCTACTACTGATCTAAGCAAAAAGTTGCTGAATCATTTTGGTCGTGAAAGTTTTAGAGTGGATTAGTTATTATACAATAATGATAGTTGACTTGTTCATATTGGACTTTTACATGTGAACTGAATAAAATATGATCTAATATGAAGAAAATCTCCTATAAAAAATGTTGGGGTATTTGTTGTGTAAAAATGAACTTTGAGCTGTTGTGCATTTTATTAAGCATAGCCTAATGATAAATTAAACTCACATGACATTCAAGTGAAATATATGAACTTTATGTTGTGCATAGTAAATGTTGTGTTGTGCACTATTTTCCTAAATTAAGCATTTTGTTAAGTTTAGCCTACTGTAAAATAGAATCGTATGGATTTTCAGTTGAGAATATATGAACCTTATATTGTGTATAGTGGGTATTGTTATACATTGTTTGTCTACTTGTATTTTGTTAAGCCTAACCTACTGATATAAACTAAAGGTTGCTAAACCATTAAGTTAACTGTGAAAGTTTTAAAATGGATTAATTGTTGTACAATAGTGATGGTAATATGTAAATTGAATAAAATATAACTCCCATTATGAAGAAAATATGCTGGCAAAGATGTTAGAATATCTACTGTGTAAAAATGAACTTTGAATTGTGTAAAATAAAAGTTGGCTTTTATATGTGAACATTTACCTAGATTAATTTGTTCATTGCAGATTAAAATAAAAGAAGATTATCATTGTTCAAGATGTGGAGAGGCTAGACACAATGGCAAGACATGCAAGAATCCTAACCCAGCATGAGAAGTAGTCACATTGTTCCTTTTTGATGTATGTAGGCAACTATAATTATGTATATGGAAGCATTTTCAAGTAATAATTTTTGGATAATTGGAAATCACAAATATTTTTTGTTTGTATATGGAGAAGCAACTGTTAGATGTTTTGAATATAGTGGCTAGCTTTTTATACATATCAAACTTGAAATATTATGTTAAAATTTAATGTGGGTGCTTGTTTTAGTACCTAGGCCAATACCAATATGAAATTCTATATATCTGATGAAATTATCTTTTTTAATATTGGAAATGCATGGATTTTTTTGTTGAGCATGTGTAAACATCATCTTGTATATAATGGATATTGTGTCGTGCATGGTCTGCCTAATTTATCATTTCTATTAAGTCTTGACTTGTGAAATACTGAAAATGCATAGATTTCTGTTGAGCATGTGTGGACATCATCTTGTGCATAGTGGATATTGTGTTGTGCATGGTCTACCTAATAAGTCATTTTGTTAAGCTTAGGCTAATGAAATTTTCAAAATGCATGAATTTTTTATTTAGCATGTGTGAATATAGTCTGGTGCATAGTGGATGTTGTGTTGTGCATGGTCTGCCTAATTATTTTTGTTAAAGCCTAGGCTAGTGAAATACTCAAAATGCATGGACTTTCTGTTGAGCATGTGTGGACATCGTCTTATGCGTAGTGGATATTGTATTGTGCATGGTCTACCTAACTAGTCATTTTGTTGAGTCTAGGCTAATGAAATATTCAAAATGCATGGATTTTTTGTTGAGCATGCGTGAACATAGTCTGGTGCATAGTGAATGTTGTGTTGTGCATGGTCTGCCTAGTCATTTTTGTTAAAGCTTAGGCTAGTAAAATACTCAAAATGCATGGACTTTCTGTTAAGCATGCATGGACATCGACTTGTATATAATAGATGTTATGTCGTGCATGATTTATTCCATTGCTTCGAGGGTTCACACAAGTTCTAAATTCAAATCAAACAAAGGGAAAAATAGTATTTTTTTCTCTGAAAAAATATTGCAATTGGGGCCCTAAGGCCTGTAGAGCAATTTTAGAATAATTTAGGCCCTCAGTGCAATAAACTCTATTTTTAAGGCCTTTGATGCCATTCCCCATAAATATTTCATATTTTACCACATCATATTATATAAAAATAATTTTATTTTTATTTTATTTTTTAGTTTCAAAACTTATTCTGAAAAATTACCCTTAAAATTTTTACAAAAAAATTTATAGCCTGGCTTATTCAAACTCTAACTTGAATTTTTTAAAAATATGTTTTAAAATAATTTACAGAGTAAGTTAGATTCTAAGCAGGTACTTACAGTATGGCTTATTTAAAAATATGTTTAAAAAAATCTACAGAGTAAGTTAGATTTTAAGCAAGTACTTATAGTCTAGCTTATTTAAACTCTGGTATGATCTATTTAATAAAAATAAATTTAAAAAGTTTACAAAGTTAGACTGTAAGCAAATACTTATGGTCTGGCTTATTCAAACTCAATCTATTTAATAAAAATTTATTTAAAAAATCTAAAGAGAAATTTTTAGAATAAGTTTCGAAAATAGAAAATAAAATAAAAATAAAATTATTTTTATATGAGATGATGTGGCAAAATATGAGATATTGGATATTTATTGAAGGTTTGAGATTTTGGGACGCTAAGAGAGACACTTTTGAGAGGATCTACATCCATTCCCCTCCAGTCCTACTGTTTATAGGGTAGATAAAATATTTTTTTATCTAATTTATAAGTTAGATCATTAAATTTTTATTCAGGTTTTTCTCCATTGTATGTTGGATAGAGAAAATAAGTTAAAGTGTATATATATATATTTAATAGGGACAAGATTAGGATTTTTTTAAAACTTTTAAACATAATTGGTGAATTTTAAAGTTTTTCTTAGTTCCTATCACTATTAAAACAATGGAAAATCTCTCGCTAAATGCCATTTGTCCTCGTTAAATTGCATTTTAATGAGGGATTTTGTCTCTTGCTAAATTAATAATCAAAAAATGGCTTGCTAAATTTAGTGAAGAATCGTATTTCTCTCACTAAATTAGCAAGCAATTCAATCCCTCGCTAAATTTTAGTAAGGGCCATATTCCTCACTAATTTATTGTTAATACTATTCAAAAATTGATAACTTTAGTGAGAGATTAGTCTCTTACTAATCCCTCTTTAAATATGCCTATATTTAAAAATAGTGATGCCACATCACTCATCATGTGTACACCAACTTGTGACATATTGTCAACAACCTCGTGCCTCGTCAATCACCATGTCACTTATTATCTTATGCCTTATCACCTGCCATGTGTGCAACAACCCATGACATGTTATCGTCTACCTCATGCCATGTTACTCACTCATTGCCATGTCACATATTCATTATATTTATACCAAGGTATACCAATGCCAAGAGTTGAACTCTTGACCTTCTATTTTTTAAGCCTTATACTTTTCTTCTTTGTCAGTTAAACTGAAAGACACCTGCAGTCATAATATAAAAAATTAAATATATATATATATATATATTATTTAACTATACAAATATAAAATAAACATATATATTAAATTTTATTTTCCATCAATAATATGTTAAAAGTATTTATATTTTATTTAAATTATTCTTAAAGTGTTATTTTATTAATGAAAATGAACTTAAAATAAAGAAAATGTTAAATATTAAATAATTTTATTATGAACATTTTAAGTAATTTTTATTTTTAAATAAAAATAATTAAATATATAATTAAAAGTCATTATCAAAAGTCAATTTTTTTCTTGCAATAATTAGTTAGTTAGAAACATAGTCTCTTACTTTTTTCCTTGCTAATCATTTTATTTTAGAGAGGGATTGACAATCCCTTGCTATTTTCCTCGCTAATTATCTTATTTTAAATAGGGATTGACAATCTCTCGTTAATTTTAAATTGAGCTATGAAATTAACATCTTTTACTAATTTTCTCACTAATTTGATATTTTAGAGAGGAATAAATGATCCCTCACTAAATTCCCTCATTAATTTGCATTTTTCTAGTAGTGGATAAAACATATTGAAAGTGACTTATAAATAAAATTAGAATTAGATTAAACTTTGTAGAAAGCAATCAATAATTTGTTGAATAACCTGGCACCCAAAAGGGAGTGAATTGGATGACACTTAATTTTTCTAAAAAACTTAGAAGAGAGGAAGATAAATGCAAGAAATTAAAAGATTTGACACAAAATATTTATCTTGGTTCAGCCTAAATCTTGGCCTATGTCTAATCCTCACTATCACCTTTGAGATTTTCAACTATAATACAAGTTTAAGTGGGTGCTTGCAACCTCAATACAACTCACAAGACTTGACTAGTCTTGTGTCAATAATACAACCTTGCTACAACCAACAAATTGTCACAACTCACTTGAAAAATTTCTATTCAAGATTTCAACTTGTTTATAAAATAAAGATCTCTCAAAGATAAATTCTATAGAAAGAATAGATTGAGTACAAATAAAAGTTTAAGAACTTATGAGATTTTTTTCACAAAACTTATCAAAGACGATAAATGAATGAATGCAAGACTTTGATGCACAACCTTAAAAGCCTTTTCTTTATAATTTTAAATGATAAATAGTTCACTCAAAGATCAAAACTCTTGTTCTAGACTTGAATTATATTAATATATAGTTTTGGCAGTAAACAAATCGTTGGAATAGCAATGTAGCCATTGGTGACATTTCTTGTGTGCAACCATGAGATTCATATGTGAAATAGAGCAAGGCAAGTTTCAATTAAGCATATGTGAGAATTCAAGTATGAACACCAGAGTAACTCATGTATGTTTTGTAAGGATAAGAAAATGAAAACTATTTTGTGTGATAAAACAGGCATATTACCTTTAAGCTCTCGCACATGAATTGGCTAATAGAATGCCAAAGTTAATCTAAGTGACAAATCACACATGTGACCACCAAACTATCATGCATGAAATAGTTGGTTAAAAAAATCAAACTATTATAGAAGACAAATCACTTGAAGAACACTCTACCTGTTATGCGTGCAATGGCTAGTTACAAGACCAAGCCATTTTGTTGGACATATTACACGTGGAACCAATGTGTATTCAAGTGTGGATCGTATGATTGAAAAGACTCAGATCAATAAGTGACAAATCATATAAGTGTATAATGTAAAACAGGCTTAAAATGGCTTAAGACTCACTTAAGCTAAATGTGTTCAAGAAATTCAATGACAAAACACGCGTGAAGACTTTCCCTTTTAAGTGTGAAATGACACTACATAAAATGCAATGGAACACAAGGTGACAATTCAAACACACGCACACAAGGGTATCTTGTGTGAATTCGAGCACAGAAGCTTCATCAAGACAACACATAAACCAAGGTGATAAATCACAAGTGGATTACTTCTAATTCAAGAGTGAAATGTAAATCAGTGTGCCTAAAGTGACAAATCACACATGGAACCATTCCGAATCACGAATGAAACATTATTAAGTGAGAAGTTCAACTTCTATGACCCAATTCAATCTTAAATGACATTATTTCCAAGCTTGAATTGACTAAGACAAGTCCTAAGACACCCAAATAAGACTGATGAGCCTAAGATGATGTATTCATTTCAAGATTGATAACATGTGATTTAGCTCTCATAGCTTTCACATTAAATCTAATAGAAATAAATAACTTATCTTATAAATTTTTTTTTCTCTTGATTCTTCATGCTTTGGAAGGTTTTGTCTCATCCATGAATCTTTATGTATCTACACACATAATACACACATTTTCTTCTAGTTTTGTAATCATCAAAACATATGATTCAATATAATTAATATAAAAGAATTATCCAATACTAACAAGGCAAGAAGAGCCAGCAAATTATCCAGTCATTGAGTTTTCCAAGTGACTTGTTCTATTGTTTAGCTTTGCCCCAAATTCATGAATATGAATGTGAAAGAATTAATTAACTTAAATGAAAAGTATCCATTTTTATAATTTGTTGTGTTATAAATATTTATTTTGATGTTATTTTATAGTGGGACAAAAATGAAAAAATGTCCTAAATTTTTTTTTCCAAGATGCTTGTTATCCTAAATTCTTTTTGATAGTAATATCATCTCGAAACCATCAAAATGGTACAATTAGTCAGAATTCTTATATTAAATATGTTTAAAAATAGTATACTCCACTCTAGTAATTTAAGCCATTTGATTAGATACTTCGTAAACTTATATTTATGATTTATCTTCTAATTTTAGATGTGAGACTTCTTTTATATTTTAATATTCCCTCTACTACGAGTTTTGGCAGGGTCGTCTGTTTTATTGTCAATCACGAATTAAGAGAGTAGGCAAGGGTTGAGTAGCAGTGGAAGTAGCGCATTAAGTTAGCCATTGCTCCCAAAAAAGAAACTAAGATACCAGGTGTCCTAGAAGAAAAGTTTCAGGATAGTTTAACCCTTTTATAATATGAAAACATAAATATTATATTTTAAATTTATTTTTTAGAGTAAAATATTGTCATCTTTCTTTCATTTTGATAAAATTATAGATATATTTATTTTATTTTTTAAATATACTCCCTCCGTTAAAAAATGTAAAGAATTTTTTAAGGAGTTGAATATTTAAAAATGTAAGACATTTTTAGTCTTTTAAAGTGTAATCATTGCTTTTTTTTTTTGAAAAGTACTCATATTGATAATGATTTTTTATTTATTATAGGGTGTTTAATAAAGATGCATATGAAAAGATATGGTTAGTTTGAAAGTAGGTAACTACTTTATTGAGGGGTCAGGTTCGATTAAAAATACTTTACATTTTTTAATAGAGGGACTATATTTTAGTTCAATATTTAACTTGTTAAAAATGTTCAATTAAAGATTCTAAAATCTTAATTTTTATTTTTAATTATTACTTTACCCTTATGATGTAATGGTTAGTCTTTCTGCCAATTTAAAAAATAAATAAATAATTTACTATATCAATATTTAAATAAATAATTTAAAATTTATGTTAAAACTAATGAAATTTAAAGAAAAATAAAAAAATTTATTGTTCAATTTATTATATTAAATTATTATTGTATAAATTTTTTTTACTACATGTTTGAATATTATTTTAGTCAATTTGCGTATTTAATTTTTCTTACAAAATTACTAAATAGATACATTTTCATAGTTAACAAAAGTTAAAATATAAATAAAAAAATATGAATTATTTTTGTTGAATGATTTTTAGACAATACTCATATTTAAAGAAGAGTACTTTAGTTCAACGTATATGACTTAATGATCAATTAATGATTGAATGGATGAAAATAAAATTTTAAAAATAGAGAGGATGTTTTTGTTTTATAACTATTCATACTAGAGAAAATTCCTATAAATTTAAAAAATAGAAGGAATATTTATAATTAAGATAAAATAAAAAGAAGTTCAAAATATTTTACTTTATTTTTATTATAAAATGTGGTCATCTAACTCAAATGACACATGTTTGTAGTTAGCTGTCTCTAACGTACATTTTACAATATTTTTGGCAATGCCTCAACCGTTTTATTTTATTTTATTTTTTACTTTGAATTATTAACATTTATATAAAATGAGGGATATTTTGTTGTGTTAAAGTTGAAACGGTAAAACCACACATGAAGTAAGGGATCAAAATCAAACTTTGAAATAGCTGTTGCTCTGCATTTATCTTGGCAACAATTTTGGAGTCTACGTTGAGGGGTTATCCATGGCAGAGAGATCTTACAGATTGTAGAATCCAAACAAAGCCCAAGTCCCGTCAAGTTCCTACTTCTATGTCCCCATCAACTACTGTTCATCGAATATCATCCATATTCATTTGATGCAACATATAATTATCTTTCTCCATGGCAATCAATGACATATGTAACTCGTCTTTTTTTTAAAAAAAAATGACATATAGAGCAAGAAGAAGGCCAAATGCTTAGCAATTTGGCTTCGATGGAGAAAACAATAACTCGCATAGCTGTCATTCCGAGTGCAAGGCTCACCCATCTCGTCCCTATCATTGAGTTCTCCAAGCAACTTGTTTAGCTTTGTCCAGATTTTTATGTCACTTGCATCATTCCCTCACTTGGCTTTGCTTCCTCTTCCACCATAGCCTACCTTCAATCTCTTCCTTCAAATATACACTCCAATTTTCTCCCTCCAGTTCATGAGCAAGACATTATGCCTCATCAAAAAGATCAACCAGTTCAAATTGCAGCCCAAATTTAACGTGTAGTCACCCTCTCACTGCCATATATTCGTCAGGAATTGGAGTCCTTAAGTTCAAGAAATGGCCTTGCAGCATTGGTTATTGATATTTTTGCCATGCAAGTGTTAGATATTGGAGTTGAACTCAATATACTATCTTATGTATACTTCCCCTTGTCTACCATGGCTTTTTCTCATTACTTGCATGCATTAAAGCTGGATGACATAGTCCCTTTACCTACAGAATCCCATAAAGATTCTAGGTTGTGTGCCAATACAAGGAAGAGATCTCATGGGATCTTTTCAAGATCGAACCCACAATGTACAATCAATTTCTTGAACGTTACAGAAGAATCAGTAATACTGATGATGTTCTTGTTTAATAGTTTCCCAAGATGGGAAACTGAGACATTAAAGCCTTACAGGAAGAGTTTAAGGACAAGCCCCGCATTTATCCAGTTGGACCCATTTTACAAAGTGGGTCATCACATAGTGAACAAAATGGATTGGGATGTTTAACATGGGTGAACAGTCAACCACCCAAATTTGTTCTCTATGTTTCATGTGGGAGTGGAGGGACACTGTCTCAAGATCAACTCAATGAACTGGCTTAAGGGTTGGAACCAAGGGGTGAAAAGTTCTTATGGGTTGTGAGAGCCCCAAGTAAAGTTGCTAGTGCTACTTATCTTGCTTCAGGAAACAAGAATCCCTTAGATTTCTTACCAGAAGGGTTCTTGAAGGGAATCACAGAGAAAGGTTTGGGTTTAGTTATTCCTTCGTAGGCACCTCAGATTCAAATACTTAGCCATAAATCAACTGGTGCGTTCTTGAGTTATTGTGATTGGAACTCTACCCTTGAAAGTGTGCAGAAAGGAATGCCATTGATAGCATTTTCTTTCTTTAGAAAGCAAAGAATGAATGCTGTTTTGTTAACGGATGGTTTGAAGGTGGCACTTAGGCCAAAGGTTAATGAAAATAATGCCGTAGTGGAAAGGGAAGAAGCAAAATTGATAAAGTGTTTGATGGAACGTGAAGGAGGTAAAGGGATTCATTAAAGAATGATGGTTTTAAAAGATTCTACTGCTAATGCCATGAGAGAATATGGTTCTTCTGCAAAAACACTATCAAGTGGCGCTCAGATGGAAAAATTTGGGTAGGATTTGGGAATAATAAAATTTAATTTTTTTCATTTGCAAAAACACTACTCTGTTAAGATTCTCTGTTTATTCTCTTTTCCTTCCACTTTCCTCTCATTTAGTTTATATAACATTGAATTTGATTATTGTTATAGTTATGAATGTGGCTGGTTTTCTTCTCGATCTACTGTATTTATGAACTATTTTCACCGTCTAGTTATTCTTTATCAATTTTTTTTTCTTAATCTTTTATTATGATTTAATTTGGTTAGTGATTGGCCACCATTAAACATGATTTGGAAGATTGTAGTGTTGAATTTGACAAATTAAACTAAGTCTTAAAGTGATCTTGGAATTGATAAAAATTTAATCATATTTATAAATCATGTTATTAAATTTTTATTATAAATTTATTTTACCCTCCATTAAATCTTAGAGAGAGAAATTATATTGTTGAAGTGTTTATATTTAATAAAGATAAAATTGAGAACTTATTGAATTTTAAGATAGAGATAATAAATTTTAAGATTTTTTTTAATACTGATGAAACATATTAAAAATAACTTATAAATAAAATTAAAAAAAATAAATTATTATACCTAGAAGGTCCACATAATAAAAGCAGCTTTCGATGAAGTGAATTGTACCTATTAATATATTGTTGTTGCTCGGTAAAGAAATTTACAATTACTTTACTATTGTAATTAAATTCCTTACACTTGATCACTTAAATCGAATTGTATAATAAGACATGAAATTAAAATTCTAATACCTAATCACTATTTTAATTGATTTTTCATGGGAATAACCTTAATGGCTTGCTACATTACATCTGCAATCTGTGCATTTTTTGGCGTGCATCAATTTTTGTTCCAAGTTTTGCATTCTGGTTTATTATTTTTTACTTGAATATTAAGGGCTTGTTTGCTTTAAGCTTTTTTTAATGAAAAAATCATTTATTTTTTTTCAAAAATTATTTTATGAGTTGTTATGATGTGTGTTTCAACTTTTGAAAATAATCAAAACTTTAAAAAAGATAAATATTCAATTATTTTAAGAAATTACTTTAAATAATTTTTAAAAGTAATCAGATGCAGTAGACGAGAGATAATGTTTTAAAAATATGAAATATATAAAAATATCATAAAATTTTAAAAGAACTAAATAATACTTTCTTCATTCAAAAATATAAGGCATTTTTAATTGAATCTCATCCTTAATAAAGGAATTACCTACTTTCAAACTAACCTTATATTTTCATATTTATCCCTATTAAATGCCCTATAATAAATATAAAGTTACTATCAATAGGGACACTTTTAAAAAAAGATAATGATTATACCGTAAAAAATTAAAAATATTTTATATTTTTAAACATTCAAATCCTCAAAAAATACCTTATTTTTTTGAACAAAGGGAGTGAATCATTTGTGTAAAATAGTAATAAAGGAATATATCATAAAATTAAAAAAATAACTAATTAATTAATAATCATTTTTGTTATTGTAAATTTGTAATCAAATATAAAATAATATCTAGTTTTTTCAAAATCTCTAAAAAATAAATGTTTAAACTATCTGAAAATTATTTATTTTTAATAACGCTCTAAATTTGCATTTCGACGAATTCAAAAAGTTGTTAGCTGTCAACTGCGGGGGCCTTGACGTTTGACAGCACCACTAAATTTGGTTGTCGTAGTAAATGAATCGAAAGGACAACCGCTGACTATTCAAAGCCTAAAAGTTGACTGGCGCACAGAACGATCAGGTAATACATTAAAAAAAAAAAAATAGAGAGAGACTTTTGACAAATTTTTAATGACGGCAAAAAAAAAAAAAATCATCACTAAAAATATATTTTTAATGATAATAATTAGAAATTGGTGTTAAAAATAGACTCTTGACAGTAGCATTATATCGCCGTTAAAAGTTCTTTTTTAGTGGGTTAAATGTCACTATTAAAATTATCTTTTTATTTTCACTATTAAAAGTATCTTTTTAGTAGCGATGAACTGTCACAATAAAAAATATTTTTATAAAAATAATTAAAAATTAAAATAATTTATATAATTAATTTATGACTGATAAAATTATTTTTATAAAAAAAATTAAGAAATAAACACATTTATAATTGAATTAAAAAGGTTCAAGAATGCTAAAATTTTAAATTATACAATTCAGGAAAATATTAAAATATACTCAATATATAGACAACAATTATGATTATATTGATTCATATATCAAGCCATATAATATCTAAAAAAATTTATCCTTTCTTTATTCCACCTTATTTTCTCCTAATTTCTTAAAACTAAGATACTAGGTGAGAAGGGATGGTGCCTGGGCAAAGGCCCTATGCTCCTCATCAAGCCTTAACATCCCCCTTTCAACTATATGGGATGCCCAAATGATACCAAGCTCATCCAAACTTTGGTCAAAGGAATTGATATAGCTCAGGTATATATCAAAGCCACCCAATGCGTGACACATAAGGGTGAGTGCATGATCCTAATCCAATCTTATTTCCTCAACTTAAACCCATAACTTGTAGCCGCCTCATAACAGTATAATTCTAATATGTTCTAGATCAAATTATAATTTTCACAAGTATGTCTTACAATTTACAACATTTATTATTATATTAATACTATCAAACTTCATATATTATATCAATCCAAACAACTCAACCAAACTCCAACTAGTCAAATTACAATTAATGTGAGTCTATCTAGTCATAAAAATTCCAAGTAGTTATAAAAATTTTTAAGGATTTTCCACTAATCAAAGTTTCGTAAAAAAAAATCACCAAAAATTTACTTTGTTGACCACTAGGCCAAATTTTTGCAACTTTATTATAAGCATGCTATTTAGGTTTAATTTGATATTAATGTACAAAAAGTTCAATTATTTACCTACACTAACATACAAGGTAACTTAAAAAGAAGTTACTTGGCTTGAGTTTACTCAAAAAAACTGAGGTCTCTATGTAAGAGGTCCTCCAATTAATTCAAGTGTCAAAGCAAAACTTAAGGAGTCCTTAGGAAATTCTTAACACCTCTACAAGTAGAAAATTAAGAAATAAAATTCAAATTAAATTAAATTAAATATAGGGCAAAGGGGCAAAAATATCCACAAAATAGTCAGCGATGGGCACCCAGTATCCTAAAATGACGAAAAGGGTAAAAATACTCATAACGTTATAAGAATAGGTGCAAAAGTAACCAGACCGTTAACTTTAACTTAACACTGTTAACTTTAACTATTAAATGTTAAATGTGTATGCCATGTGTCAGTCTTTGCTAATGTGGACTAAAAAAGGGGCAAAATACCCATAAAATCATTGGTCAGGAGCAAAAATACCTATAACGTTACTAGAATTGGTGCAAAAGTGACCAATACATTCAATCTCCTAAATGTTGACCGTTTAGCTGACAACTAAGCAAAAGTTGACTATTTTTTATTGATGTAGACAAAAAATATTCCTAAATGAAATTATTTAGAAGTTAATTGGTTATTGTATAAATATCATGTGAGAAAATGTCATTTTGACTTTAAATTGCTTGTTTTTTTACAACAATGGCAAAAATCATTTGAAAATTTTGAATCTACTGTGAATGCAATTGTTTAAAGTTGTGACAATGTTCTTAAGTTAGATATGCTCAATCTTGATCTTTAATTTTGAACAACCTATCTTACTATATTAAATTTTAAGTTTTACAAACAAGAAAAATGAGTGGATAGGGAAAAAGGAAGGGGGCGAAATACGTGGTGATAGAAAGAAACTATATGGCATTGATTTTAACAGATTGGTTACCATTACACCTATTAAAGTAACATTATAGGTGCTCATACAATGATCGATCAACATCCATAAAAATTTATTTTGGAATATTTTTTATCTACATCAACAAAAAATTAGTCAACTTTTGCTTAGTTGTTAACTAAACAATCAACATTTAAGGAATTGAATGTATTAGTCACTTTTGCACCAATTCTGGTAATGTTATAAGTATTTTTGCTACTGGTCGATGACTTCGTGGGTATTTTTTCCCCTTTTTTAGTCCACGTCAGCAAAGATTGACAAGTGGCATATACAGCTAGCATTTAACGGTCAAAGTTAATGATATTAAGTTAAAGTTAATGGTCTAATTATTTTTGCACCCATCAATATAATGTTATGGGTATTTTTATCCTTTTCATCACTTTAGGATATTGGGTGCCCGTCGCCAACTACTTTATGAGTATTTTTGCCCTTTTATCCTCGAATCTATTTCTTACTCTAAAACCATCACAAAGTGATTGTAGGAGCTATCTATAACTAAAAAATTACTCTAGTGAGTTCTTATTAATTTTATTTAAGAATTTTCTAACTTAGGGCTTTTCAATTTATACTAAGGACTTTCCAAAATATTTTTAAGCTATGTTGATTGTTACTTTTTAACTCTAGGATACTTGTGAGCATGTTTATAAGTCTTAAGCATAAAATAAGTTAAATTTCCATCCCTAAATAATTAAAATAAACTCTAATTAGTTATAATTTATTTTCTAGAGTCACTTTTAATTTTTAAGTTTCTCTAGAGAGTTCTATTTTTTTTTTACAACTCTTAGAGTCACTCAATTATCTAAAATTTCTAAAACTATTTTCTATCTTCCCAAAATAGTCCTAGAATCATTATCAACATCTATATCCAGTCTTTAGGATCTCTCCAAGTTTAAATCAACCTAAATATTGAAATCTTAGCTTGAACAAAAACTTTTAAAACACTAATCATATCTTAAAAACTCTGAACCTACTATTAAAATATTTGAATATGGCCTTTCCAAAATTTTCTCCCCCTCTGTGATGCTTCCTCTAGATCCCTCTACTCTGTTGCCGCCAAAGAAATAATTAAAACCTCCTGACTCATTATTCAAGGGTATGTATAATTGGATTACCCTTATAAATAGTCCTTAATAATTATTTACTAACAAAAGTAAAATCTTATGATTTTACAATACGAGTTCATATTACAAGTTTATCTTATCTTAATAAGTTTACATAAAATTACAAGCTTAACAAGCTTAGTGAAAGGTGACCTAGCCAAAAGCCCCCACACTCTATCTTGAGTCATTGATTCCCCCATTCACAAATCTAAGAAGTGTCATATAAGCCTATCCCATACCACTTCCTGTAGAATGGTGACAATACAAGGCAATAGACTAAACATTAGGGCCACTCGCAATGATGGTTTTATCACGTCGCTTTTACTAATTATCTCAAAGTAAACTTCCATCCATTCATATGTGATCATGTCAAAATCATATTATTCATGCTTAATTTCACAATAATTCATATTCATCAATACATGCTCAAGATTCACAATTTAATTCAACAAACCACTCAAAAACATCATGTATCATTTTCAATCCCACTTTATATTAATTTCTAAAACCAAACATATTATTTCCATATAAAAATGACAATTCATTCATTTTACAATTCACACAAATATATCAACAAGTGCAAGAGAGAATTAGGTTCCTTGTTATCTCAACCTCTGGTTTTTAAACCAAGTTTACCTGTAACAATGCATAAATAAGCCTTTTCTTTGCTTAAATTCTACAATATAACTCAATCTACAATTTAACATAATCATTATCATCAATAACTCATTTCTATGATTTTTCTTTATTTAATCTACTAGCCCAAGATTTTCATTGTGATCATATCTCACAATTAAACTAATTTTTAACACCCATAAATCCCCTTTAGACTGTTATTAGTCTCAACACTCATTTTAAACACCCACGTTACCTTTAACTCATCCATATGTCTCTAGGGTTTAGTCAAAACCAATAATCAAAATTCTAAATCACCATAACCTCTTCAACCCAATGATTTGAAACTTAAATAAACATCTACTAACCTCTTTGAAGTCAGATTAACCGGTGGAAATCAAATCCCTTTTGGATCCCACCACCAATACTTAAAGATCACTAAGAAAAACAAGTTACTAGGGAGAGAGAGAGGAAGATGATGAGAAGCTTACACAAGCATAGCAAACTCCAAATAGCTCCCAGTGGACACTAATACAAAATATCTTGAATTATGTAACACTAGCTCCAAATAGCTTACACAAGCATATTTATGGGGTACTTTTTACATCGATTGAAAGGAAAACGGTGTAAAAAATAAAGGCGGTGGCATTTTTGTAATTATTTTGAATTATGTAACACTTTTTACACCAGGTGTCCAGGCACCCGGTGTAAAAAGTTTACACCGGGTGCCTGGACACCCAGTGTAAAAAATGTTTTTTAAATTCATTTTCTCCCTTCATTCATCAGTTCCCTCGTCTCCTCCTTCTCGCACCCTCCCCCTCTCGTCTCCCCTTCGTCCGCCCACTCCCCCTCCCCTCGTCTTTTTCCCTCGCCGGCCGCCCTCCCCCCCGTCCGCCCAGCCTCCTACCCCTCCCGCCGCCAAGCCCCTCCCCCTCCTCCTCGCCGCCCACTCCCCCTCCCCTCGGTCCGCCCAGCCCCCTCCCCCCTCCCCCCCTCATCCTGTCGCTCCCCCCTCCCCCTCATCCCCTTGCCCCCTCCCCCTTAATTCGTCTGGCCGTCCCCTTCCCCTCCCCCTAGGTCTGCCCAACCCCCTCCCTCTCCCCCTCATCCCGCCGCCCCCTCCCCCTTCCTCAGCCGCCTATCCCCTCCCCCCTCGTCCCGCTGCCTGTCCCCCTCCCACTCCCCCTCCTCGGCCTTCCCCTCCCCCTCTCCTTTGCCCACCCCTTCACTCTCCCGCCCCCCTGCCCCTCTCCCTCCCTCTTGCCCCCCTCCACCACTCCTTCTCCCTCCCTCTCAGTGTTGAGCTGTTGCTGCAGCTACCACCACCCCAGGTATGTGTTGAATATAAATTTTTAAATTTATAATGTTTAAATTTAGTTTTTAATGATATTGATTGTTGCTGGGAGTGCTGTTAGTGGCTTCATAAAGCCTCAGGTTGTTGCATGTGATTCATTTATTTGGTTTAAAATTTTTAATTTTTCCGTGTAAAATTTTCTAAAACTTTTGGGAAGTCCAATTTTTAGGGGAGACTCTGTCGAAATTTTTTTTTGAATTTATTCTTTCCTTTAATTTTTTTAAATTTAGTTTTTAATGATATTGATTGTTGCTGGAGTGCTGTTAGTGGCTTCATAAGGCCTCAGGTTGTTGTATGTGATCATTTATTTGATTTAAAATTGTCAATTTTCTCTTGTAAATTTTTTTTAAAAGTCTTGGGAGATCCAATTTTTAGGGGAGATTCTGCCAAAATTTTTTCAAATCTTAATTTAATTAGGAACTTAGTTTTTTAAAATAGTTTGAAGATAATAACATTAGTTATATTCTTTAGGAGGTGACATATGGATCGTAGTTGGATGAATGCTAGACGAACGTGACGAGTATGATAATGGGGTGAAAGAATTTTTGGAATTTGCTAAGAAAAATGCTGTTGACAATAGTGAAAGGTTCTATTGTCCTTGTGTTAATTGTTTGAATGAGAGGAGACTAGGTGTTCCCGAAATAAGAGAGCACTTAGTTTGTGATGGGATTTGCAAAATTATACAATATGGATTTGGCATGGTGAACGATTGGAAAAATTATAGTAACACATCTCAATGTGTGGGAGTTGATAATCTTGATGATGAAGTAGAAATGAATGAAGATCGATTAGAGGACATGATCCGTGATGTTGGGGAAGAGGCTTTTGATGAGCACATGTGTATGATAACTTGTGCACTGACGCAGAGAAGCCTCTATACCCGGGGTGCACTGATTTTAGTTTGTTATCTGGGGTGTTAAAACTAGTTACCTTAAAGGCAAGAGCTGGGTGGAGTGATCAAAGTTTCACATGGTTGTTAGAGTTACTTCAAATAATGTTTCCAAAGGGCAATGTACTACCAAATCGTTATTATGATGCCAAGAAGATCTTGTGTCCAATGGGTATGAAGTATAAAAAAATACACGCATGTCCTAATGATTGTGTGTTGTACAGAAAAGAGCTTGAAGGGGAGGAGAAGTGTCTGAAATGTGAGGCACCACGGTACAAAGAGAAGGGGGCTCCTACAAAAGTCTTATGGTATCTTCCAATTATACCAAGGTTCAAGCGTTTGTTTGCAAATACTAATGATGCAAAGAACTTGATGTGGCATGCAAATGAGAGGATATCTGATGGAAAACTTTGACATCCAGCCGATTCTCCTCAATGGAAGAAAATTGATCAATTGTTTCCCGAATTTGGCAATGAGCCAAGGAACTTGAGGCTTGGACTTTCTACTAATGGAATGAATCCTTATGGTAGTCTTAGTAGTATACATAGTTCATGGCCTGTTCTTTTGGTGATTTACAATCTATCACCTAAGTTGTGCATGAAACGGAAGTACATGATGCTATCCATGTTGATTTCGGACCAAAACAACCGGGAAATGATATTGATATTTACCTAAGACCTTTGATTGAAGATTTGAAAGTGTTGTGGGAGGTAGGTGTGGAAATGTTTGATGCAAATCAGAAGGAGAATTTTAAGTTACGTGCTATGATCTTTTGTACTATAAATGATTTTCCTGCATATGAAAATTTGTCTGGTTATAGCGTGAAAGGTCATAAAGCTTGTCCAATTTGTGAAGAAAGCACAAACTACCATCAACTTCAACATGGAAGGAAGACAGTCTACCTTGGCCATCGGAGGTTTCTTAGACGAGATCACCCATATCGTAGATTGAAGAAAGCTTTTCATGGTCACCAAGAACACAATGATGCTCCAGATGCTTTGACTGGGGATCAAGTATATGAACGTGTGAAAAACATTAATATTGTCTTCGGTAAGACTAAAAAGAATACTGGTGCAAAAAGCATATGGAAAAAAAGGTCTATCTTTTTTGACCTCCCATATTGGCGCAATCTTGAAGTAAGGCATTGTATTGATGTTATGCATGTGGAAAAAAACGTTTGTGATAGTATTATTGGAACGCTTCTGAACATACCAGGTAAGACTAAGGATGGTGTGAATGCAAGATTGGATTTGAAAGAAATGGGAATACGGGAAGACTTACACCCAAGACCAGAAGGTAAACGAACTTATTGTCCCCCAGCCTCTCATACATTGTGCAAATCTGAGAAAACAAGTTTTTGTGAGTGTTTACATGGAATCAAAGTTCCTTCGGGGTATTCTTCAAATATTATGAAGCTTGTATCTGTGAAAGAGTTGAAACTGGTAGGCTTAAAATCTCATGATTGCCATGTCTTGATGCAACAACTATTACCTTTGGCTATTCGAGGCATATTGAAAGAAGATTTAAGACTTACAATAACCAGACTTTGTTTCTTTTTTCAATGCTATATGCAGTAAAGTTATTGATCCCCGTAAACTGGAAGAGTTAGAACAAGAAGCTTGTACTATCTTGTGCCAACTTGAGATGCACTTTCTTCCTACATTTTTTGACATTATGGTTCACTTAATAGTGCATCTAGTAAGGGAGGTAAAATTGTGTGGCCCTGTTTATTTGCGATGGATGTACCCAGTTGAGAGATACATGAAAATACTGAAAGGGTATGTCAGAAATCCATTTCGACCTGAAGCATCAATAGTTGAGAAATATGTTGCTGAAGAAGCTATGGAGTTTTGTTCTGATTACTTGTCAAGTACAGAATCAATTGGACTTCCTAAATCTTGTCATGAGAAAAGGCAATATGGTCAAGGCACACGTGGAGTATCAGTGAAGAGCATGAATCATGATGAATTACAAGAAGCACATTTATATATCTTGAATAATATTGATGAAGTTAAAGATTACATATCTTCTCATAAAGAACTTTTAAAGGCAAAAAATTATCGAATGAGAATGACAGAACAAAAGTTGTTGAAAGAGCATAATAGGACTTTTGTGAATTGGTTCAAGCAGAAAATTTTGAATGAAAGTGGTGTTTCTGAAACAGTTAAATGGTTGGCTGAGGTCCTAACTTTGATGTTATATGTTGGAGTGCCTATGATATTAATGGGTATTCCTTTATACAAAGTCTTGGATGAGAAGAGTACGGTGCAAAATAGTGGAGTTATGATAATGGCTGAAGCCGTACACTTTTCTAGTTCAAAAGATATGAAACCTAAACTAGCATCCAGGACTTACTTTGGGGTTATTGAAGAGATTTGGGAGGTTGATTATACAAATTTAGAGTTTCTGTTTTCAAATGCAAGTGGGTTGATGTCAATAGTATTCGTGATGATAAGTTTGGATTTACAATGGTTGATCTTAAAAAACTAACTTTGGAGATGAGCCATTTATTATGGCAGACCAAGCTAAACAAGTTTTCTATGTCACGGATCCAGCAAATAAAATTGGTCAATAGCACTTAAAGGAAAAAGGATGATTGATAGTATGACGATCATGAATCAAATTTTGATATTTCTGAAACTCCTAACTTCTCAAGTGGGCTACCAATTTTGGATGTGGTAGATGAAGTAGATGATGAACATGCCATAAGAAGTGATCACCATGAAGGGATATGGGAGAATATCCCTATATGAGTTTAGTTTTGAAATTAAAGTATGTTAATTTAGTTCAATTAAATTTATGTTGTGGGATTGTTTTTTTCTTAATTATCTTATCTTTGATTATTTTTTTTTATTAATTTCATTTATTTGAATTAATAGGAATATGGAGAATCAAGGTGATGACACTTAGAACCAATCATTGGTGATGTTGCTCCTAGTGGGGAGCTAAGTCAGGGCCCCCTAGTGAGGAGCCGAGTCAGAGCCAGTCTGTGAGGAGGGGGGAGACGTGGCACACGATTAAGAGATCTGACATTAAGTAGGAGTGCTGAGCGTAGGTTACCAATTCAATTTGTTACCAATTCAATTTGACCGGAGATGGAATCCGATAGGGCCACATAAAGCCAAGTTTGTTAGTTTTCTTGGCCTCCTCTCGCGTACCAAGCCTCCTATTGAGAAGCTATGGAGTTTGTTCTAATTACTTGTTAAGTACAGATCAATTGGACTTCCTAAATCTTGTCATCAGAAAAGGTAATATGGTCAAGGCACACGTGGAGTATCAGTGAAGAGCATGAATCATGATGAATTACAAGAAGCACATTTATATATCTTGAATAATATTGATGAAGTTAAAGATTACATTTCTCTCATAAAGAACTTTTAAAGGCAAAAAATTATCGAATGAGAATGACAGAACAAAAGTTGTTGAAAGAGCATAATAGGACTTTTGTGAATTGGTTCAAGCAGAAAATTTTGAATGAAAGTGGTGTTTCTGAAACAGTTAAATGGTTGGCTGGAGGTCCTAACTTTGATGTTATATGTTGGAGTGCCTATGATATTAATGGGTATTCCTTTTATACAAAGTCTTTAGATGAGAAGAGTACGGTGCAAAATAGTGGAGTTATGATAATGGCTGAAGCCGTACACTTTTCTAGTTCAAAAGATATGAAACCTAAACTAGCATCCAGGACTTACTTTGGGGTTATTGAAGAGATTTGGGAGGTTGATTATACAAAATTAGAGTTTCTGTTTTCAAATGCAAGTGGGTTGATGTCAATAGTATTCGTGATGATAAGTTTGGATTTACAATGGTTGATCTTAAAAAACTAACTTTTGGAGATGAGCCATTTATTATGGCAGACCAAGCTAAATAAGTTTTCTATGTCACGGATCCAGCAAATAAAAATTGGTCAATAGCACTTAAAGGAAAAAGGATGATTGATAGTAATGACGATCATGAATCAAATTTTGATATTTCTGAAACTCCTAACTTCTCAAGTGGGCTACCAATTTTGGATGTGGTAGATGAATAGATGATGAACATGTCATAAGAAGTGATCACCATGAAGGGATATGGGAGAATATCCCTATATGAGTTTAGTTTTGAAATTAAAGTATGTTAATTTAGTTCAATTAAATTTATGTTGTGGGATTGTTTTCTTAATTATCTTATCTTTGATTATTTTTTTAATTAATTTCATTTATTTGAATTAATAGGAATATGGAGAATCAAGGTGATGACACTTAGAGCCAATCAATTGGTGATGTTGCTCCTAGTGGGGAGCTAAGTCAGGGCACCCCTAGTGAGGAGCCGAGTCAGAGCCAGTCTGTGAGGAGGGGAGACGTGGCACACGATTAAGAGATCTGACATTAAGTAGGAGTGCTGGGCGTAGGTTACCAATTCAATTTGACCGGAGATGGAATCCGATAGGGCCACATAAAGCCAAGTTTGTTAGTTTTCTTGGCCTCTCTATCGCGTACCAAGCCTCCTATTGTGTTTGAGGACTGGCCTGATGTGCCAGAACGTGTGAAGGAACAGATTAGGAAAGTATTCAGGTAAGTAATTAAAAATTAAATTTTTTTATAGTTATATATTATTAGGCAATTATTGATTATTATCTTATGTCTTCATTGTAGCTCACATACGATGTTCCATCTAATCAAGATTGTCGACACAAATTGATTTCTTACTGTGGAACACGTTGGAGAAATTTTAAGACTGATCTTGCTAGAAGATATATCTTTATCGAGGGGCCAGAGGATCAGGCTCGTCCCAATCCTCTTGATACATACCAGTTCCTTGATGAAGATACTTGGGAAGAATTTGTCAGGATTCAGACTTCTGAAAAGGCTATGGTTTGTTAACTTTTAATTTATTTAAGTTTATTTAGATTTACTTTATTATAAATCTAAAATTCAATTTATTAATAGGAAAAACGAGCTAAAGGGCGAGAAATTGCTCGGCAGAATCAATGCCCCCACACCTTATCTCGTGGAGGTTATGCTAGAGCTGATGATATACTAGGTATCTTCATCATTTGTGCATTACATCGGCAAAGGTGATAAGTTTGGATTCCTTTACCCTCTCACATGACAGAGAAAGGTAATACTCCAGAGTTAAGGGCCGCGTACTCCCAACAGAGAATATGTGAAGTCCAAAAGGACGTTTTTATGGCTCCATATGTGCACTCGTAAGGATCAATTTATAATTAATAGTTTTTTAATATGGATTTACTTTAACTTGTATCATATTAGCAGGACCATTGGCAGTTATTTGTTCTTTCAACGAAGAGCAACACTTCATCTTTTTATGCTCCCTCCATTACAAACTTGGGAAAGAAATGAAGAAGACGATAGACTTGTAAGAATACTTTTACTAAACTATTTAATTTAATTTTTTTAAATATTTTTACTAACTTTGTAATCTTGATCATAGGGCAATGAGAACATATCAAAATATAGTCTTACAAAAGCATGGACATGAGCTCAAGGATCCCACATGGATTGAGCCAAAGGTGATGCTATACTTTATTAATATATTCAACCATTAAGATTTCTTACTAATTTTTTATGATTTGTTCTTATATACAGTCATAGACAATCGGTGAGGACAAACTTGTGCGGTCTATATATCATGAGGCACATGCTCAATATTATCACATTAGGCATGACCGAATTTACAAAAGAGGTAAATATCTATATTTTTAAAATTTTATTTTATTATGTTATTTGAAATTGATTAATATGCCTACTTTATGAATTAAATTTTAGATGTTCGACAATTCGGATGCATTTTCTGAAGCTGAAATTGAAGACATCCGCATACGTTGGGCAACCTATTTTGTGGAGAACTTGTGAGGTTTTTTTGTTACTTTTAGACATGTTTTAATTTTGATAGTTGACACAATTTAGATAATTATTAGTTTTCTTAATAGTTAAATAGTTTTGTATAGTTGATAAATATTTAATAAACAATTGTAAATGAATTGAACTGTCTGATTTGGCAATTTTTATGCACAGGAATGGCAATTTTGACAATTTAGACAATTATTAGTTTTTTAATAGTTAAATAGCTTTGTATAGTTGATAAATACTTGATAAACAATTGTAAATTATTGGGCTGTCTGATTTGGCAATTTCTATGCACAGGAATAGGTAAAATTGATAAAATAAATATAATATAAAAAAAAGAAAATACTTTTTACACCGGTTATTACCACAACCGTTGTAGAATATAATATTTTTTACACCAGTTATGGTCATAACTGGTGTAAAAAGTGTACCTTTTACAACCGGTTCCACTCCCAACCGGTGTAAAAAGTTCACCTCTTACACCAGTCCCAACCGGTGTAAAAGGTGCACTTTTTACACCGGTTGGGATAAGACCGGTGTAAAAAGTTAAAGTAATTTTTTTTAAATTTTCTTGTATATAACTTTCAACATCGGCTCTATAACCGATGTAAAAAATTTAATTTTTACATCGGGTTTATAACCGATGTAAAAAGAGGGACTTTTTACATCCTTTGGAACAACATCGTCTCATTAACCGCTGTAAAAGTCATTTTTAACCGCTGCAAAAAGTCATTTTTGTACTAGTGGGATGAAATTATCAAGCTTTACCAAAGCCTTCTTCAATCACTCACGTGTCATCTCTTCCCTTTTCTACTTTTCAACCATTTGCTTGAATATGATATTTCATATTTTTGGCCAATATGGGATTCTCCCTTAGGTCCAAATCCAAGCCTCTCCAAAAAGTCCCATGGACCTAGTAGTAGTCATCCTCTAATCAATGTCCACTATAATTAGCCCCAAGGTTACTAATTTACTTGTATTTTTATTAATTAATCTTAAGATTAATTTCTGGGATGTTATAGAGGGACTCATTCGATTGGAGAAGAGAAGAGGAAGGAGATGACGAAGAAGACATGGACAAGGGAAGGGGAATTGATTGCAGATTTAACATGCATATGTTTTTTTTTAATTTTTTATTTTTAATATATGCAAAGTGGCTACAATAGAAAAATTCAAGGTCAAACTATAACAGTCAACATGATCAAACCCTAACAACACAACATTGTACCCCATTGAAAAACATGAGGTGATAGTGCATAGAAAAAACCTAAAGATAATAGGCACGCTTGCATAGAAATTTTGAAGGTAGATTTATAGCTTGCTCTTTTTAAGATCTTGGGAGAGAAAAAAGTATCATTTTGTCCTGAACAATAATTTTTTTGGGAGAATTTCAACCAAAGACTTGGGAAGAGAAATATTTACCAATGAATCCTAAGAAAATTTGAAAATTCTGTGTAGGTTTTTATCAAAATGCCCTTTTGCAAACAAAAGAAAAAATGATTGATAATTAATATTGGTAAATTAACAAGTAAAGTTAAAAATTAACAACTAATGATTTTGCATTTTAAATAAAATGATTGAATTAGTATGATTACTAATAAGTGAAGTTATGTAATTTACAACTAATATTGATAAATTAACAAGTCAAAGTTAGATAATTAATAACTAATAATTCTGCATTTCAGCCAAAATATTGAACTAGTATGATTATTGCCAAGTAAAATTAGGTATTATAACTAATATAAGTAAATTAACAAGTGAATTAAGAAAATTAATAACTAATAATGTGCTTTTTGGTCAAATTGAGTGAACAAGTCTTGTATAGGATTCACAAGTCAAGTTAAATAATTAACAAGTGATGTTGACAAATCAATAAATAAATTATGAGATTAACAAGTAATGTTTTTAAGATTGTGGAGTCACAAAATTAACTAGCTAACTATTTAATAAGAACTGTTAAGAAATTAACAAATATAAGTAAGCAATTAATTAACAAATAAAATTAAACAGTAATTGAGTAATGTGGTTGATTTTAGAGAGTTCTAGAATGAACTTGCCACATATTTTGCTGCAACACCATTTCAAAATTTTTATAGCTAACATAAAGAAAACAAGTGATGTAACATGATTAACATGTAGTATTTACATACTTCACAAAAAATTGTTTTACTTGTTAATTTTACAAAAAGGCATTTCAATTTTTTTAGCCATCAATATTATCTCAGTTCAATCCAAAAAACTTGTAGAAAATTTTTAGATTTTTTTTTGGAACCTATTGATAAATATTTTTCTTCTCTGCTTTTTAATTAAATCCCTAACCTTTTTTTTTTTAAAAAAAAAAGTGATGCAACTTGCCGGATTGAATCTTATAACACGTGAATTAATTGTGACGAAAATCTATCTAGAATAGTCAACAGTTCAACTGGTCAAGATGTGAATCTCACTTCGAAAGGAAAACCACTTCTCTTTGTCCTTTGCTTGGAAAAGGCATCTTCATGTCACATGTCATGCTAATTGAGCATTTACTGAAAGGAATTTAGTTTTGAATCGGCAACATAAACTTAAAATAGAATTTCAAGTTCACATACAACGAGATATATGTTGTGTGTGCGCGCGCGCGCGCCCTGTTTCACTTTCATACAATCATGCCTAAGATATAAATCAGTAATTCTGGACCAAAAGTATCATATAAATAAGAAATCCAATTAATAATCAATTTATTAAAGAAAACAAAATCTACAATGGTTAATATGGCGGCCCGAGAGCTTTCCAGTTCATTGCCTTTGAAAGCAAACATTAACAATAAAATGGGATGATAAAATTTTTAATCACTTAAATTTATTTTAATTATTAATTTGATCTCTTTAATTTAATTTTTATCTAGTTAAATCTTTGTATACATTAGTCTTTTAGATTTTGAAACACAATTTGACTCTCAAATTAATATGATATGTAAAGCGTGCATGTTGATTGAGTTAAATGAGAATAAATTTTTTATTAATTTAGAATACTGCATTTTATTCTTTTATTTTTAAGAATTTTGAAATTTATTTTCTTTTTCTCATACTTAAATACTCCCTCTCATTCTATTTATAAAGTAGAGAGAGAAAATTTGTTTGGTCATATTTTATAAGTCATATCATAAATTTTTATAACAAATTTTTCTTTTTACCTTTTACTGAATGTTGGAACTTAAGATAAAATATGATATTAAAGTATATATATTTAATTTGATATTATCTCATATTTAAACAATAATAATAAAATTAATAATTGAAATAATCTTAAAGGATCAAATTCATTAAATTGAATTAAAAAAGAAAAAATTAATTTGCTAATCCTTGTAATTTTATTAGATTTTGAACCAAGTCCTCTTAATTTTTTTTTTTATTGGATCCTTATAATTCACTTTGTTAAAGAAAATAGTCCCTTTGTTAATAACATTGCATATGCCGTTAATCCTTCTCTACCTCTTTCCAAATGTAAAAGCTCTTGGCTCTATCTCTCTCTCATCTTTAGAACCAACCAGTTTGACCGTGCTGAAGACTGAGAAGGAGACACGGGCTCCTTCTTCAATTGGTTTTGCTTTTGTATTCATGCGGGTTTAGGACAACATTAGGTGAGAAGTGAGGTTCGACGTGACATTGCCATTGCAATGGTTTTTTTTACGTTCAGTGTCTCTTTGCATTTTCAATACTCTAATTGTCTTTCCATCATCACCTTGGTCTCCAAACTCACTAGCATCAAACGATGATTATTGAGAAATAAATAGAAGTTAATTATTGAATTCTACATAATCTTTCCATTCTCTTCTGAAAGGTTCTTGAGCTCGTTAGACTCAAGATAATGTAGAAGACATGAAGGAAGGATTGAAAGAAGGAGGAACAGGTGAAAGAGAAGCAAGGAAAGAGGCAATCCTGACATTAAGGGACTTGGCTTCTTTCCCCTTAGCTTTCCCTCCATTTCCTCTCTATTAACTTAAAATAAAATCTAAACCACTCATATTTGGTGGGGACTAAATCTAATGGTCCAAATTTAAAGTTTTTATTTTTTATGTATATTTTTATTTTATACTTATTAAAATAAAAATTAAAATTTTAATAAATTCACTTTATCACCAATCTGAATAGTCAAAATTTAATATGTATGATTCAATTTAATTTTAAAATTTTTTATAATTTTTATAAATTGATTGTCCAAATTTATTTTGAACAGTTCATATTTAATATTAATTTTTTAAATTTTTATATTTTTTATTTTGATAAAGATAAAATTAAAAGCAAAGATAATTTCCCAATTGACACTTGCCAAAAAAAATGTATTTTTATAAAAAAATTATAAGTTAAAACTTTAAATATAAATCATTCAAAGTAAATCTAGACAATTAGTTTATAAAAATTATAAAAATTTAATATTAATTTTTGAACCCTTCAATTGGTGATAAACTAGATTTATTAAAAAATTTAATTTTAATTTTAATAAAAATAAAATATAAAATAAATAAAAAAGAACTTTAATTAAATCTAGAACATTTAAATTTAGTCTATATTAAATTTTGAATGGTTCAAATTTTATTTTAATTAATGAAGAGAGAATGGAGGTAAATGTTTGTGGATAGAAGTCAAGTCGGACATTAAGGGTGTGTTTGGATTAAAAAATTTACAACTGAGATTAGGATTCAACTAAGGTTAACAAACTGAGGTTATAAGAAAAGTCAGTTGATATAATGTGATTTATGTTTGGATAACATTTTTTTTAGAAGTCAGTCAAATAAACTAAAATTTGTTTGGATGATTTAATTTAAAAATTAGTTGAGATATTTAATGGCAAAAATAAGCATAAATTTTTTTAATAGATATATGCATTTTAATTAATAAAAAGTAAACAGGTACCTATGATCTATTAATAAATATATGCATTTTCATTTCAATATTATTTATAAATGACTCTCAACAAATTTCTTCACAATTAATTAAGATTTTAAAATTAATTAACTCTCTAAAATTCTAATAAGTTTTCATCTTTATTTATATTATATATTTATTTATTTATTGCTTACATGTCTAATGAAAACAATTATGTTCGAAGCATTTTTTATCATTAAATATGAGTATCTCTTTCTTAAGAGAATTTAAAATTTAATTTATTATATTATAAGGAACTAATTCCTCCCATTAAGTCTAACCTCATAAGTTACATGTTCTAATAAGGCACTTTTTTTCATCATGTTCACAAGAAAGTAAAAGAAAAAATTTGTAATAAAAAGTTAAAGACATGAAGTATAAATATTACAAAAACAAAATCTTATAAATAGGACCAAACCCAGCATGGTGCCAATATCATTTCAACGAAAGCCACCTTTTTATTGTAGTTGTCTTCATCCCTCTGCTCTACTCTCAGCCATAGCCACCACCATTAGTGGAGCCTCGCCCGATCGGAGCAGACACGTGGCAGTCTTTGCCTTCCCCTACGCCACTCATACTGCTCCTCTGCTTAACCTTGTCATCGCTGCTCCTCACACGAGCTTCTCCATTTTCACCACCCTACAGAGCAAGCATTCCCTCTTATTTTTAAACTCAGCAACACCCTCCCTAAAGTTTTACACTGTCTCCGATGAAATCCCCGACAGTCTTGACCTCACCAACCACCACCCATCCGGAGGCTGAACTTCTCTCTTAAAGCTGGTCCTCAGAACCTAAAACAGGGCTTAAGTATGGCAGTTTCAGAGAGGAATCTGAGAGTGATGTGTGTGATTTCTGATGCTTTCGTGACTTCATCTCTTGTTCTTGCTCGAGAGTATGGTGTGCCTTGGATTGCTCTCTGGACTTCGTATACTTGTTCTCTCTCTCTGCTCACTTCTACACACAATTGATTTGCGAAAAGCATCGTGTTGGCAGTGGTGATGAAGATGGAACCTTGGCTTTCATCAATCCTAGCTTTTCAAAGATGCGAATCCAGGATTTACCAGAAACCATTAGACACACTTTCATTATTTTTGTCTTCAATTTTGGAAAATAATCTGAATCATTATAAGTAAAGCTGCAATCTGGTTCTTCAGTATTAGCTTGCGAGGTCACGGGAGAAGAAAGCATAGTGGAATGAAAAGCAGAGCTCATGCTCGTGGGTTAGATAAATGAAAGGAAAGAGAAAGCACAAAAATTTAAAAGCTAATCAATGCTTCCCAACGACTAGATCAACGCAACGCAAGAAAAAAAGCCACTACTGATAGCTTCTAAATTAACGCTCGTTTAACTCTAACTGAGGTTGATATATTTTGTTAATCCAAACATTATTTTTTAACTTTTTTACTCTCTAACCTCAGTTTGACTCACTCTAACAGAGGTTAGAATGTAAACCAAACATGCACTAAGTGTGTGAGGGAGAGAAAGTGACTTTGGCCAAAAAATTTGTCTATCAATGGTGCCTTTTCAATTCCACATTTACACGTCATCTTCTATGAACGATCGGACTAAATTTTTTAGCATTATGAAATATAGGGATCCAATGAAAAACGACCTGATTCCAAATCCGGTAGAATTATAAGGGACTGACCGGTTAGTTTTCCCTTTAAAAAATTAAATCTATAAATGAGACATATTTAAAAAACTAAAATTTTATTATTCCAAGATTATAAGTTTATTAACCAAGCTGATATTTACTTTATTACTTATTGTACTTTTCAATTTACGTCTCTAATCTTTGAGGTGCATCATGCGTGTCAGAGGAACTTGGGTCAGATGAAGTGGCCAAACCTACTTTTGATTCCAAGATCTGAGATTCAGAAAAGTCCAGACAAATCGCCTCAAGATTGAACAGATTTATCCTATAAATTAATTCACTCATCATCAAAATCTGAACAACCAAACCTATCCAAATCCACCAATAATATTACACCTTCTTGATCGCAGCTAGTTTCAATGACGAAAACACCTCACATCGCCTTCATTTCCAGTGCTGGGTTCACCCATCTCTTCCCAGTTATCGAATTCTCAAAGCGTCTCGTTCAACTCAACCCAGATCTTCATGTCACTTGCATCGTCCCAATCCTCGACACTCTTCCTTCTTCCTCCGAATCTTACCTTCAAACTCTTCCTCCAAACATTCACTATATCCTTCTTCCTCCAGTTCACAAACACGACATGCCTGAAAATGTTCATCGTGGAGCCCAAGTTCAGCTCGCAGTCACTCTCTCTTTACCACATATTCATCAAGAATTGAAGTCTCTAATCTCCAGAACCTCCCTTGTTGCTTTGGTCACTGATTGTTTTGCACACGAAGCACTAGATTTTGCTGCAGAGTTCAATATCTTGTCTTATATGTATCTTCCATATGCTGCTTTGATTTTCTCTCTCTACTTCTGTAACTCCACGAAGCTTGATAATGATGATGCAGAGTTCAGAGTTGACCTACCAGAATCCATAGAGATTCCACCTTGTATACCAGTTCGTGGTCGAGAGATTGTAGATTCACTTTATGATGGACTAGTTCTTAAGCAATTCTTTGAACGTGCCAAGAAGCTAAGATTAATTCACGGGGTTCTTTTCAACAGCTTCGTAGAGTTAGAAACTGAGACAATCACAGCCTTGCAAGAAGAAACCAAAGGAAAGAAGCCTCAGATTTATCCAGTTGGACCAATTATTCAAACCCGGTCCAGTAATGATGATCAGACAAGTAGCAATGATGGGTCGAACTGTTTAATATGGTTGAAAAATCAACCACCAAGATCTGTGGTTTATGTTTCATTTGGGAGTGGAGGGACATTATCTCAAGATCAACTCAATGAACTAGCTTTTGGGTTGGAACTAAGTGGTAAGAAATTCTTGTGGGTTGTGAGACCTCCAAGTAACGATGTTAGTGCAGCTTACCTTTCTTCTTCAAATCAGAAGAACCCTTTAGATTTCTTACCAGATGGGTTCTTAGAGAGAACCGAAGATCAAGGTCTTGTTGTTCCTTCATGGGCACCTCAGATTCAAATCCTTAGTCACAATTCTGTTGCAGGTTTTTTAAGTCACTGTGGTTGGAACTCGACCATGGAGAGTATTGTTCATGGCGTTCCAATAATAGCTTGGCCTCTGTTTGCAGAACAAAAGATGAATGCAGCTTTTTTAACAGATTGCTTGAAAGTGGCATTATGGCCAGAACCTAATGACCAGAGAGGAGGGATTGTGGAGAGAGATGAGATAGCTAGGGTTATAGTAAGGTTCATGGAAGGAGAAGAAGGAAGACAGATTCGTAAAAGAATGGAAGACTTGAAGGAATCTGCAGCTAATGCAGTAAAAGAAGATGGGTCCTCTACACAGACCTTGTCTCAGTTTGCCATGAATTTGAGAGAGAGGGCTCGAGGGAATTATTGAAGCTTGACTTCTATAATAATATGTAATTTCAATATTAAGATGCATGTTTCAGGTTTTACTTGTGATTGTTTAAGTGGTGAAGATGTTATATGTGTTTGTGTAATTTTTATTGGTTTGTGAGAGATGAACAGAGGAAAACAGAGGATAAATTGATATTTATAAATGGCCCTCTGCCATTTGATTTTATGTTATTCTCTGTGTGTGTGTGTCAAAAAAAAGCTTAGGACCCATTCTTTAAAATTATAAAATAAAGTTATTTTTAGATATTTTAAAAATTTTACAAAAGTGATTTATTTTATTAAAATTTTATAAAAAGCATATATTATTTTATGTTTATTTATAATAATAAAAAGTGGTTATTGATTAGTTATTTTTAAAGTTCATGATACATTCCTTGATTTTTATTTTATAAAAATTATTTATTATTTAGTTATATTAAATTTTTATGATATTTTTGTCTAAATCACATTTTTAGAACACTCTATCTCTTCCATTGTAGCAGATTATTTTCATCAAATAACCCAAAGTAACTTTTTTAAAAAAATTAGAAATCTATTTTATTATTTTGATTATTTTCAAAAATTTAAACAAATATTATAAAAATTCATAAAATAATTTTTTCTTAAAATTTTTTTCCATCAAATAACTTGAAACTAACAGGCCCTTAAACGAGTTGGATCCCTAAGACTCATTATAATCAACGCATGCCTTTAAGATTAAAGAGTTATTATAAAAGTACTTATAGATTATTTGCTAATAAAGTTCTCAGTGATTTAATTTTATAATCTTACAAATTATGTGTCAAATCTTTATGAATTGAATTACTTTTATAGACTGATTTTGTGCTATTCTAATGTAAGGGGAGTCGGAATGGATTGTCGTGGAAAAGAAGCTATAAATTGCCGCTTTGCCAATAGATTTTGTAGTTTATCAAAATTTTGTTGGAAAAGAAAATTTTGTATTTTAAGTTGCTGCGAGTTGGAGTGTGAGATAAGGCGGGACATAATGGATCCAACTTCGATGCTGATAGCAACAGTCAGTTCTGGATCGCTTAAGTCTGCTTTAGATGGTTTGGATTTAAAATTTTAATTTGTATTTTTTAATAATATATTCGTTTTTTAAATAAAGTGAGTGGTAATAGATTATCTTTATCTTTTATAATGCATCTATTAAAATATAAATTTATTACAAATATAAAATAATTAATTATTTAAATATGATTCGATCTGGATGTTTTAGGTTGATGCTTTTAGGTTGATGCTCATCAGAAGGCAAGTCTAGAGAGTAATAATGTATATTCTTTAGCCTCGTTTTTCTAATCTCTTCTAAGTTTTTTTCCCCTTGACCATACATTAAATCATATTATGTTTTGTATTTTTTTTTTGGGCCAACATATTTTGTTTTATATTATTAGAGTCAACAAAGTAGTCCTTTCATTAAAAATATATATTACATTATTAACTGAATCTTAAAAAATATATATTACATTATTAACTGAATCTTATTTTAATAAAGTAATTATTTATCTTTAAATTAATTTTATTTATTTCATATTTATCTTTATTTAATAAGGTGTTTCACCTTAAAAAAATAATGCGATATATTTAATAAGGGCACTTTTAAAAAAATGATTACATCTTAAAAAATTAAAAATGTCTTATATTTTTTAACATTCAATCCTTTAAAAATATTTTATATTTTTTAATGGAGTAAATATTTGATATCTTAAAATTTTTCATGGTGCAATGTTTGGTGAACATTTATAACTGATACTCTCTGGATTATAATTAATATAGAACATTTATAATTAATTTATAGTTTTAAAAAAAACAGTTGAAACCTTAAATTTTTTTAATAAACATCTTTTTAAATTTATTCTCATTAAATACTTTATGTAAATACTTCGGTGATGATAATTAAAATTTTAATATGTTATTTTTTTAAGAAAATAATAAATAAAGTAAGAATATAATTAAAAAATAACTATAAAAATTATTCAATTTTTTATATTTTAGATCAAGTAAAATTAAAAATATTTTATATTGTGGTTTTGAGGAGATGTATAATGTTATTTTTACCGTTAACTGTTACAGAATTAGTTGAGTTTAAGGAGGGAAAAAAAAAACTACATGATTATTTTTTATCACGAATTTGTTATCATGGATCATTTTCTTCGCATTAGAGTTGGCACTTGGCGGCTCCGAATCGTCAAAGTAAGATAATACGTGATCATCCTTTATTCAAATTATTGAGAACTTTCCAACAGTTTATATTTCTGTTCCATGTTTGATTTCCGTCTCCTTCTCGAAATGATCAGTTCCGTGTTTTCTTTTTATTTGATTCCCATATCTAGATCCTTGAGACCTTGACTTAATTTATATTTGTAAATACTTTTTTTTTTTGAGACACACTTTTTACAAAATATTTGATCGATGATGCATATTTAAGATTTTAACTTAAAAATTCTAATTAAACTGGACCAACCCCTAAAAAAGTAATTGATCCCAGCACACCAAAGCTGTGCATGTGCATTTTATATTTTATTGTATTGAAATTTATGACTATTATTTGGGAAAATTGCTCGAAGGCTCCCCCATTCACCATGTGCGTAATTAAATCGGTGAATGGGGAATTTTGAGCAATTTTCACCTTTTTCTAATGCTCTTGATTCCCAAGAAAATAATTCCCGTAGGATTATAATTATATGGAAGACAGATCCCCTTTTTTTTTTTGGGCCAATATATAGAAGACAGATCCCTGCGTGATCACTTACATCACCTCTTTCGCTTTGACTGAAATTTGGTGTAAAATGAGTTACCTGTCGTTTTATCAATTATTCGAGACGAAGGTGAACGGACAAGAGAAAAACAACACCACGCCGGTGGGTCCCACCACTTCATAGACTTATGATGCAGAATTTTCTAAAGGCCAAGAATGCTTTTCTAATCAAGTGATAATATAAAATGTGTGTGTGTGTGTGTGTGTGTTCGTTCTGTATAAATCATGAGCCCCATCGAATCTCCAAGATTTCACCAACCCAGAAAGAAAGAAATCTGCATATTTAGAACGTGATCGATCCAAATTTTCTACTTTTCTTCTTCGATCTCAAGTCTTTGTTCTGAAGTTTCCATGGACAGGACAACTCACATAGCCGTTGTACCCAGTCCTGGATTTAGCCATTTAATTCCTATCCTGGAGTTCTCCAAACGACTTGTTCATATTCATCCTGACTTCCATGTCACCTTCATCATCCCTTCACTAGAATCTCCTCCTAGTTCCTCCATAGCTTACCTTCAAAATCTTCCTTCAAACATCGAATCTATTTTTCTCCCTCCTATCTCCAAACAAGACCTACCCAAAGATGCCCAAGTAGCAATCCAAATTCTACTCACAATAACCAAATCCTTGCCATCTTTACGACATGAATTGACCTCCTTGAATTCCAGATCTCCATTGGCTGCTATAGTTGTCGATCCTTTTGCATCCGAGGTACTAGATTTCGCAAAGCAACTTCGTACTTTGTCTTTCTTTTACTTCCCTTCAGCTGCTTCAACGCTTTTCTTATGCCTCTATCTCCCAACCCTCGACCAAGAGATTTCTTGTGAGTTCAGAGACCTGCCAGAACCTATCCAGCTTCCAGGTTGTGTTCCTCTCTATGATAGATATCTCACCGACCCGTTTCAAAACCGGTCCGGCGAACATTACAAAAGGTTTCTCCAACGAAGCAAGAGATTGTCCTCTGTTGATGGGATATTGGTTAATAGCTTCACGGAAATGGAAGAAAAGGCTAAAAGAGCCTTGACAGAGAATAAAGAGAGTGGTTTTCTGCCAGTGTATCCGATTGGACCCATAACTCAAACTGGGTCAAACAATGAAGAAAACGGGTCAGAGTGTCTTAGATGGTTGGAGAATCAACCACCTAGATCTGTTTTATATGTTTCTTTCGGACGTGGTGGGACCCTGTCCCAAGACCAAATCAATGAGCTAGCTTTTGGCTTAGAGCAAAGTGGCCAAAAATTCTTATGGGTTCTTAGAGCACCAAGCAACTAAGTTCATGCTGCTTACCTTGGTTCTGCAAATGAGAATCCTTTAGATTTCTTACCAGAAGGGTTTTTGGAGAGAACTAAAGAGCAAGGTTTTGTTATTCCTTCTTGGACACTTCAGATTTCAATCCTTAGTCACAGTTCAACTGGTGGATTCTTGAGTCATTGTGGTTGGAACTCGACGCTTGAAAGCGTACAAAATGAAGTGCCATTGATAGCTTGGCCACTTTTTGCTGAGCAGAGGATGAATGCTACTCTGTTAACTGATGGTTTGAAAGTGGCATTGAGACCTAAGGTTAATGAAAATGGCATAGTGGAAAGAGAAGAGATTGCTAAATTGGTGAAGAGTTTGATGGAAGGTGAAGAATGCAAGGTGATTCGCAAGACAATGAAGGATCTAAGTGATGCTTCTGTTAATGCTCTCAAAGAAGATGGTTCTTCTACTAAGATGCTATCTCACGTGGCACTCAAACGGTAACATTTCAATGGGAAATAAGGAAATCTTAAACTTGTCTATATTGTTGCGCCTGTTAGCTCTTGTACTTCTTATCAAGTTTATTCATATGCTTCTGTTTCACCTTTGGGTGTACGTTAACATTAGTAGTCAATGATTTAAAATTCCCATTCTGAGCTCAGAGATGCTTATTGCGAGCATTTCTTAATATAATATTAAATATTATATTATATTATTTCTTTATTATCTTTAGGGTGCCAATTTGTAGTTTCTTCAAAAATACTTGTAAAAAAATTGTATCTTAATCCTTTAAATGTAGCAACACACTTGAATAAAAAGGAGTACATTCTGTGAGTTTACGTGTGTGGAGTGAAATGGGTGACGAGGTTCGGTTCATTTGCTAGGAGAACAGCCGTGGTTTCCCCTTTGGGCTGAGTACTCTCTTCTGGGCTTTTCTGTTCCCGTTTTTGTTGTTTCTTTTGGGCCTTTGAGCCTCTTTCCTCTGGGAAGAAAAAAAAGCAAAATAAAAAAACAAATGGAGTACATTCTTGAAAAGGCATAACTTAAAGATCCCGTTTTCTTGCTCCCTGAAAATGTATGGAATGAAATAGGTTAAAAAATAGAGATAAAAATAAAATAATTAAAGAAAATATGTGAGCACATTCATAAGAGGAAGTATTAATTTAATTTGTGAAATTGGAAATCATGATTTTTGAATTTTTTGAAAAGTATAATAATTCTCACATTTATAGTAAACATTAATGAGTTTTATTACATTTATCATAGAAAGAAAGGTGATTTAATTTAATTTATTTTTATTTTTTAATCCATTTCATTTCATTTCATTTTAGTAATCAAACAAGACCAATGTCTTCAACCACCCATCTCTTAAATTCTTCTAGTCCCATGTAGTTGTTGTCTATAAAAGGAAATTAAACCAAGGTTTAAACTACACTGTTTCTCGTTAAAATATTTTTTAAATGAAGAGATGTGCTTTTTAATAGTTATATTCTTTTGAATTAAGAAATTTTTATAAAGGATTATGCAGGGAGTTTTATATATAATATTAAAATTCATTGACAAACCTTAATCGTATTAACCTCAAATTAAACTAAACTCCTCTAGTACAATATAGTGACAGTCTAGGTCATTTTTTTTCCTAAGAGATGAGTTTAAGTTTTATTGGATTACGGGATGTATAAACAAATCCAAATGATTTGATTTTGTCTATCTAAAATGATTGTAATTAAAATAAACTAACTAGTATTTGTTTGATTTTCCAGTTTTATGAAGTGAATGGAAGTGAAGTTGATTTTTGTTCAATGTAAATGGGAGTCCTGGGAGTAAAATGAAGAACTTTTTACTAGCCAATTTAAGATGATGTTCACCTCTATTAATTAGTCAAAGTTAGCCTGTGTTACAATCCGTGATTTTTTAAGAGGTTATAGTGGTTCAGAACGTTTCATAATCTTCCAAAAGACTCTTAATTAACTTTGAGATTATTAGAGCATAGGCAAGATAATTTTATATAACTCTAGAATAAATATCTTAAGATAGATCTAGAGAATTTCTTATAAATATTTATATATTTGTAGTAAAATATATTGTAGAGAATTTAGAGAATCAATAATAATCATATGATCAAATTATTTTTCACTGTCCATAAAATACCTTCTCCATCTTCATTTATAATCATCCTTAAGTTTTTAAAGCAATACAACTCTCTTCTTCTCGAAACTCTCTCATTCATCCTTTGTTTTCAAAACTTCTATCCCTCAACTTTGTCTCTTCCTTTTTAATAAATTAGGCTTGCTTAGCATTTTTCAATGAATTGTATCTAAGTGACTTGTAGGTTAAAAGATTAGTCCCATGACAATAGGCTACCTAAACTTAGTTAAAAAGTCTTTCAAGAATTCCTATATATACTTGGTGATCAATGGTAGTTCAATTTACTAGCTAGTTGGTACCACCAATGTGTAACAAATGCAATGAGATGAAAGGTAGCAGTCGAATGGCCAGCACGCATAGCACTTGAATATTGAGATCCAATTAGGCAAATTAAACAAGAGTCGAGCGCAATCCAATTAGATACAAAACTAGTGCAATCACAACTAATCTAGTTGCACTAATTACCATGGAACATGTAGTTCAAGCTTAGTCGTAGACTTAACAAAAATTACTGTATGACTTCATGTATCTGGAAGTTCATTACAAAATAACAACTACACCTTTTATCAAACATGTAACGAACACTAACTACAAAATCCAAAACCTAAATTACAAATAAGCTTTTAATTCTCTCTATAGTTTAATTCATATAATACTAATAAAAGTTGACATTGACATTTTTAATTGAATAAAAAATGTTATAACTAAAATAAGAGTAAAAAAATGGTTTAAAACTATTCAATTGTTCTGATTTCCAAGTTAACTCTAATTTTGTTTAAATTGCCCGATTCAAAGTGGTTAAAGACAATCCAACTCCAAAATGAGTTAATTAGTTGAACTAAGTCATTTTTATATCAGGTAGTGGTCCAATCAGTTTAACTATCTAGATCGATCTAAGTCTTTACAACACTAGTCGCATGTTCTAAATTTAGGTAACTAATTGATCAAAGTTGCACACAATTTAATCACACGCCACCCTTTTATGAAAATAATAAAATAAATATTCAGGGAGTTAAAATAATATTCAATTAAATATATAAATAATGTGCAACAAATTCTAAAAATTCTCTAAAAATATTTTTCCCCTCTGATTACAAATACTAACCAGTTATATCCAAATGAATTAAAACAAGTGTTAAAATGTCAAGATAAATGAGGTAAACATATCCAAAAAGATATTATGAATCGTAGATCACCAAGATTATATTTCTCTATTTCTTAAATGCCCCTTTAGAAGGTTAAAAGACCAAAAGGTGCGGTAACCACCATTTGGTAAAAGCTTTATTTAAAAAATTATAATATAATAATAACACTTTATCAAAATAAAATTATAATCTTTTAAAAGTACCCATACACGCTTAATTATTATATTACAATATTATTTCAATACTATTTTCACTTCACCAATAATATTAAAATAATATTATTAATAAAATTTTATTTTTTTAAATTGTCTTATATTTTAAGATAACTAAAATTTTTTAAAATTATGTTATAATTTATGATAAATAATATATTTTCTAAATAAGTTGTATTTTTTAAACAGACAATATAAGATAATTGTTGCCTATAAAAGAGAGATGAGATAAGAATGGTAGGAAAAAGGGCAGTAACAAAAACTGAAAAAAGTCAAAGAGGCAGGAGTCGTGTTGGGGGAGGGAAAGAGGGGGTCAGCTTGTCTCCACTGACTTCTTTCTCCATTTCCTCTCCATTTCATTAAAACGCAGCGTTTCACTTATTGAAAAAAAAAATCTGGGCCGTTCACTTTCTTCAGTTTTCCAAGTGAAAATTACCCATCATTACAACTTTATTTTAGGTTGCATATGTTTCTCCAACAGGGCAGGAAATTCCTCAATTTGCCTCCAAAACCAAGAACTTTACAAGTGCTGTGCGATCAAGAAGAGATAGTCGACGAGCGTGCTCATTGGTTTCATCACTTTGCTGATTATTTCTTCTTTGGCTCTATACACATGCACATATGCTTCCTTAAGTTATATATGTCAATTGCTTTAACTCTGTTTTTAATACTTCATTTAAATGGTGCTGGTTTTCATAGTTTGCTCTTAATATACATTACAAATCAGAAGACTGAAATAGTTAATTGCATGTGCTTATACGAAGAATAGGATAAACTGAAAGCTGCATGACATCAATGGAAGAACAATGAGGGGAGAAAGGTGAGAGACATACGTAAAGCATAGGACAGGGTTCAACAGAACCTCTGGGTAACGTGAGTGGGATGTTTACATTGAAGTCTTTTTGGTCAGGATTTAGTGACGCAATTCCAATGACAAGACTCTTGTTCTTAGGCCTCTGATTTAATCCTTGCATTACATGGTACATCAGTATCCAATTAGATAAATAGGAAGGGTAGGAATCTATATATGTTGCTTTTGTGTGGCTTGGAATGTACTACTCAAGTATGTGATATTCTTCTTTCTTATTATTTATATAAACTTCTATTAAATTATTTTACAAGTTTTAGTGTAATATTTGTGCATAAGATTTATATTTACAATCAATTTAAATTGGGTGTCTACTTGTCTATTTTTCAGGCTTATATGATGGATATAAATTTGACTCCTAGACTTAATCTTGAATTTGACAACATAGAAGACTCATGGAAATTTTGGCAAGATTATGGAAGGAGAACAGGTTTTGGTGTTCGCAAAGAGATATTTAATAAAAGTAAAAAGGATCAGTCATATTTAAGTTATCTATATGTTTGTTGTAAAGAGGGGGTGCGAAAACCCGACAAACGAGACAAATACACTAAGAATCCTAGACCTGAGACAAGATCAGGTTGCCAAGCTAGAATGAAAGTTGTACATGTAAATGGAAAATACAAAGTAAGTGAAGTTTTTCTTGATCATAATCATGACCTCCAGCCCCCTGAAGCTATCCACATGTTTTCATCATTTCGTGAACTAACATCGGCTCAAGCTTTTGAATTAGAAACTACTGAAAAAGATGGGATTAATCAAAAGTCATCATTTAAGTTGATGAGTGAATATGCAGGAGGAAGAACCAATCTGGGATATACAAGAACTGATGTAAAGAATTATCTTAATTCAAAAAGACAATGAACTATGTCATATGGTGAAGCTGGATGTATTTTTCGTTACTTTGAAGGACAATTGGTGAAAAATTTATCTTTTTTTCATGCTCATCAAATGGACTCAAAGGAGCAAGTTACAAATGTGTTTTGGGCAGATGCACGAATGTTAATTTACTATGTTTACTTTGGAGAAGTCATTTCACTTGATACAACTTATTGCACAAATCGAGATAATAGACCTCTTGCTATTTTCTCTGGCATTAACCATTATAGAGGAGGGGTAATATTTGGAGCCGCATTGTTATACGATGAGACCATTGAGTCTTTCAAATGGCTCTTTGAGATTTTTTTACGGGCACATAAGAATGTGAGGCCACTAACTATTTTTACTGATCAGGATGTTGCAATGGGACGTGCATTATAGGAAGTGATGCCAGAAGTAAAACATGCCCTGTGTACATAACATATTTCAAGGAATGCAATGAAGCACCTTAATAACTCAATAAAGGATGGATCCCATATTATGTCTGATTTCAACTATTGCATGTATCATTGTTGGAATGAAACAGAGTTTGAGGAAGCTTGGCAAGAATTATTATCAAGACATGGCATGGAAGAAAATGCTTGGTTGATATCTATGTACCAAATAAAAGAGAAATGGGCAGCATGTTATATTAAGGGGTCAATGATGCTTGGTATGAGAAGCACTCAAATTAGTGAAAGTATCAATTCTTGTGTAAAAAGTTGCACACATCCAAAAAATGATATTAATCAATTCTTTCAAAAATTTGAACAAGCTGTAGAGGATAAGTGTTACACGGAGTTGGAATGTGAGTTTGATACACATGATAAGTTGCCAAGGTTGATATTGCAGAATTCATGTATGCTTCGTCAGCTTTCTAAGTCTACACTCGACCAATTTTTGATTTGTTCCAGTTCTAATATGATTTATGTGATGCTACATGTATAAAAGAGAGAAAAGAAAGGAAGACAAATGAAGAGGAAGAAAATTGTGCCACCTTGTTTGATTATGTAATCACCATGGTTAATAAGAGAGGAGTGTATAGTTTGACATTTGATCCGTTAACTGAGACAATTACTTGCAGTTGTAAAAAGTTTGAACGAGTGGGCATATTATGTTGTCATGCATTAAGAGTCTTGTATGATCATGATGTCAAGTTACTTCCAGAAAAATATATAACAAAGAGGTGGACAAGAGAAGCATGAAGTGGTGTAGTGCATGATTTGAAGGGAAAGCAGATTGAAGCCAATCCCAAACTAGAAAGGTCAAGACGATATAGGCAATTGTGCCCTATGGTTGTTAAGTTAGCCAGTGATGCATCAGAAAGTCTCGAAGCATTCTCTCTAGTTCATGAAGGCATATTGGAACTTACTAAGAGAGTGGATGAGCTTCGCATAAAGCAAAAAGATAATGATAGTGATGGGGATGGTGAAAGGAATCATAAGAGTAACTATATTAATAGAGGTAATGGTGCTGATAGTAAAGTAATTGGCTTTAAAAAGAGAGATGGTAGAAAAAGCAAAAAACGACTTAGAAGTTGTATGGAGGAATCAAGTCAGAAAAGATGAAGAATTCAAGCCTCAAAACAATCTTTACAAGCTTCTAAAAAATCTTCATCATTAGTCATTGCCTCTAAAAAAGATTCAAATGTATGCATTTTATTAATTTTTTTCTTTCTTTCTATTGTTTTTTTTTTTGCCTAAGATGCTTGACAAGTAATTATTATTTCTGTTCCAACTACAGCAAGGTCAAGTACATCATGATCCAATGATGTTAGATATGCTTGAAGAAGATATCTCATCGATTAAAGTACAACATGATCACATGTTGTTAGATATACCTGAACCAAGTCAAATGACTTTTACCAATGTATTGATGGTAATCATATATTCCAAACTATTTTGTTAATATGTAACATGCAATATTAAATTATTTTGTCTCTTTTCTTGAATATAGGCACCACTTGATTGTGACATGACATCACTTGAAGCACTTCAAATCAGCCAACCATTTACAAATGGTAAGTCATTAAATTTCAAGAAAAAACTGAGTCACTTTTATTTAAATCAATATAACTTTTTACACTTTATAGTACAATACAATATCTATTTATACTGTTGAGGTAAATACAAGTTCAGATATGAATGTAGATCATACTAAATGAAGTTATCCAATTTAACTCTTTTCATTCTAGCTGCTTCATTTGAACTACTTTTGTCACAGGTTCTACTTGATATACTTGGGGTAATTATGTAGCATTTACGATACTTGAGTTCTCTTTTTGGTCATGGTGGCTCTTGAGATGATTGTATAGCATTCACTCTTCTTGTGCTACTCTCCTGTTGGTCATGGTAGCTTTTGGGATGATTGTATAGCATTTACTATTCTTGAATTGCTCTCTTTTTTATAACAGTGGCTCTTGGGATGATTATGTAGATGATTTCAGTTGCCACTTTATGTTTGGCCTGAAATTATAAAGTTGATAGTGTAAAGTTGTCATCCCTATCTATCAAAATGTATTAATGCAAATGTGCAAATATGAAATCTTGAATAGTCTCCATTTATGCATTTCCTCTATCTAACTTTATGCCTTAGTTGTTATTTGCTAGAATGAAGATCATGATTGCAATCATCAATTCTTGAACTGGTGATTACACCTTTTTTAATAAAAATGGATACTATTAATAATCATAATTTACAAGAAGAAATGCAAAAGTTCATATGCACAATGATATAACATGCATTCAGAAAGAGCATTGCAAACTCATCATCATGGTACTAACAGTATCAATAAGATTATCATAAGCCTCAGCCATCTTTGTCCAACTCTGTAATTCAAGAAGCATAGCAATGCTGGAAAAAAAACATTACAATGAAATAAATTAGCACTATCTGCCATCAAATTAATATCCCAAAGAAAAGAAAGCCTTGGTTTTCACAGTCAATGTAGTTATTAAGCATAAATCTTGCATAAAATACCATAGTATAATCAACCATAATCACAACTATGGATATATCTCATGCTGATTAACTAATGAGATGTCAGACAAGGATATATTGTTTTGGCTTTCACATCACTAGACATAAAGGGTAAAGCAAGACTCACTTGAGTAGGTCAAGCAGCCTTAGAATTGAATGGCGTGCATTTAGTTCTAAAAATATCAGCCCATCATAAAGGAGATAATCAGATGATATATACATAATGCTGCCAAGAGTTATTATAACCTAAAAAGAGAAAAAAATTGTTTTGAGAAAGCCTACCCTAAGTAAGAGAGGAATGTGCAAATGTTTATGACATCATAAATATTCATAATATTATCAATCTGTGGAGACCATAAAAAAACTCTAAGATCAATAACTTCATTTTGAGGCAAAGATAAGATTAATATCTAAGAAAATGAATCCTACTTGGCAAATGGTAGAACTCCGAGCACCAAGCTAATTTCACCAACAACTTATCAAAACATGAAAAAACTGTGAGAAATAGTCCTTCATACTCTCCAAAAGAGGCTGTCACATTCAGTATCAAAATATTGCACTTACTATAGACATAATTGCCAAACTAAAGGATGCATTTCAAAAGCACAAAAAACTCTACACCAGTTCTTCTAACAAGAAAAATGAGTATAAGGAATTAAAATATATCATTGCAGTCTGATGAAAGAATTGAAGAGGCAATGAGAATTTTTGACAAACAAGATTGAGTCATCTTCTAATCCTTTTCCAATCTATATATATGCACCAATTTTGAAGAGCAAGTAAAAAGGTCTGTACATACGCATAGAAGTTTTATTTTGCAGTCACCTAGTTTATTTCACTGCACAAATCTCAAAACCAATAGCCTTTATTCAACTATCAACAATGAATAAACATTGATATTTTATTCTACACATAATGTCCTCAAATCCCACCAGATCACAAAATCCCAAAAAAGACAAAGCCCTTTTTGTACTTTTTAATTTTGTTTTCTACCCTTAACAACTCTCATCAACCAACAATGCCTACCTCAAGTTTGATCTGTCGGATATCATGTATGGTGGAGGAGATTTTCCAGTAGAGAGGGCAGCTCATATAGAAGAAAACAAGAAAGAATAGAACAATCAAGACAACAAGGAAAGCAATCCTCGATGTAGATGACACCATGAAATTGTTCTGTTTCGGTCTCTTGTTCTTGTTCAACTCAGCTTCAAAAAAACCTGCAACCTGATTACCTAAAATGAGAGCAAATGGAGAAAAAAGTCGGTGGAGACAAGCTTGTGATTTATGACTAAGTTCCACTTGGAAAACTGAAGAAGCAAACGGCCCATATTTTTTTTAATAAGTGAAACGCTGCGTTTTAACGAAATGGAGATGAAATAGAAAAAGAAGTCAGTGGAGACAAGCTGACCCCAGGAAAGAGTTGGGTAACTTTTGACTGTTCAAATTAGTCAACAATAAATGGTTCACCGAAAAGGCGGACACCAAAAACATTTAAAAGAAAGGCAAACACGTTAGAGATGTGAGTTGTTTTTTTTTTCTTTTGATGAAAAATGAGGCTACATATTACCTGGCAGAACTATGTACAAAACAACACGAGATCAAATCTTCTCATCATTTACCACCTCTATGTTAGAAGGGAGTTGATGATCCCATGACCAAAAAATATTTGCTTAAACTAAGTCTCAAATTAATAAGATTACATAAACGAAGGTTATCATTCTCAGTGTAAGAGGAGAAGAAAACATTCCCAAACTGTGTGAGCAGCAAACTAGTTTCATGAACAACACCAAAAAAAAGGATGGCCAATTAGATTATCTCATATAAGGAGGTTGTAGCACCTGATGTTTTGAATATAAACTTTCACATCTTCAATTCCCCTGTTTGCACAAGCTTGTTAACGCAGTCTAATAGCATTAATTACAGCAATGTCATGTGGAAAGAACACATTTATGGCATTAAATTTGTACACCCACTCCTGATATTGACCCTTAATAATTCCAGCACTAACAGACATATCACTTTGATAGGTTTCTCCTTTGACTAAGAGACATGTAGACTTTTGGGCTTACATGTGAGGGTCATTACTACATGTCCTGTCAAAAATGTATCCTTTCAGCAAGTTAAACATATGAAAGTCTTATTTATCCTTGAAAACACTTTTATTAGTAGAAGCAACTCCTTGATATTCTATTCTGTTGAAGACCCATTGGCATCGGTCAAGCCATAAGTCCCAACACATCTAAGCAAGCATTTGACACTAAGGAAGTGGTTTCACCTTAGAATTTCTTGCATCAACTTTTAGATTCCATTCAAGCCATTCTTGCGTGTTGCCTTTCTTGAACTCATTCCATTTATCAGCCTTGATCAGCATTCTCTACTTGATTTTTGCCTCCTTACAATCTCTAAAAAGGTGAAGTATACTCTCCTCTTCCATGCATCCTCTAGGCCAGCAAGCTTCCTCATTCAAACCACGTCTATATCTGGGAAATTTTGTGTGTATTGCTTTATTAGCAATCAACCAAAGTAAGGTTTTAAGATTTTCTGGTACATCAAGTCTCCAAATTTATTGCCTTTTGAAATTAATCCCTGTGCTCGTACCTACAAATAAAGAGAGAGAGGCAGATTTGATGTTAAAATTCCCATCCTATGAGTGTTTCCATATAAAAGTAATTCCTCTCCCTCTCTCTTTGCTAGGAAAAGTGTGAACAATGGTGTCAACCACATCAAATGGCAGCAATTCTCATAGTTTAAAGTAGTTCCAAGTTCCTGAAGGAAGAATGAAATCATTGATTTTATCTGCCATTTTAATAACCCTCCTTGGCATAGGCACCCTGTCAGTGACTCTTGTATGATTATCGAGCCCTCTATCAGTTCAAAAAGAATTATTAACATCAATATTGATTCGAGTTATCATTCCTTCTTTGAAGTGATCTCAAATTTTAACTATACTTTTCCATGTAATTGATGCATTATGCTTGTATTTCATCTTAAGAATAGCCTCTTCCCCGCAACTATATTTGCTTCTTAACACTTGGACCCAGAGTTTAGATGGTTGGGTAAGAAAATTCCAGTAAAGTTTTATTACATAAGCTTGATTTTGCTTTTGAAGATCCTTAACACCCAGGCTCCCTTTAGCTTTGTCATGGATGATTTTAGCCCAAGAAACAAGGTGGAGTATGTTCTGATCATCAATGTTTCCCCATAGAAAGCTTCTACATTTTGTCTCAATTTCATTAAGAGCTTTTTAGGAAGAAGCATAGTCTGCATATAATAGTTTGACGTTGTAGAAATAACTAATTTGATAAGAATAGCTCTCCTTGCCATGATCAATGTTTTAAATTATCTCTAGACAATATATATTTGTTAATATATTGTTTTTTTGGTCAATGTTTATTTTTTTTATTTTAAATACTTTATTTCTGAATATACATATTACAGCATCAGTGCGTGTGTATAATATTTTTATTTAATTACTATGTCATCTACAATTTCACTGTTGTCAGTTTGATCAATTAAATTGTGAGAACCATGACCTATTTATACTTCTAATTTAATATATGATCTGATTTTTAAAACATTGATTGTAACTTTTTGATTAATAAGTTATTGACTAAAGTGACACAATTTCATCGTCACTTCATATCCATAAAACCTTCTCACTATTACTCCATTTAAAAATCAAAACTTATTGCTTTTTTAAAGTGTATATAAAATAAAGTTAAGTTGCTTACTCCATTTCAATTTGTAAGCATAGTATATTAATAAAATTTAATAATAATTCTTTGCAAACATATTTTTTTAAAATAAAAATATAAACTTTTAAAAATAACATGTATTTAATATAACTTTAAATTTTATAATTATTTTAATTTTATCTATACTTAAATAGGGTAATATTAAAAAATTATCATTAATGAAATTTATTTTTTTAAATTATTTAACATTTTAGGATATCAAAATTCCTCTAAAATTATTTTATAATTTAAGACAAAGAAAATATTGTTTTATAAAAAATATTATTGACTCGAACTGAGTCTCGAGAGGGCAAACCTTCATTGTATCCTAAAAAAATATTCTCCATCAACCTAAATTAAAACTTAAAATTGTAAAAACATTATATATACTTTTTTCGTTCAAAAATGTAAGGTATTTTAATCAAATTTCACTCCTAATATAGTAATTATTTACTTTTAAACTAACCATATCTTTTTATATTTACTCTCGTTAAATACCCTATAATAAATATAAATTTATTCATCAATAGAAACACTTTTAAAAAAAAGTAATAATTACATCTCAAAATACTAAAAATACATTATTTTTTTTAACATTCAACCCTTTAAAAAATACTTTATATTTTTGAGCGGATGGAGTTTGCATTTGTGTGGTTTATTTTAAAAGACTTGAAATTTGTTTTGAGCTAACAAGTTCCACTTGTAAATGAACAATTTAGTTAATTTATTATCAATTTTCTCATGAAATTGTTTCGTAAGACAGCAAAGGAAGCCAATCAGGAACCAAAAAAAAAAAAGGGAAATGGCATTTTCAACACAAGCGAAGGAAATATCCATTCATTTTCAACAGAGAACTCATAGGAAAAACAAAATAGCCAGACAAGTCTAAAATTTTCTCATGTCCCATTTAAATTATTTTTCCACAGGAGTGCCACCTGGGATAAAATTTTTGTAGAAGAACCATCTTCTTTGAGTGCATTAGTAAAAGAATCTCTTAAATCCTTCATTCTCTTGCAAATCTCCTTATCTTCTTCATCTTCCATTAATCTCTTTACCAATTTACTAATCTCTTCCCTTTCTACTATGCCATTTTTGTTAACCTTTGGCCTTAAAGCCACTTTCAAACTATCAGTTAACAAAACAGCATTCATTCTCTGCTCTGCAAAAAGTGGCCAGGCTATCAATGGCACTCCATTTTGAGCACTCTCAAGAATTGAGTTCCAACCACAGTGACTCAAGAACCCACCAACAGAACTATGACTAAGGATTTGAATTTGAGGTGCCCAAAAAGGTACAACAAAGCCTTGCTCTTTAGTTCTCTCCAAAAACCCTTCTGGTAAGAAATCTAAAGGATTCTCATTTGCAGAACCAAGGTAAGCAGCATGAACTGAGCTACTTGGTGCTCTTAGAACCCATAGGAATTTCTGGCCACTCAATTCCAAGCCAAAAGCTAGCTCATTGATTTGGTTTTGGGATAGGGTCCCACCACTTCCAAAAGAAACGTACAACACAGAACTAGGTGGTTGATTCTCCAACCACCTCATACACTCCGACCCGTTTTCCTCATTGCTTGACCCGGTTCGAGTGATGGGTCCAACCGGATACACTGGGGGGTGACGAAAGCAGCTTTCTTTCTGGGTCAAGACTCTTATAGCTCTTTCTTCCATCTCAGTGAAGCTATTAACCAATAGCCCATCAACATATAACAATCTCTTGCTTCGTTTGAGAAACATTTTGTAATATTCACTGGACCGGTTTTCAACCGGGTCAGGGAGGTCTCTACCATGGAGTGGAACACAACCGGGAATTTGGATAGGTGCTGGGACGTCTCTGAAATCACCAGAAATCTCTTCATCGAGGGTTGGGAGATAGAGACAGAAGGAAAGAGCTGAAGCATTTGAGGGGTAGTAAAGGAAAGACAAAGTACTAAGTTCCTTAGCGAAACCTAGTACCTCGGATGCGAAAGAATCTGTAACTATAGCAGCCAAAGGAGATCTGGAATTCAAGGAGGTCAATTCATGTCGTAAAGATGGCAAGGATTTGGTTACTGTGAGTTGAATTTGGATTGCCACGTGGCCATCTTCTTGGGGTAAGTCTTGTTTGGAAATAGGAGGAAGGAAAAGGGATTCGATGTTCGAAGGAAGATTTTGAAGGTAGGCTATGGAGGCACTGGGAGGAGATTCCAGTGAGGGGATGATGAAGGTGACATGAAAGTGAGGATGAAGGTGAACAAGTCGCTTGGAGAAGTCAAGAATCGGAATCAGATGGCTAAATCCAGGACTGGGTACAACGGCTATATGAGTTGTTTTTTCCATGGAAACTTCAGATCTCAACAAAGTCTTGAGATCGATGAAAACTTGGATCGTAGTCGACGTTCTCAAATCTGTGGAAATGATGGGCCTCATGTAGAAACTAGAAAGACATGTTAGCGTGTCGTTATTCAATTATTATTACTTTTTCTTTCAGCTTTAGAAAATTCTCCACCGCTTGAATAGTATGTGGTGGGAATCCAGGTGTTGTTTTCCACTTTGCCTTTGACTATGATAAAAGCACTTGGCGTAGCACTGATTTATGGTTGAACAACCCGTAATTAATATATTTTAAATATTAAAAATAAAAAATAATTATATATAATAAAAATGAATGTTTAAATTTTAAATAAAATGATATACCATAAAAATATAATATTAAAAAATATTACATCATTTTAATTTAAAATATATATATACTTATTTTATAATTTATAACTTTAAAATATATACATAATTCATACATATTTCTTACATTTTTAATTTTACATTATTTATTAGGTATGAATTATAGTTTATAAATAAAAATTAAAAATTAAAAATAATATGTCCAGTTGAACTAGCTTTGGTTAGCTCTTCACCGTTTCTCAAAATTGCCAATTTCTACAATTATTGGACTATATTTGTGTACAGTTCTGAATTCAACCAGTTAAACAGGTTGACCCAGTTTTCATAATGCTTGTGTTAATAATCGCCCCAACCAAAATTATGGCACTGTCTAAATTTAAAGTTATTATTTTATATTTTATATTTAATAAAATAAAAATTATAAAAAATTTAATAAATTAATTACATCGTCAATCTAAACAGTTCTAAATTACTTTTGATGATTTAAATTTAACATTGAAATTTTTATAATTTTTATAAATTAATTACATAAATTTATTTTAGACAGTTTAAATTTAAATTTTTTACCTTGTAATTTTTTTAAAAAATATTTTTAATATTTATATTTATCAAAATAAAAACTTCAAATTTCTCAACAGTCCAGATCACATCATCCCTGCAAGTATCATCCGATGATGAAGACGGAAACCGAACTCAATGACATATGCAGCTTATTATTTTACTCCAAATCTGTCCTTTCGTAAATTGGATGGTTTAATTTGTTCTTTGTTTTTTCTACTGTGAAAGTAATCGTGTCTCTTCGTCACTGCATTCATTAATATATTTATTTTCTTACATAATCTATAGAGTACATATTAATAAAAGGATATAAAAAAATAAATTAACTTTTAAATTATAGATTTAAGGGCATTTACAAATCTAAACTCACTCTTAGTATAATATTTCTTTTTAACATTTAAAAATGATATAATCTGATCTCCACTATTAATAAAAATTAACTTTAACTATTAATTTATTAAAAAAGGACAAAAAATAAGATATAAAATTACATAAAAGGAACAAAAAAATTAAAGTAAAGAATACAAAAATTACTGGCAAAGACAAAAAAAAATTATAGAATAGAATCAACAAAATTTTATTAATCTTTTATTTTTATATAATTTGTGAGGTCCTTTTCTGTTATTTTTTTGGTCAATTATATTATCATTTTTGTTAATGATAAATGGTAGATTGTAGCATTTTTAAAAGTTGAAGAAGGATATTGTACTACAAGTAAGTTCAAGGTATAATTATTTTTAGTATCTTAATATGCTTTGAATATGATTGTCTTTAGATATTTGTTAGCGGTTAAAAATATTTTTTCTGATTCACATTTTTCTTCAATCAATGTAGTAATATTTCGTAAACCCAATCTCTTCTAATGATCTTTCAGAAATTTAAAAATATTGAAAATTTAAAAATAACGGGAATCTTATTAATTTAGAAATTATAAGTATAGTAAAAATAGCCTAATCCACCACCTACAAATTATAGTCTATAAATTATAATTTCAAAAAAAAAAAATCTAGGTCTCCTAAAAATTGTTGTGTATTTTAAATACAAACTTTTTTAAAAAGGTAGCTTTAAATATAAATACCCATTTCCATATTGTACGAGCGGCTGGGCAGTGTAAGAGAATCTTTGTTTCACAACCTTCACTAAATCAACAAAAATAACGAGACTCTAATCTTTTAACTCACAAGACCTCTTATCATCATTTTAATATTTTTATCTTTGACAATTCACCTCTTAAATATAATAGTCTCATGATTATAGACATGATTAAACATTAGTCTCTTAGATAATTATTAAAAATAAATAAATAACAAGACAGGAAGAAAAATTCTTCTTCAAACGCGATACAAGGAGAATAGCTAAAAATATCAAGTGAAATGATCAATTACAACAGCAACACAATTCAACAGGATTGAGCTTGAAGCATCTGGCCCAATTCCCATAATTTTCTAATGGTCCAAGCCCATATTAAAAAAGAAGAGCTCATCTGGCCCAATTTAAATTATTCTCTTATGGTCCTAAGCCCATATTAAAAAAGAAGAGCCCATTCATGGCATTTTGATTTTTAAATTTCCCTCTTTTTTGTCAAGCCTCATCGTCGTCGATTGTCACGTACAAATTGAGCCTATGGCTCAGTTAAATTTTGGAGCGGAGAAAACACGAACAAGATGTCCATATTATGGGGTTCGTCTTTGGCATCGTTCAAAAGAAATTTGGGCCATCCACATAATTTTTTTTAAATTTAAATTTATTAAAATAAAAATTTATAATTTTTTTTATAAATATGTTCACCATTAATTTGAATAGTACTAATCTAATTTATGTGATCTAATTTAATATTATAATTTTTTAAAATTAACTATTTATATATACTCTGGATAGTTCATATTTAATATTAAATTTTTATTTGCAAAGTCCAAATTTAAAGTTTTTATTTCTTATTTTAATGAATGAAATATTAAAAAAGAAAATATATAATCTTTTAACTATAAATTTTTAAAAAATATTTTTTTAAAAAAATTACAAGTTAAAAATTTTAAATCTAGATTGTACAAAATATATTTGGATAGTCAATATATAAAAAAGATAAAAATTTTAATACTAAATTGACCCTCCATATTAAATATAGATTAGATTAGTCATGAAAAGATTTATTGAATTTTTTTATAATTTTTATTTTAAAGAATATAAAATAAAAATGTTAAATTTATTTTTTAAATTTGGATGGTTTAAATTGCATCACCCAAGATGGATCCCCATATTATCCCAAAAATCAAGTATTGTGATTTCTGACATAGATGTGTGATAAGACCATATGAAAAGTTGTTTTTAAAAAAAGTGCTCAAAGTAAACCATTACGACATTTGGATCAATTAATAAAAAGGTTGATTAAGCTTAATTAGAGCTTAAAAGTTTTGAATTTGAGCCCTATATATGTGACAATGATTAAATTCTCAATGGTAGATATGTCATCTAAAAAAGTAACTGTAAGCTGGCAGGATTAGTCTGATTCAAAGACTTGAGGTACTAGAGCTCAACATGCTCAAAGTGAAATGTATATAATAAAAACTAAACTAGCTCCTATGCGTTGCACAAATTATACCTAAGACAATTGATTGAAGTACTTTAAACATCAAAATTTAGAATATTTAAACAAAAATACTAACATTCCTTTGTTAAATAAACTCATGAACATTAAGATTCATTATAAAAAAGTTGATGCGAAAAATGTGAATTATGTATTTTTTTTGGTATTTGTAATATATTCAACATAATTATATTTGTTATTTTGATTTAATATTTATAGCGTATTTTTAGAACAATTATGACACAAATTTCTTACATGAAACTTTATATAATTATATGTCTTATAATTTAACGTGAGAGAATTAATTTGTGTAAATTGCTAATCTGAGTGCAATTATTATTATTAAGACATATTATATCACTTGCATGTCCTTGTGATGGAACGTCTGCTGTCTTTAAAAGTTACATTTGACATGAAATCAGCAAATATTGTTTGTTGGTTTAAATTTTTTTTTTCAATTTTTACGAAAAGGGGAGAAAACACAAATGATAATTATAACAATTAACTGAAAACGATTAATTAACTGAAAACGTTCCTCTTCTTCATCCATTCTGTCGTCAATCATGATTGACTTGGCGAAGTATTTTTTTCTCCAATTTCTGCAAGGTGATATCTACTGTCTGAAGATTTTGTTTTCCATTGAATCTGATAGTTTCATTTTCTGCTAGTTTATATAATTTTAAAAATGGACAGAAAAAATCTGACTTAAATCTTTTACTAGATCATCCATAGTAAGTTGCCTTATTAAGCATGCCAAAGATTTTTTTGAATACATTTTTAATTTAAAGAAGAAAAAAAGATAATTATAAAGAGATACTTATGGATCTTGTGCATTGCATGAGTTTGATATAAGAAAATTATAAGAAATAATATAGATAACATTTATAAAATTCAAATTTAGGTAATAATGTTGTCTTGCTAGAAAAATGAAGACTTGTTTATATACACAGAGAAACACACATACATATATGCGCGCGAGTCCACACACACGTTAAATTTTAAGGTTAAAAGATGAATGAATGCTGACAATTTTTTATAATTGAACACATTAAGAAATAATATATCTTTTGACCATAGCTCATGTTACAATGTAGAAACCATATTTCATGTAATGTTGAGAAAAATGCTGACAAACAATGGTTAGAATTTTCTTTTATCCATAAGTATCTCTTTATCTCTCACGATCTCTACTTTAGGAAATAGTAGCTTGTAGGTTAGACCACGAGTTAATGGATTGAACAACACAACCACCATCACCACTGCTAAGAAGAAAATTCTAGCACTATATTTATTTCTTTTTTGTTCCCTTAACTTACATTTTCCAAATCTAAAATCAATATACAAAATAATAAGATTTTATATAAAACAAAAATAAATATCATATCTTGAAAATAAGCTCACTATAGATTATCATTTTCCATTGTTCTTAAATATTAATGATATGTTAAAAGTATATGAATGAGAAACTATTAAATTCCTACATTAATTAAAAAAAAAACCAAATAATGATATATGGTGCAAATGTCTATTACATTGATTATGCTCTTTAGTTCCAGATTTATTAGCCTTTGCCTCTGTCCAGCTGTATAGGATCTATTAGCAAATGCCCCTCTACTATTTACAAAGTTATTTCCTGCAAGAAATATAGTTGGTCTACCCAAAGCACTTAAAAGTGTGCTTGATGCATTCATCATGAACCCTTACTTCATTAGCTCCATTTCCAATCCTACAAAGGTGGAAAAAATATTAATATCACGTTCAACTCTAGATATTGAACTATATCCCATCATAATCTCTAAATTGAACTTATAAACAGTGGGTAATATATTTCAACACATTATAGTTCAAAACATTTCATTTGAAACATTATAATTGCAGTGAACGCATCATGCATTGCAATACATGAACAGATCTAGTCTTCCCCACTTAAGCCCACAACTGTTGCGCCAGATCAGACCCAATACCCATTTTGGATTCCATTAAACCTTGATACATTATCCTAGGCCCAATTTAAGTAATAATTTAGTACCGAAATATGTGATTAATCTCAAATAATGTCAAACATAAATTTATTCCTCAATCAAACATCAAAATAATATCAATCCCAATTTTAAATCCTCAATTTTCACAATTAATTCTTAACTTAAAAATTTAAGATGTTACAATAGGAAGATATCTAATAGAGAAAAGAAGTACATAAGAAAAGAAGCAATTGTCTCTAAAGACCAACTTCCTTGGTAGTTCAACCTTAGCTTTAAACTGTATCACAGAGGCCAAACCACGCTCATCACCAACACAACTGGACATTGTAATGCTAGTAGATGACATGAATCAAGATAGGCTCTCAAGAAAATAAATCAATACATTGTAAAATCATTGTTCAGAAAATAAATCAGCACTGTTTAGGAGTCATGCGGCTTGCATTGGCTAAGGACAAGCTGTTATCTTTGTATGGAATTTAGTGATGAGGAGGGAAATCAAAATGGCCGTTTGGATTTCAAATGAGTATAATTGATTATAAAAATAATTAATTAAATAATTAATTATAATTATAATTAATTATATTATAACTTAATCTGTTTGAATTCTATTTTTGTAAAATTAATTTTAATAGAATTGAAGATGTTTGGATAATTTATTTAAAATCAATTTTAATTGTATAAATTATCATGAAGGACACTGCCTTTTAAAAAATAAATTATTGATAAATTTAAATCTAATATTATTGAAGTTGTCAAATTTTATTTAAAAAGTAAAATATATTATTTAAATTACATATCTAATAAATTAAAAAAATTTAAATTATATTAATATTGACATTTAAATTTTACGTAAATAAGATTCGTTTGTAGTCGTAGAGAGGAGTAGAGCCTTTTGGAGATTCTTCTGTTCGGGGGCTGTACACTTCCACACAAATCTCACCGCTGCCACAATGCTGTGTCTCTGTAATTATCATGATTATAATATATTTGCTTCTTGTGTTGTTCCTTCTCTTCCCCTCCCTTGTCTCTTTCACTCTTTTTAATACACACTCCTTCCTCGCCTCTCTCCTCCACGTGCTCTGCCTCTCACTTCCTCCAATTCCAATGCCATTTCACTCCGTCCCTTGTTGAATCTAATTATTTCAATTCATATGTATAGTAAATATGATAGAATAAAGTAATTCATGCGTACCTGAAGAATTCATGAGTGCTAGAGAAATCTCGATTACTTCGAGTATAGGCAGGTACACAACCCACAAGTTCCCAGAGCCTTCAAAGAGTTCAGAGATAATGGAAGTAGAAGAATGAGTCGTGTGTTTGTGGTTACCGACTAATCGTCTTATATAGATCAGATCGGTAACCGCCTTATTAAATAATTAAATAATTATATTATCTATTATCTCTGACTCAGTCAGTTAAGAGATAGGAAATAACTGACGGCTACTGGGTTGTGGGTTGGGCCTCTGCCCATTAGGCTCATTTGTGTGGTCCACCTATCACGGTCCACACAAGATCATAAGGACCAATTTATTGGGCTTATTAATTAATACTAATTCATAAATAATATTCCAACAATCTCCCACTTGGATTGCATTAATTAAGCAAGTTGTATAAACAAGCCACAAACAAAATTCAAAAAATGAAACTCCACAAAATCACTGAATCCTATGGGGAAACAAGTGATTATGATATCTCATAATCTGAGTAAAACATGAAATTTTATTTCAAATACAGCTCAGTAAGATAACAACATAAATCACTGATTCCTATGGGGAAACAAGTGACATGCATAGCGTACCACAACAGAATCATTGAATCCTATAGGGATACAAATGATATAGATGTATCTAACTGAACCGAATATAACTCACAGAAGAAAACAAAGCCTAAAGAGAAATTGCAACAAAGAATGTTCTCAAACTCCCACTAAACTAGGGCATCAAAGGAATTCATAATACCCATACAAGTTACATGATTTTGAAAAACTTCTACAGGTAAGCCCTTAATCAGCGGATCTGCAAGCATCTGCATGCCAGGAATGTGTACCACACGGGTTTGAGACTCAGTAATTTTCTCTTTCACAAACATAAGTTTGATATCAAAATGCTTTGTACGACTGGAATTTCTGTGATTGTTAGCATAGTATACTGCAGATTTGTTATCACAATAAATGGTTAGAGGACGTGATATTGACTCAACTAGGTGCGTGCCAGATATCAACTTCCTCAGCCATATAGCGTGATGTGTAGTCTCAAAGCAAGCAATATACTCAGCTTCCATAGATGAAACTGCTGTAAGTGTTTGTCTCACACTCTTCCAAGAGACAGCTCCTCCAGACAATATGAAAATATAGCCAGTCGTGGATTTACGATCATCTGGACAAGAGGCAAATTCTGAATCTGAAAAGCCAACAATCTCAAGATCTTCTGATCCCTTAAAGTCATAATCAGAATACCCAACAACCTCAAGAGAATTTGACCTTCTGTAAGTCAACATATAATTCTTTGTACCTTGAAGATACCTCATAACTTTTTTAGCAGCCTTCTAATGATCCGGACCTGGATCATTTAAGTATCGACCCAGCACTCCAATGGCAAAGGCTATATCTGGTCGAGTACACACTTGAACATACATAAGGCTGCCGACAACGGAAGCGTATGGTATCTTTCTCATTTCAACCCTCTTCTTATCATCCTTGGGACACTGTGACTTTAACAACAGCTCACCTTTCTGTAAGAGCAGGTGAAGGAGAACATGAATCCATTTTGAATCTCTTAAGTAATCGCTCAATATAAGTGGCCTGTGATAAACCAAGAATACCACGAGATCTATCACGATGAATTTGTATCCCAAGAACAAAGGAGGCTTCACCCATATCCTTCATGTCAAAATGGCAAGATAATAGGTGCTTTATCTCATTAAGGAAATTTATTGAATTGCTGGCTAATAAGATATCATCAACATAGAGAACAAGAATGGCAAAATTGTTCCCATCAAACTTCTGATAGATGCACTGATCTGAGACATTCTCAACAAAATCGAGAGAGGTGATAACTTCATCAAATTTCAAATACCACTGCCTAAAGGCTTGTTTTAGCCCATAGATGGATCTCTTTAATCTGCACGCTAGATGTTCTTTACCGGATTTAATAAAACCATCAGGTTGTGTCATGTAGACTTCTTCATACAAATCGCCATTCAAGAATGCAGTCTTGACATCCATCTAGTGAAGATTAAGATCAAGCTGTGCAATTAAAGCCATTACCACTCTAAAAGCATCTTTGATAGATATCGGAGAGAAGGTTTCTGTGTAATCAATACCTTCTTTCTGGTTGTAGCCTTTAGCTATAAGTCTGGCTTTATATCTATCAATTTCACCCCTAGCTCCTCGTTTTGTTTTAAAAACCCACTTGCAACCCACTGGTTTAAACCGCTTTAGTAGCTCTACAAGCTCCCATACGTGATTGTGGTATATAGAGGCAATTTCTTCACTCATAGCCTCCAACCATTCAGAAGAATGCGAGCTAGAAATAGCCTCCTGGTAACACATTGGGTCTAAGCTATCAATAGCATCTGAATCAAATTCCTGCAAATATACCATGTAATCATCTGGAATAGCAGACCTGCGAACCCTTTGGGACCGTCTCGGTTCAACAACCATGTCCCTATCACCCTCTAAAAGTGGTTCATCTTGAGCTTCATTCTAATCCACGACATTATTTCTGTCAACATGAGGAGTTGTCAAGATAGGCATAGGCAAAATGCTACTTTCGTCATGCAAGGTAATATGTCTAGGCACAGAGCTCCCATTGTCTAAGGCATCTTCAAAGAAGTAAGCTCGGTCAGATTCAATTACCCTAGTAGTGTGATTTGGACAATAGAATCTGTACCCACGAGATCCGATGCAATAGCCAATAAAGAAACCATTAACAGTTTTAGCATCAAGCTTCATCTGTTGTGGATTGTAAGGTTTTACCTGTGCTTTACAACCCCAAACTCGCATATACTTCAGCGCAGGAGTCCTTCCAAAATACAACTCATATGGAGTCTTTGGAACTGACTTGCTAGGAACTTGATTCAAAATATAAACAGCAATTTTGAGTGCATCACCCCACAAAAATTCCGACAGTGAGGAGTGACTGATCATGCTCTTAACCATATCCATGAGAGTACGATTTTGCCTTTCTGCAACCCCATTTTGCTGCGGGGTGCCAGGCATAGTATATTGAGCTTTAATGCCATGCTCTTGAAGGTACAAAGCAAATGGCCCAGGGTTCCTACCAGTCTCAGTATATCTCCCATAAAATTCTCCTCCTCTATCAGATCTCACACACTTGATCAACTTGTTAGATTTCAATTCAACTGCTGCTTTAAAGGTCTTGAATGCATTAAGGGACTCGCCCTTTTCATGCAAGAGTTTAATCCATCCATGACAAGAGTAATCATCCGTGAAGGTGATGAAATATCTGAAACCACCCATAGCTGGAGGCGTGATAGGTCTACAGATATCAGTATGGATTAGGTCTAAATTATTTTCAGACCTCTTTGCCCCTTTGGTTCTAGCTCTAGCAGGGAATTTTCCCTTTATACAGTCAACACAAGTCTTAAAATATGAGAAATCAAGGTCTCGTAAGACACCTTGCTTGATCATGCGTTCCAATCTCTCTCTAGAGATATGACCCAAACGACGATGCCATAACATAGAGGAATTATCATTGGGCCTTTGATGTTTATGCCCAATAGCAGCATTGACATGAAGATTAGGAAGTTCAAGTAACCAATCATTCAATCGATATAAACCATAAATCAAGGAAGCGATACCAATATTAATGGAATCAAAACAAATGTCAATTTTCCCATTTCCTTGGAAGAATGAATAGCCACAAATATCCAATGCAGAAGTTGAAATTAAATTCCTCTTCGCAGAATGTACATAAACAACATTGTTCAAATGTAAAACATGACCAGAATTTAAATACAAAGAAATAGTTCCAATGTATTCAACCAATGCCTTGCTCCCTGCTATGCCAAAGACTGACCTCTGTGCCTCACTTGGAACCTTCTGGTTTCTTAGCCCCTGTGGAGAATTCACAACATGTACAGTGGTACCAGAATCCAGCCACCATGAGTCAAAGGAAGTTTCAATGGTGTTAGATTCAAAACAAACTAGAGCTAGAGGGGCAGTTTGAAGAGTTGTACCTTTACTTTCTTGTTTGTTCTTCAATTTGAAGCAATTAGCTTTAATGTGATCCGGTTTCTTGCAATAATTACATAACCCTTTAAAGGGTTTCTTCCTTGATTTCTCACTCTTATCACCATCCTTCTTAAAGGTTGGATTATTAGGCTTTGGGGCATCATGCTTCTTCCCCTTTTTCTTATGTAACCCTCCAGATTTGCTGCTAGAGCCATGGGAAACATAGTTTATTGAGTGAGAGGAATTCTTCTTTATAGCTTCCTCTTCTTGAGTGACTATCGATATCATCTGGTCAACAGACCATTCAGCTTTTTGTGAGTTGTATGAAGTCCTCAAGAATGCGTACTCTGATGGCAGTGATTGAAGAACATGGTAAAACAAGGTGCTTTCACCCAAATCAATCCTATATGACTTAAGCTTGTTATAGTAATGAACAAGCTTCAGAATGTGCTCCATGACACCAGAAACTCTGTCGTATCGAGTATTGTCAAGAAGTGACAGATAGTAGTTCTTTTGAGTCTTGTCAAGCTTCTTGTATTTGTTACCAATAGCTTTCAAGTACTCCACTGCAGTATCATTTTCAGGAATGCTGTCCCTAATTTCCTTTTCAATTGTGTACTTGATGATCGCTAGACAGATCCGATTGGACTCACTCCATTGTTTATGGAAGGCTATTTCAGAAACACTGGACTCGGAAGAGAGATCCGCAGGCTTGGGCTCTTTTAGAGCTAAATCTTTCTCAGAAATGGTCAGATACATATTGAGGGACTCTTTCTAGTCATCATAGTTAGTCCCATTAAGAGCCTTCACAAAGGATAGTTGCGTAAAAGCAGAAACTGAAATCGCAAAACAGAAAATGGAAAATATTAATTATGCGTGCACAACATAATTATAAAACAGAATTCCCAACAAGCGATTATCAATTATGCAACTATAACCATGCACCAAGAAGGCTCATATACCATAAAGATTTAGCTCACACAAAAGTCCATACAAAATAATGCATTAAACATTTCCATACCTATAGGGTACAATAAATATCTAATACATTAAAGGAGTGCTATTAGCCTATTCTCAAAGCCAACCATCAAAATCACATTAATAATGTCACACCTATGGGGTATGTCCATTATCCATGCTACAAGATCCTAAGCATCATCAATAATTTATAAAGTCACAAATTTTATGACCTTAGGACAAAACAACATAATTTTAAAAGTCCTTAGGGTCTTTTGGGAATTAGAAAACGAATCTAGTACTTAAGTGAAATTTTAAAAGATAATCAGGGGCAAATAAGTAATTCTGGAAGAGATTTGGGTTAAAATTGCAATTCTGGAAGTTAAGGGACTGCAGTGTAATTTATAGAAATATCATAGGGCTAATTCGTAAATTTAATAAATTATGGGCCAAGAAGGTAATTTAAACTGAGACTGAAAACGCAATTAACTGATTTTTTTTGCACTATACTGGGCCCATACGATTTGGGCCCAGTACCAGTTTCATATATAAAAAAAACGAAATGGACCACTGGACCAGCCCCACCAAAAGCATAACTGTCTCCCTTTTTTTTTAAACAGGTCTGGGCCCAAACAAAATTTTGGGCCCATCATACACGAATCAGATCCCTAGGATCCAGTTTGAAACTCGTTTCTGCTTCCCTTTCAGCAGGGAGCTGCCGTGAACCAGAGAGATTAGAGACAGGGAGATGCCGTCGCCGGAAGCTAGGGGAGACGACGCCGTTCCTATCTCTGGCAACTCTAGAACCTCCATCGCGTCGCCAGCTCACTCAATGTCCTCTTTACCAAAGAGCTTATGAGATTTAAGCGCACCTTCTGCTCAAATCTTGCGGCTCAACTCTCATCTATGATCGGGCAAGCCAACAAGAGCATTATCCAGTCCAGACGACGCGCGAACCAGGAGAACCAGAGAAACGCCGTGCACGGTGAGCTAGAAGAGACGGCGCTGTGAGCAGGGGAGAACGACGTCGCAATCACAGAAAGACGACACACCAGAAGCAGCTAGCCGGCAGTCATGTCCGACGTCCTTGGAGCTTTTCCCAGTAATGGCACAGCGATTTTTTTTTTAAATCTCAAGATGATGAAGCCATAAAAGAAAGGAAAGAGACCATATTATCATATTCAATAAGAATGATAAATGAGAACTAAACACACATGAATATGATAAATAAATCAAGGAATTTCTATCGAGTTTATCATCATCTCTTTAAGCATATTGAATTGAGATATATAGATTAATATTTATAACCAGGCTCTGATACCACGTGTTGAATCTAATTATCTCAATTCATATGTATAGTAAATATGATAGAATAAAGTAATTCATGCGTACCTGAAGAATCCATGAGTGCTAGAGAAATCTCGATTACCTCGAGTATAGGCAGGTACACAACCCACAAGTCCCCAAAGCCTTCAAAGAGTTCAGAGATAATGGAAGTAGAAGAATGAGTCGTGTGTTTGTGGTTACTGACTAATCGTCTTATATAGATCAGATCGATAACCGCCTTATTAAATAATTAAATAATTATATTATCTATTATCTCTGACTCATTCAGTTAAGAGATAAGAAATAACTGACGGCTACTGGGTTGTGGGTTGGGCCTCTGCCCATTGGGCTCACTTGTATGGTCCACACAAGATCATAAGGACCAATTTATTGGGCTTATTAATTAATGCTAATTCATAAATAATATTCCAACATCCCTTTCTATCTCTCTTCTTTGCACCTATGGCCCGTGCTTGTGAGGGTAGAACTGTGGAAACAAACACCTGTAAGAATGATCCGCGTGGAAGGAATCAAAGGAGGTGGAGCGAGAGTTGGAACAAACACATGGGCGATGGAAATGCAATGCAGCAACCATCCTTACAAAATCAACCCCAGTAGGATCTGTGCCTTTTGCCTTCAGGAGAAGCTAGGCAGGCTTGTTTCTTCCTTCTTCCCTCTCCCCATTCGTCCCTCTTCCTCCTCCTCCTCTTTCCCTTCTTTCAGATCCGATATGGCCCCTTCTGCCTCAGCCGCTTCCGCTTTCACTGGCTGTAGTTAGAGACGGCAGATCGTGAGAAGCTCGGCGGTGTGAGAACGACAGTAGAGAGAGGAGACCAGGATTCATTTGTGCTCGTGAGGCAGACCGAGATACAGGCTAATGTGGAACAGCTTAAAGAAAAATGTAAATGGACTAAGGGTAATATTTGGTAGGTGCAATTCTCTAACAATATTTATTATTCTTAACGGTAAAATAGATCAGATAAAAGCTAATGAATCCAGCTTAATTGTGAATGCGATTATTACTTCATTAATTGATTATTTCATTTTATAGTGTTTGGGTAATTTCCTTCTAAAAATCAATTGCACCTAAAAAAATTGATTTTGAAGCTAAACCAAACAGGCACAAAGTCAAGTACCTCAACATTACATGGATTATCAAGCACAACCAAATATGTTAAATTCTTTCATAGCGCTCATCATGCATACTTATTATTTCAAAGCTTATGATTAATAAATTAAGAAGAAAAAGTTTTGTAAAAACTGTGACGTGATCTTGTGTGGCGACTCAGTTGGCATCCAAGTTGTCATCTTATGTGGCATCTAAGTGCCCGTTTGGATACGTTTTTAATCGATTTTATTCTCAAAAAAATCAATTATTTGGTTTATTAGCCAAACACCTGAAAAAGTAAAAAATCGATTTCAACCCTTAAAATCGATTTTTTTCAAAAGTTAATATTTTGAGTTTTTCCGGAAACGCTGATAAAAAAGTATTGGAGAAATTACATAAAAAGGTCCAAAAAAATTATAAAAAAGCACAAGATTTTATTAAAAAAAAAATCAAACTCCTTTCTCTTCTCTTTTTTTTTTCTTAGTAAAATTTAAATTTTAAATTTTTAAAAAAGTTGCTAACATATATTAAGTTAAAATCAATTTTAAAAAAACAATATCCAAACAAATTACGTTATAATATAATTAATTATGATTAAAATCTACTACTTAATTAATTATTTTCATAATCTATTATACCCAACTGAAATCCAAACGGACCCTAAGATGATAGCATATGTGGCAATCAAGTCCTACAAGGCATCATATGTGACAAACATGTTTTAGATGGCATGTCACATCATCAAGTCACCCAAAGCCAAGTCATCCAAAATTGTGGAATGTCCAAGTGAAAATATTCATATTTAAGAGGCTATAATATGTGTTTGGAGTCCAAATCACTATAACAAGGGCCCAATACACAAGTATACACATGGAGGAGGCAAATTGGCCATAATCTTGCACATTTAAGCCTAAATACATATCCTAATGTATTATGGGAATTTATGAGCGTGAATAATACGTACATGAAAAGTCTTAATGAACTTAATGAAGACTTACATGGATTATTGGAAGGCAGTACATAAAAACAAATCCAATTAGTCCAATTAGAGCCAATTATATTAATTAGGCTATAGTTTTTCTATTTTCAATGTATTTTCGCATCTTTTTTTTGATCATTTCTTTAAGTTAGTGTTTACACCCTAAGAGCCTATTATGGGCTTTTGGACTTAAAGTTGTCCATTAGGATTTTCCCATTAGAGTTTTTTCAAGAGTCTTACTATGATTAGGATTCCTAATTAAAGTCGAAGTCTTTTCTTATAAGTGCCTTTCTATTGAATTGAGAGAAGAAATGAATTTGATTAATATGGTTTTGAATTTTATTTAAACTTGTGAGGCTATTTAGGATTATTGTGAGCTATCTTTTAGTTTCTCTTGTATCATTTAGTATTCAAAGCTTTGGTTGCCTTTTCAATTTGTGTCCTTCCATCATGTTCTCCATTGTTTATCCTAATCATATTTTTCATTCATTCATTCATCTTTTCTTCCATATATATCATTCATCCATTCTTCCATCTACTTATATCTTTTCCATCCACTCTCTTTTATATAAAGTTAGAAATTCATTTAATTTGGTACTAATTTTTAGACCTCTTTCCTTACATACTCAAATTGAAACAGGAGGCAATGTGCTCCAAAGGGAAAAGCCAACAATGATATTGAAAAGAAAAAGAAAAAATCATGAAAAAGAAAAAAGAAAAAATGTGCAAAAAAATTAAAAAAAAAGAGATGAAAAGAAGGCTAATATGAAAAGAAGTGCAAAAAAAAAGTTTAAAAAAAGAGTGGAGATTCAACCTAACATAGGATAGATTTGTTATATTTTTTTAATTTAAAGAATCTTATTTTATCTTGTCATCATATCTTATCTTGTCCCACCTTATCTTATCTATTTTATCTTATTTGCCATATCTTATCTCATCTTGTCTCATTTATCTTATCATATTTCATCTTATCTTATTTTATCTCATCTCATCTTATCTAATGTTATCTTATCTATCTTATATTATCCTTTATACTTCGTTTGTAACTTAACATTACCATAATTGTTATCTTACACCATTATTTCTTACCTAGAACTTTGCCAAAATCAAATTTGAGTGAAGAATGCTTAACTATACATTAAAAGAGTGATAAACATGAGTGACATTCTAGTTCAAAAATTGAATGAAAGAAACTCTCATTTATTCTTTAAAGAATTGTTGCCTTACACTAAAAACAAGGCCCCTATATATACCATCCTTGGTAAATGAAATAAGAAGAATTAAAATGATGGTTGCACACGTTACAACTGGATTTTGAATGTTATTAACTTGGGACATTTTCTAAGCTTCAACGGATATGGCTTCAATAGATGCAGATGCAGACATTGCAATGTAGACATTGAGAATCATCATTCTTCCATTTCATCCTCCCTGGGTTAGATGAAATTTGCCCTCAAGTCAAATTCAGCATCATTGTCAATGTAAGGAGATAGATTAGTAATATTGAAAGTGGTAGATACAACATAAGAACTAGGCAATTCTACCTTGTAAGCATTGTTGTTGATCTTTTCTACTATCTTAATTAGACTATCAGCTATCAAGGACATCTTGGTATTTTTTTGTTTAGGAAATCATTCCTTTCGTAGACATATCTAAACCAAGTCTCCCACATTAAAAGTCTGATATTTTTTATGCTTATCATGTTAAGTCTTGTATCTTAAAATTTTCTTCTGTGTTCGTGTACAAACTTGTTCATGCAACTTCTTGATTTCCTTAGCCCTTTGCTCAGCATTAGAACTATATTGCTGATTATCAAGTGACAAGGTCAAGTCTAGTGGATTAAGGGGACAAGTGCCATAAACAACTTTAAATAGACACTTCCTAGTTGCTTGGTTGACAAAGTTATTGTAGGAAAATTCAATTTGAGCAAGGATAAGGTCCCACTACTTCAAATTCTTTCCTATGAAACTATGAAGAAGATTCCCAAGAATCTTATTTACAGCTTCAGTTTGACCATCTGTCTGGGAATGACTAGCGCTGTTAAATTAGAACTTAGTTCCCATCTTCTTTCATAGCATCCATAAAAAATGGCTAAGAAACTTGTGAAGTGATAGTCTTAAGAATACCATGAAGATAAACAATCTCTTTAAAGTACAAATCTGGTACTTGAACATCATCATTGGTCTTTTGGCATGGAATGAAATGGGCCATCTTTGAGAATTGATCCATAATTACCATAATGGAATCTTTATGTTTTTGAATCTGTGGTAGACTAAGAACAAGATCCATGCTCACATCTTCCTATAGTGCTTTTAAAATTGGTAGCGGCATGTATAATCTTGTGTTTTGACTCTTAGCTTTAGCCAAATGACATAGTCTGCATCTCTGTATATGCCAATTGATCTCTCATTCAAGCCTTGGCCAATAAAAATTCTCTTTGACTAGATCAAATGTTTTGTCTTTATTGAAGTGACTAAACGTCTTCTGTCATGAGGTTCCCAAATTGTGGCTTCTCTTAAGGAACCCTATGGAATGCATAGGGTTTTTTCTTAAAATAGAAACCCGTCATGTTTGTAAATTTGGTGGAAAGATTGATTTACAATTGCTTTCCACACTCCTCAAAAATTAGGATCATATTGGTATACTTCTTTGACAAGTTTAAACTGAACAACTTTAGCCTGCATTGTTACGATCATCACATTTTGACAGGCAAGCATATCAGCTATAGGGTTCAAAGTTCTATTTTTATGCTTAGTAAGGAATGAATAAGACTGTAAGAGTTCACTTTAATGGGCATGCTTGTGGATGATCTTCTACTGAGAATTCAAATACTTGAGAGCCTCATGATAAGAAAAGAGTATGACCTCTTTGTTCAGGAGATAGTGACTCCAATGTTAGAGAGCTTGAACAACAACATAGCATTCTTTGTTATAGGTAGAATACCTAAACTTAGTATTATTGAGCTTCTCACTAAGAAAGGTAATAGGATGGTCCTTTTGGCTTAAGACAACACCAATAGCAGTGTTTAAGACATTATAGTTAACTTTAAATACTTGGTTAAAATTGGGAAGAGTTAAAATGAGAGCTAGGGGCATTTGGCAACTAAAAGGCATCACATTTTACTATGCAAGCCATCTCTAGTCTTGAAAGTAGTCTTCCAATTGTCTCCTGGCCAAATTTTGATTTAAAGGTATCCAATATTAAGGTCAACTTTGGAAAAGATAGTGGCACTATGAAACTGGTCTAACATATCATCGAGCCAAGGTATCAAAAACTGATCCTTGATAGTGATCTTGTTGATAGCTCAGTAGTCAATTCTCATACCAAAATGGTTTAGAAACTAAATGAAAGGAACTCTCATTTATTCTTTAAAGAATTGCTGCCTTACACTGAAAATAGGGCCTCTATTTATACTGTCCTGGGTAAATGAAATAAAAGAATTAAAATGAAGGTTACACATGTTACAATTAGATTTTGACTATTATTAACTTGGGATGTTTTCTAAGCTTTAACGGATATGGCTTCAATAGATGTAGGCGCGAGCGTTGTAGCGTAGACATTAAAGAATCATCACACTTTTATTTCACATTCTATTAAGGGAAACATGTGAGTAAATGTGCAAGGTTTAATGTTTTCTATTACTTTATTACACTAACCTTGCATGTACATCATGAGTGAGCATTTTTGCTCAAGGGAACACTCTTCCCATAAACTTAGAGTTGATTATGTTAAGGCTATCCGTGAAAAGCTTACTCAACTTAAAAAAAGAACTTAGAGAATTGAAATTGACATCTTCCGAAAGAGATGAATGTAGTGATTATAGTATCAGTCTACTAATAGAAGAAGGAATATCAATCCAAATTTGACCTTTCTGACTAAAAGGTTTAATATCCACCATTCAAGAGTAATCTAGATTTAGATGTCTATCTTGATTTGGAACTTACAATGAACAAATCTTTCAATCCAATGACATACCTAGTAAAAAAGAGGTAAGAATTACTACCTATCAATTTTAAAATTATATACTAATATGGTGGAAAGATTTCTTGATGAAGCAACAAATCATTAATAAAGAGCCTTCAAATTCTTGGGAAAAGCTTAAGAAGTACATGACAAATAAGCATGTGCTTAGATACTATCACAAGGAGTTAAATAGGAGGCTCCATTTGTTCAATCAAGATTTTATGACTGTTAAGGAGTATGTACATGAGCGTAAATGACTCCAGATGTAAATTGACATACATGAAGATGATGAAGCTTTCAAGACCTATGTTATTAATGGGCTTAGGCCAAAAATCATAGGCAAAATGTATATGTACATTTACACCTTTATAGATAAGGAAGAGTTCATGTATAAGGCCATTAAAGTTGAGGAAAGGTTTAAGGCAAAATGATCAATACCTTCAACTTCTCATTGAAGGAAATCTAAATTGACCTCTAAATTGAAAGATTCTAAGACTTAAGAAGAAGCTAAACTTAAGCCTAATGCCAAGGAGGAAGATGAGTTGAGTGTTGACAATCATGTAAATAAATCTATAGAAGAATATATTGTTATTTCAAGTACCCTACTTATGGTTGAAGAAAATATCCTTAAGCATGAGGAGAAAAGGGGACATATGAGTAAGAATGACTTAAGTGAAAATATTCAAGAGAGTGCAAATAAGTTAAAGAGAGAAAAAGAGATAATAAAAAAGAGGGAGAGAAAAGTAAAGAAAAAGAATAAAAAGTTTAAAAAGAACAAGAAGGAGAGATTAAGAGAGTTTTATCCACTAATATTCTTAATCATTCTTTTTCTAGTTATTTTGATTCTCCATCATAAGGTTTTAATGGTATGTCAATGAAAGTAGATAATCAATATGCAAACTCATCATTTGAAGACCCTCAAGAGTTGAGGATGTCTCTTTTTCAAGAGAAGGAGAATGATATGATCTTGTGTGAAAACCTAATTGGCATCCAAGTTATCATCTTATGTGGTGTCCAAGATGGTATCCTATATACCATGAAGTCTTAGATGGCCTCATATGTGGCAATCAAATCCTACATGGCAATATATGTGGCAACTATGTCTTGGGTGGCATGCCATATCGTTAAGTCGCCCAAAGCCAAGTCATCCAAGTAGAGGAAAGCCCAAGTGAAGATATTCATATTTAAGAGACTATAATATATGTTGGGAGCCCAAATCACTATATTAAAGGCTTAATACATAAGTATACATTTGAAGGAGGCAAATTAAGCCATAATCTTGCACATTTAAGCCCACTATAGGTGCCAAATAAAATCCAAGCATCCATAGGTTGGTAATGTAGGAGAAATCATCAAAAGATCATGTAGATAACAATGAAAGAATATAACATTGTACAATTTCAAGCAAAACAAACAAATTATTGTATAAATAATCATGCATGTTTCTTAACCATCCATCTTGTAGTAACGAGTTTGAGTATGTCTTTTCCTAAAATCAATACACATGGAAGTATTTTCTTCTCAGTTCTCTAAAAAAATTTATAGAATCTCTAAAAAACATATAGTCACATTTCCATGTCCTTATGACATGATCTCTGCATATATTCTAATTATTTGTTGGAAAATATTGAGATGCCATGAAATTTAATTGAAGTTTTGCATACATCTCATTATTTCTATAGTGTTCTTGTGTTACATATTCAATATATATATATATATATATATGCATTACCATTGAGTTCTTGTTTTATTATAAAAAAATTAATATTTGTGTCATACATTTTTTTTAAAAAAAGAGAATACTACAAAAGAAATAAGGTTGAAATTTGATAGTTTGCAACTAAATTTTGATTTCCTTGTTTGACTAATCTAATTTTCTATTTTGTTAGATTGCATAAGCGAAGGTTTCTAGAGTGATAAGGCTTATCTTTAATACTTTCCTATTTTGCTTTAGGTCATATTCTATTACTTTCTTATTTCTTTTCACTTCCTATTTCTAACTTTGTTTCCTTTCTTGTGCGTATGGTTATCCTTATAATTACTCAATTTTCTTTGCTCACACACCACTAAACTTTTTGTTTCTTGCTTTGTCACTTTCCTATTTTCTTTGTTTCCTGTTCTATTTCTTTTCTCTTTTCTTCTCACATGCCCCCACTTATTTCCTATTTTTGCTTCCTTTACTTGTCTTTTGAGTTCTTGCTTATTTTATTTGATTTTGATTGTTTATAACTTTTTATGACATTTTGGTTACATCCATTCTTGATTTTTCCAACTTAATTTTGTACTTGTTGGGTTTTTGTTCCTTCAATTAACTTTTAATTTGATTAAGCACTAAATAATGTACCATTGAGTGGAAAAGGCATGAGAGAGACAATAAATGAAAAATCAATCAAAGTGTGAAACACGAGTGACTTGCATTAATTTGAGTGTAAACACATGAGAGAGTTATGAGAACCATTTTCTTGTTTTCTTGTTTTTATTAACATTGCAAGTACCATTATGATAGAAATTAAAAAGGATGAAAATTACCCTAGTTTTGATGTTGTACTAAAATTCTTTTAACAATAGTTACATGAGATCACTTGTCATTTGCATCACTTAGAGCCCACTAACTCTAATGTGAAGGCTAAAAAGAATGTTCGTGCTAATTAAGAAGATGAGTTTCATGATAAGACCCTTAAACATATAAAGGATCCTTTTAGTTGGATTAAGATGAAGATTCCTACATTCAAGGGGAAAGTAGATCTTGAAGCATACCTTGAATTGGAACAAAAGGTTGAGAAAATATTTGACTATCACCTTTACTCTAAAGATGACAAAGTCTAACTTGCTACTATAGAGTTTATTGACCATGCTATCTTGTGGAGGGATCACTTTACCATTATTAGGAGGTAAGCAGGATAAGGTTAAGTGAGATTTGGCAGAGAGATGAAGAACATCATGAGAAAGTGTTTTATTCCATCTTACTACTCTAGGAATTTGCACAAATAATTTCCTAGAATTTTGCAAGGCTCTATGAGTGTGGAGGATTACTACCAAGATCTCTAAAAAGCTATTATGATTAAAGTTGACATTGAAAAAGATGTTAAAGCTACCATGGCATATTTCATTGATGGCCTAAATTTTAACATTATTATTACGGTGGAGATCCACTATTATATTGATATGGATGAGCTTTTACATAAATCTAATTAGGTTGAGAAGACCTTAAAGGGAAGATAAGGGAAGGCTTCTTTTAATTTTTCATAAAAATTACAAGTTATCCTTATAACCAAAGGTAGATTTCAAACCTAAGGAATTCTCTCTAAGTCTAAAATTCCACCATTAAAGGTTGAAGCTAACCCTAAATCTTCTTCTATTACATGTACTTCTTTCAATATTTTAAATGAAAAAGGTTTGAGTATAAAGCTAACCAATGTCTAATTAAGAAAACATATGATTATTATGACATTGGTGATGTTGTAAGTGAACCTAATGATGATGATTGTGATAGCATATCTTTATTAAAAGATGCATATAACCTTGAGGTTGAAGAGTATGACCTATCTACTAGGAGTGTTTTAGTTTCTTATAGAGCACTCAATGCTCAACTTCATAAGGAAAAGGAGCCTAAACAAAGGTGCTATACTTTTCATACTCAGTGCTTAATTAATGATTTGGTTTGGTGTTTGATAGTGGGAGACAGACTGATGTGGCTTGTACTTTACTTGCTGAAAAGTTAAAGTTTCCTTTTACAAAGTATCCTAATCTATATAAACTATAATGGTTGACTGATGGCATTATGATGAAAGTCTTTAAGCAAGTTTTTGTTGCTTTTTCTATTAGGAACTATCATGATGCCTAAGTACATTGGTTATTTATTACTTGGTAGACTTGGGCAATCAGAATTGGATGCCACTTATGGTGGGCAAACTAATTGCCTTTCTTTTCCTTATAAGGCAAGAAAATTGTACTAAAACCAATCCAATTCTAAGAATCCTATAAGGACCAAGTTTAAATTTTTGAAGAATGCAAGAGGTTGGACAAAGAAAGAAAAGAAAAAGAGAAAAGAAAAGGGAAAAAAGATAAAAAAAGAAATTGTGAATAAAGAGAGTAAAAATTCAAGTGTCACTTTATTTTGTGACAAGAGTAAGGTTATGCAAGTATTTCTTAGTGATCAAATATTCATACTTACTTACACAAAATTTTATCTTCTTATGACTCTCTTGATGTTTATTTGCTTAGTAGTATCTTGTCTCTTTTTTGTAAGAATTTAGAGGCATTTTCCTAAAAGAGATCCCAGATAGAGTTCATCTAATCCCTTAAGAGGGATTAAGCATTGTTTTGATTTTGTCCTTAGAGCATCTCTTCCTAATTTTCCAACTTATAGAACTAATCTTGAAGAGACTAAGGAGATCTAACAATAAGTTGAGGATCTCGTGTATAAGGTTTTTGTGAAAGCTAGAGTCCATGTGTTGTACCAAGTTATCTTGGCAACTAGGAAAGATGGATAAAGCTTTCTCTTCCTTTTTTGGAAGATATGTTAGATGAATTGTTTAGTACATGTGTCTTTTCTAAGATAGATCTTAAAGTGGGTATCATTAGATATGTACGCATGAGGATGATAAATCAAACATTACTTTTACGACTAAGTTTGAATTGTATGAATAGTTAGTTATACCTTTTGGTTTGAGTAATATTCCTAGTACTTTTACGAGTCTTATGAATTATATTTTTCATTCTTTGATTGAAAAATCCTTAGCTATCTATTTTGATGATATTATTTGTTGCAGTAGTTCTTTAGATGACCATGCAATATACCTATGTGAGGCTTTTAGGGCTCTTTGAAATAATAAGTTCTATACTAATCTCTAAAAGTATTCTTGTTTTTTTTGGATTTTGTTATGTTTATTGGTTTTGTTGTAAGGAAAGATGGAGTTTATGTGGATGAACTTAAGGTGAAACCTATTTAAAAATGGCTAACTCTAAGGAATACAAATAAAGTTCAAAGTTTTCATGACTTAACAAGCTTCTAAAGGAAGTTTTTAAAGGACTTTTCTTCTATTACTACTCAGTTTAATGAACTTGTGAAGCAAAACATGATTTTCAAGTACAATGAGGTGTACGAGAAGGCTTTTAATACTTTTAAAGGCAAACTCACTAATGCACCACTTTTGATATTGTCTTATTTTAATAAATTGCTTGAAATTGAGTGTGATGCATCTGGCATAGGTATTTGAGCTATTTTAATGTAAGAATCTCACTCTATTACTAACTTTAGTGATTGAAAGGAGCTTCCTTAAATTATTCCACCTATTTTAAAGAGCTCTATGCTTTGAAGAGAGGTTTAGAGACTTCGCAATATTTTCTAAGAACATTGAAATTTATTATTCATTTTAAACATGAAAGCCTTATACATCTTAAGCCTCAAGAAAAGTTTAACAAGAAACATGTTAGATAGTTAGAGTTTACGGGAGGCCTTACATTCAATACCCTTGATAAACTTATTCAAGTAAATATTTACATAGTATGAGGTATTATGAATCCTTAATTTTTGTTGCAACCTCATTGCTTCATTTCTACATTATTCTACATAAGTCTTTCACAAAAATTTCCAAGGGAAAAAAATAAAGAGAGACTCTCCCTATTATAGTCCAAATTGTGAGAGGATGTAGAGAACATATAAAGGAATTGTGACAGAAATTTCATATTTAAAGTATTTCACATCATACAAGTGTATTTTTTATTTTGTCTAAAGAAAAGGAAAATGAAAACAATTAAGTCAATTAATACATTAATTGTAAATAATTAACTTAGAAAAATATAAATTATTATTATTTTTTGTTTGGAAACTCAACAAAATTTAAAGTCAATGCAAACCATAAATGTTAGATGAGTAATTGAAAATAAATTGTAAATGTTTTTGATTAATGCATTTAATTATAATTCCCACAAATGTACAAAAATGAATTAAAATATATAGTCACATTCATTCTTCTAGGTTTATGTCTTAGGAGAGCTCTAGCCTGCCAATTTATTTTTATTTTTGTTTCTTTTAAATAATACCAAACTCTCTGTACTAGTTGTTAAAGTAGTTTTTACATTGGTTATTTTTATAACCAATGTAGAAAGTAAGATAACAAGTTCACTTATACATGAAAATGCCATCATGCATACTTTTTACACCAGTTCTATTTTTTAACTTGTGTAAAAATTATTTTTTTAATAGTAAAGCTGTTAGTTAGTTTTATCCTTAACCTACCAATCTTCCTTTTGCTAGAAAAAAATTATCAATCTTGAGGAATGAATACCCTAAAAGAATAAGTGAAACTAAAAGAGAAAAAGGAAACTAAGGAAAAGATGATAACAAGTTTTTCCTCATAAGCTAAGAACAAGAAAGGGCTTAACCTACTTGCAAAGGAATGTGATCCAGCAAAGGAATTAGCACCATAACATTAAGTATTATTTTATAAGGAGAATGACAATTAAGAGCCAAGGAGACCATTTTATTCTATTAAAGTCCTAACAAATTTTAAAATATAAAGTAAGTTCCTTAGGTTGTTAACTAATTTTATGTTATGTTGGAATGTACTTAAACACCCTTAATCTATAACTATAATAGAAAATTTTAAATATAGTAATTTGTAACTTACTCTCTCATATTTGAAATTTTATCAAACTTGATTTGCAACTTAGATTACCAATTTTATTTATAAATATAAGATTCTAACATTAGTGTACTTGCATGGAAGTCTCTTAGCAATATTGAAACTAAAGGAGATGGTGGTTGATGAAGTCATCCTTGTGGTACCATACTCCTCATAACTTGACTTATAGTCTAATAGCACCATAGTTGTCTCTGCGTGATACCTATAACATGAATTTCTAATCTTGCGTTAATGATTAATTATGGAAAAAATTAGTAATTTAATTTAAGATTAGTGTTCTAGGTAGTGAAATGTTATATTGACTCTTTAGGATATTATATGAAGAGAAATGAGTGGAAGAATGAAGTCTTGGCACAAAGCGTGTAAGTATAGTGAGATTTTCCCTTACTATGTCATGCGCCATGTAACCTTTTGAATTTCAATCCTAGAAACTAGTTACTAATCAAGGGTAAATTAGTAATTAGTAGATTGATTATGGTTTGGGTGTTGAGTTGATGTTTTGTATTGTTTGGATGTTATATTGATAGAATTAAAGGGTAGAAAGGCAATCCAAGGCATAACGTGCGAGCACAAGTGAGATTGGACTCATTATGCCACGTGTTGTAGTACATCGTCTAAGGATCACTTAAGGCTAACGTGATTAGCTTGTGAAATTATAAGAGAAAGTACTAGAAAATGTAGATGGAGAGGAGAAGAGGTTCCCATCTACTAAGGCAAGCCATATCTGAGGTTTGGAGTCTTCTTCGATTAATAACTTACTGGGTAAGTATTGCGCAATCCCAAGCTTCATTTCTACCCCATTTTTGTTGAATTTCATTAGTTGAGAAATCAAATCATGAAGTTTAAAGATGTTATAATACAAAAGAAAGTGTTAAAAAGGGACGTCGAATATAAAATTAAAGTTTTGTGACTAGTATAGAGTTGAACAGTTGAGCTTTGAGGATTTAGGCTTAAATAGTCAAAAAGTTAGGTTGAATGACAAGATTTTGGTTGAATAATATGTTAGGAGATTATTATGGTTGTTTGAGTAGCATATAAGGTTAATGACTATAAATAATGGATAAGTGAATTCAAAAGGATTCAATTGGACTGTTTTATACGTTAAGGGATTTAGTTTAGCCAAGTCAATGCCTCTGTTAAGGTTGAGAATTGACTAAGGGGTACTGTGTTATGTAGATTGATTGCTTGTGAAGTTGCTCCTAAGAATTTATGCCCCTGGAAGCTTAGTGTGATCGGTAACCCTTAGTATCAAGAATTAAAGGTAACTAGAGTAACCTTTTTACTTATTTGTTTATGAAATTATTTGCAAGTATTTTGATATAAGTATGTGCATTGTGTTATGCATTGATAGAATAGTAGCATTATGAAAGTATATGCATGTGGGTGTGTGAGAATTGATTAAAATAAATTTGAAGTGGTACGTGCATTGACATGCATCGCATTGGCAAGATATATCTTAGATTATAGTAGAGGGATGTGGCCCTACCACAACAGACATAGGATATTGAATGATCTACAAGGTTACCCTAGACTAGGGTAGGGTTGTAGTCCTATTCTATATAAGGCTAAAAAGTCCCAATAATCTAGAGCATAGAGTTTAACTCTGCCATGATGGACCTAGGAGACCATCCATACGCAAAGAGGATTACCTAGTCTGAGTAGTGGTATGGTGGGCCTTATTTCTTATGATTGAAAGTCCTAGTCTGAGCATAAAGATTACTTTGCCAGGGAAAACCAAGAATACATTGCATAAGCATAATGAGATTAATGAAAATCACTTCTTGTATATGCAAATGATATTGCTTTTATGGATACATATACTACTTTATCGCTTGTTTATAATTTTGCTTACAATCGATAATTGGGGTTACTTTTGAATTACTGGGATGTATGTCTCACTCTGTTACTTTTGAACACAGGTGAAGAGGGCAGAGAAGGCAGGAAAAGGAAGCAAGGAAAGAATAGCCTTACTTAGTAATGGTATGACTACTATTTAAATGAAATGAATATATAAAGTTGTTTATAGAGTTAAGTTGCCAATTAAGATGAATAGATGTATGTGAATATGAGAAAGTAAATTGTATTGTAAATCTCGCTTGTATATATATGGTGTTGTATTATACCGAGAATGCCCCAATAGAGGGTACATGGGTAAGCCTAAATGTGAGATAAGCAAGTATATGTTGTGTTGTATCTTGTTTCACTGGTATATATATATGTGTAATGATTATGTGTTGATTGTGAATTGTGTTGTTATGTAAGAACTTAACACAAATGGTGAAAACTTGACATAAATGGTGAGGTAGAGCCCTATATGTAAGAGTCAGAGAGTTGAAAGTGAAACAAATCTAATTGTATATGTGAATATGTGCTGTATATATGTATGCCTCATATAAGATCACAATTGTGTAATGTGGTTTTAAAAGGCTAAAATGGACTATTGATGTGATATATGTGATATGCAATGTTAGTCAAAGGTGTGTGGTCCTTTTGGACTTGGTTCAAGACTCAAAGTGGTCTAATGAGACAAAGAATGAGAATTGAGCACTTAGGGTGTAAGTTTTTGAAAGAAAAAGTGACTTTTTTCACCTAGGTGTCTAATCTAAGATCAGACTATCAGGTCAAGTCCAAACTTGTTCTATTAGCTAGTATACATGATAAGCTTCACATAAGCGCTTGAATTACTCCAATTGGACATTAGTGTGAAAATGTTGCATATTAGAAGTTCATCATTTTTGCTGATAAATGATAGCAGGAATTTTGAATAGGCATACTGCGGCACATGGTGTCTCACATTGTGACATATGACATAGTCAGAAATAGAGTATGTGACTCTGTGCCACATGCTGCGTCACATGGTCCTTTTTCAAGGTTGACATTTTGTGCCTCTTTTAGTAATATAAATGTGTTTATACTTCCGCTAGCCCTCTTATTTGAATATATATTTTAAGAAGTTAGGATCCTATAGTTTGAAAACAAATAAATTAAAGAGCTATTACTATAATATTTTATTATTCTTGTGTTGGTTGATTGTGCGATAGGTATACTAGTACCATAGAGGCCTCAATGCATAATCTTTCTTATTTAGAAGTCTCAATACTATCTTAAAGATAGATTAGGTAAATGGCATCTTAAATATTTGAGAAAGGGGCAATTTATAGTCCAAAATGGGCAAAGGTGTCTTTAGCCGAGGCTATGAGCTTAAGCCGATTCAATCACATAGACTTGATCTTATTGTATTGTTAGCCTACAGATTCAATTAGAGGGAATAAGGAGGATATAAGAGGGAGAGTGTTGATCATGCATTGTATGAGTAATTGGTATATGATAATTATGTGTTTGATATGTATATGATAATTTGTGTTACTTGCCACTTCACATACTCATATATTATTCTTGTATGCTTATAAATATATTAGATTATTTAGTTATTGAGTCATGACTCACCCTCATGGTTATATTTTATAGGCTAATGCCCCACTAGGCGCAAAAGGAATGAGGACACTATTGAGGATCTAGAGAGCTAGTGTGTTTAGCTCTTTACTTAGTAATGGTATAACAAAACTAGATATTTATATATATTGCCAACTTTAGGGTGCATATCACTTTAGGTACTTGCATGACATTTATGATGTTGTTTTAGTGTATTTCAACCTTGGATGTGACAAATGTGTGGAAAAGGTAGTAAGAGGCTAAAATACTAGTGCAAGTACTATTATTGTGGTGATTTATTGCCTATGCCCCTTGATATAAGTGAAATCAGGGTTTTAATGGCCAAGTTATATTTGGAATGTATGTGATGATATATAATTAGATGTATTATAGCCTTTTTGAGTTATTTAAGTGGTTTTAAGGCTGTTGACACTTAGTTTGTATGTTTTCACATACTTGGGTTTGATTTGAAAGGAAAAAGGAAAATTTTGTTCTTGGTTGTCTAACTTTTAAATGGTAAAGAATTTGATGGTAAAATTGGTGTCAATAGCTAGATGGCTCAAAAATTTATGTATAGATACTTGAATCACTTAAATTAGACATCGAATGGTAAAACAACATGCTTTAAATGTTCGTCTCAAAGTGTTGTCATGACAATAAGGGTGTGCCATGGTGCATTGCTTAGGCAGAGGGCTTCCCTCTTTGTGCCATTTGTCATGGTGGATGACATAGGCACTATGGTAGACAGTGAAACTTGGGAAGTGTCTAATCTGCCTTCTCATGATGTTTGAATGTATTATAATGTTTTTCCATGCTTCTGTTATTCCTTTTTGAATGTTTTAAAACTATCATTTAAACTTAAACATCCTTTTAAAAGGGGTTTCTTGGGGTCTCAACTTTTAAATTTGATTTTAAACCCTTCATGTTATGATAATCTAATATAAGTAATTATTTTAATCCTAATTATTATAACGATATTGTGTATTTTGTTTTGGTAATGTCAACTTGGACATTACAATTTGAATTTTGAGGAAGCTTCCAAACAAGCACAACAAACTCCAAAGCATTCAATCTACAAGATTTAGATTAAAAAATAGTATTAATGCCTAATTGTCAATAATTAACCTTAATCACAATTAAGGCTTGAAACCCTTGTTAAACATCATTAATCAAAATCAACCTTATAAATTACTTCCATTAACCCATTTAACCTTCTATAAGTTTAACTAGCATTGTTAACCCATTGTATTAGCTCAAACTTAGTTGATTAATACAAGGGTTAAGCTTAAACTTATCATTAACACTAATAACCACTATCATTAGCTTAAAAAATGATTAGAAACTTAGAAAACCTTCCTTATACTCTAATAAAGTCAAAGGATTCACCAAAACTTAGCTATAGATTTGAGTCTCATTCCTTTAACCAGAAAACTTGAAGAAAAATGCATAAAAAAGATAGGTGAAGAGAAGAGGAAGCTCGCCTAGTAATTTGAAAGCCTTAATACACCCCAAATGAATGTTTACACTGAACCTTAGTAGAGCCTCCTTCTTCTCCTCTCACATACTTTCTCAAAAATCACTTTCTTTTTTTGTTTAAGAAAACTAACTTGATATTTAAAATCCCATTATGTCCGTTGTGATGCATTACACCATCTATTGCAAAGAATAACATAAATGAAGGAACCTTACTTAAGCCCATTTAATTGGGTCCAAAGTGGCTCAGTTGCCTTATAATATCAAATTTAACCTCTATTTGGGGTCCAATCATCTAATTATTATAATCAAATCCCTTACTTAACTTAAATCATTAATTAATTTAATTAATTTTATTTTAAATTTTGAAATGTTACAACTTTCTCTCCTATAGGAATTTTGTCCTTAAAATTAAACAGCTCTCTTAGTTAATAGTTAATAATCAAGCATATAAATAGATAGTAGGCAATTCAAATATGGCGCTAATCAATCAATTTAGTACTAAAACATACATCAACAAGTAATATAATGAGTTAGTACACCTAAGCAAATAAACCTAAGTATTGCTATTATAACATCTCTTCGGTCTTGCAAGTGGCATCCTCGACTATTGTATTTGTCCAGACAATTTCCACTAATAGGAAATGCCTTGTTCTTTAGCTACTTAACCTTGGTAACCATAACCTACTCTTGTTGTTTCCAATAGGTAAGATTATCATAAAGCTCCATATCCTCTTGTTTAATGATGTTTAATGACATATGTGATACTACTTCAACTAAGAAACATGAAACATGTCATGAACTCCCAAAAAGTGAGGCAAAAGAGCATTCTTATATGCATCTAGCCCAAACTTCTCGAAAAACTCAAAAGGACCTATGAATCATGGATTCGATTTCTCTTCCCAAACACACCCTCTAATTTCGATTATTAGAGTGACTTATGAAAACATATGGTCTATTTCCATAAATTCTATTGGTCTTTATCTCCTATTCACAAAACTCTATTGTCAGCTCGGGGTAGTCAATGGCCTCTGCATAATCAATTTGATATTTTATAAAGCTTAATCAACTAGAACTAGCCCCAACAAGCTCTTCTCTCTTAATTCTATCTAGTAAAGTAGAGATCAAAACTTTTGTCCATGTAGAGCCTTGTAGAGCATCATCCGGGTACTTGAGAGATAACTATTGTAATATGAAAAAGAAAAGCTCAACCACGTATAAGTAGTTGTCTTAAGTATTACCCAACTTAATCGCATAAGCTCTCATCAAATTTTCTAGAGTCTGCATAGCTCTCTTTGTTTTCTTTCTATTTATTTGTGGGTGTTACTTAGTGCTAAACTTAAATTGAGTACCTAAAGCTTGCTTTATGGGCTCCAAACATTCAAGGTGAATCTTAGATCTCTAGTTAAAATAGTCTACTTAGGCACATCATGAAGTCTTTTGATATCTTGAATATAGACTTCTGCTAACTTCTTTAAAAAGTGCATAGTCTTAAAAGCCTAAAATATATGTTGGCATTGTGAGTCAATCCACAATCACCTAAATCGTAAAATTTCTACATAATGTCCTTGGTAGTCCTATTTTAAAATCCATGACTCTTTTATTTAACTTCTGCTTTAGACATTCAAAATTCTACCATAATTCATTTGGCTCCTAATGCCCAAACTTAACTTTCTGACAGGTCAAATGTCATGATGGACTCTATCATGCTCTTCTTCATGCTTGACTACTACTACCTTTGTCTTATGCCATGACATATCTCAGTGGTACTGAGTTTGACCTAGTAGTCGCTTCGATGAACCTCCATAAAAAATCATCTTCCTTATCTCAAGGTTACTTGGCACACAAATCCTATTATGATAGGTCACATGGTCGTCATCGTTAAACCCAATTCAAAAAATTTATAGGTTTCAATTTATTCTGTCACCTTTTACAAATAGTTGTCCTTAAGTTGAGGTATTCCCAACTCTTCTAAAAACTCATTGTTGCTTCTCATAGCCCACATCAGTTTTATGGCCAATACAAGTTTTCTAATAAGAAAAGTTCATGAACCATCGAGCAAGCCACATGCAGAGTTGTCTTTCCTAGATATACTTGAGCTCAAAATTATAATCTTTTAAGAATTTCATCTATCTTCACTATCTCCTACTCATCTCTTTTCAATCAACCAAGTATTTCAAACTCTAGTAGTCATTGTAAACAATGACACTTTATAAAGGCAATATTGCCATGTCTTGAGTAAAATCCACCATCATTATAAGCTCAAGATCATGTATTGAGTAATTCTCCTTATGTAGTATAGGTTATTAAAATGCATATGTTACCATTGTATCTACTTGTGTCTAAATTCAAACCAATCCTTCAATGACTCATCAGTATAAATGAAGTAAAGCTACTTTGAGTCAAGGATAATCAAAGTTGGTGGTGGAGTCATCTGCTTCTTCAATACTTGGAAAGTGTCCTTGTACTTCTTGCCCTAAATGAAATGGTTGATCTTTTTTGGCCAGCTTAGTCAAGGCAGATGAATACTATAAGAAACCCTAAATGAACTTTGACAATAGTCAGCCAATACTAAGTACCTCATAACCTTGATTATTGAATTGGGTTGTCCCCTCTTCATAATTGCATCAATCTTGTGAGGATCTACTAATATCCTTACTTCAAACACCATATGTTTTAGAAAACTACACCTTTATGAGTTGAAAGTCGCACTCAGGTAATGCCATCAAGTTTGTGCTCTCTTGGCATCTATAACATTAACTTTAAGTATATCCTATGTTTCTCTTCACTTTTAGGATTGATCAAAGTGTTGTCAATAGGGTCAAAAAAATCATTTTCACAAAAATAGCATCATTGATTATGGCCAAGACAATATCTATCACAACTTGTGATATAAAAACCAATTGTTGAGGCTAAATAACCAATTCACCATGGCTAATAAGCCTTACATCATCCACCGTCGCCAAAGACATATTCTGTGATGGCCAACATACTCAACCATGTTTATTGTGACTAAGCAAGTACTCTGTTGTAGCACATATGCAATATTAGTAACTTATATATAGCTCTCGGACTCCAAATTCTAGAGCATCTAACATTTAACTTAGACCTCTAATTAAGGTAACTTATTGCATTCGCATGAAGACAATTAAGTAAACTAACTAATGGCTTTAGTCTCACCTCAAGCTAGTATCACATGGTTATTTTGGACACATGGGGATAAAACAAGAATGTCACACTTTTCCTAATCAACTAAATTCCACAACCCAACCAAACAAGCATGTGACCTGTTAGGTTTTGGATGAATATAATTGTTCATACAGGAATCTTAGAGTCTATTGAATATGGTGTAAAGCTTATTTCTACCTAACGGCATTAGGTTAATGATTTAGACACTTAGGTTTTTAGAAAGGGAAAAAAATCGATAAAAATGGTTCTAAATGTCCAATTCCCTCATATGATATTATTTGGTTGTCAAATATACTACATTAGTTAGTACACTAAATAAGCTATCTGTAAAAGCTTGAATCACCTCATTTGAGCATTGAAGTAGAAAGTTTTGACCAATTATCCCTCAACAATATAAATAATATTGCAACCATTTAGACCTCATTACAATCCATGACTTACCTCTTTAGAAACCAAACACTAGTAGGCAGCAATCTTCTTAAGTTGAAAATCACTCTCATAAGTAAGAAATCATGAGCCAATATACCATTCCTCTAATATCACCACTTCACCTAACCATCAATTTGAATAACATTTTCAAAATCCATCAAAGTAGAGGAAAATTATGAAACTAGATCCATGTCAAACTACAACTAAAATACAAATCTTCCATTGCCTTATACTTCAGCCAATTTGTGTATTAAGAAGCTAGCCATTGAGCGACCATAGTTGTCACACCTTAAAATTTAAGTATGACTGGCAAGGGATGTGCACAAAAACTCACATCCCTTAAGCCTTAACTCATGAAATTCTTGACTTTTAAACATAAATACACTCATAATGCAAGGTAGAACTTTTACATATATAACTTGCATACTCATAAAGCTCATAAATTTTCTATAGGAGTGTTGGTATATCCTCCTCTAAAATAAGATCTCCTAAAATTTTGCAATAATTCATGCACAATAACAATAAGGAGTTTTGTTCCTATCAACAAACTGAGAAATAATGATTAATCAATAAGAGGACCTTAATTATAGTGTATGTGGAGTACCTAGAACAAAATTTATAACATACAATATATATATATACACAAGTTTTACATCAAGATAGAAATTAACTAAAATGATGTCTCAACTTTGAATTTGTAGAAAGCCTCTTCAGTGATCTGTAGGAGCTATAGGATCAGCTACACAATCTGAGACTAAAATATTTTCAAGTGAATAACATACCAATAATGAAGTTAAAAGAATTAAGATGAGTAATTTCAAATAATTAAATACAAATTAAAGAGAAAACAATCAATATAATATAATTAATGAACTTGGAAATTGAAAAACTCTACGTAGCTTAAAAAATAACAAATCATAGAATTTACAATAACAAAGTAGCTTTATCACTTAGTCATGAGAAATCAAATAAATTAAGTATATAATAAACATAATAACATTTGCTAATAAAATATAATGAAGTGTATATTCACAAAACCAATAAACGTTGATATTTTGAGGACTTTGCAGGACAAATAACAAACATGGACACATAGTTCATGAGGGTAAAATAACCAAACACGGCTTATGCCACGAAAATAAACATGGACATACAGTCCACGAGGGTAAATAACCAAACATGGTTGAAGCTACGAAACAAACACGGATACACAATCTATGAGGGTAATACTAACCAAATACAACTAAAGTCATAAAACAAACGCATGTGTGGAACCCACGAATAACAATCGTGAGTGCGATGCTCACAAAATTGAACTAGCTAGTCATAACCATGGCGCACCAAGGGCTAACAGAACTGTCGTTAGCAACTAGTGCTCTACGTACAGTTCTATAAAAATCAAATTTTTCAAATATATGAGAAAATAATCATTTATAAAAATATAGTTGTTTCTTCTCAATAGCAAACTCACATGAATTGTTTTAAAATATCAATCCTTCTAAACATAAAAATTTATAACTGATATTTCATAAACTCTTTCAAAAATTTCCTTGATTGTATTTATCCAATAAAGGAGTACTAGAACTTGTAAAAACATTCTCACCAATCTTATAAATATATATACTTTGACTTCAAGAGTTAAAATAATTTAACAGATAAAAGTAATTCATACTAGAGAAATAAATGTTGATAACCTTGAATTGTTGAAATAATATTTCTGATTAAAAAGAAAAATTTGCTAATAAATCAGTTGGGATGTTATCCACATACTTGATTAGTTTTTCCTAACTTCTATAGCTTACTCCTTATCACTTTTGTCAAGATCCTCTTCCTTTAAATATCCTCAATGAGCTTTCTAATCTTTGGTTTATGATTGCTTGCGTTCCACCCTCACTTCTTAGTAGCGGCAAACGAAGCTTCAATTCTCATTAGCTCTGGCAATGGCAATAGAGTAGAAAAGAAGTGGTAAGAAGGATCTACATCCAAGCCAAACCATCACAAAGCTGATCCAAAAGAAGAACCAAATGTAAACAAGGGAGAAGAAGGCATGAGCAGGACAGTGATAGCATCTGCAATAGCCAAGTGAAGCACTTACCAGCGAATAAAGGGAAAGGCCAAAAGAAAAGGAATGGAGGGAGCAATTGATTGAAAACTCTCGAAGATTCTTCTTAGTCTCATGGCTGCATTCCCAAAAATGGAAAGGCTAGGGAAAGTTTATCTAATGGGATTTTCATTTAGAGGGGCAAAAAGGTAATTTTATGAGGCTAAAACAAAATAAAATTTCACTCTGTACATTCAGGGCATTCGAACACTTAACCTCAAAATACACACTAATAATAGTTACCATTAAGCTGCCTATTTCATCTTGTTAAATTCACTCTAAAATTTAATAAAAATACATTGAAATTATCCAATTATAATTTTTAATTCACTCAAATTTTTGAGTCATTACAACAGTTGACCACACACAATACAGTAATACTCTTTATCATTTACAAATTGAACACAAACACATTACCTTGAAATATTCAGAATCTCAAGGACATCTTGCATATTCCAAGCCTTTCTCAATATTATCTCAAATGTAGGCCTATTCACTTATTCTCAACTAACATTTTCTTGATCAACACCTTTCTTCACTCATCACCTTCCACACAGATATTGGCTCTAGATCATATCATTAAGATCTAATGTTGCCTTTTTAATCATCAACCTACCAAACCTCCAATCACCACTACCATCACTGTAGCCTCCTTACCTCAAATCATCATGCACTCATAAACCCTCACAAACCCTTACCTCTCACATACTGCATATGGAGAGAATCAAAGCTCTTGCATTGGAGAGAGTGTTTTTAACATTTAGTTTTATTTAATGTACTTAAACTTGACTCCCTTTTAATTTCACTTTTGCATTTTACTCTATCCACTTATATGACTAGGTGAATTAGGAGATTAAGAAAATTGAATAAGGAATATATGTTACATATTCCATGTGCCCAAAAGCTTTCAAATTCTACCTTTTACTCTTGCTCTTCTAAAAACCTAAATTAAGTATATGTTTATGAATTATCTTATGCATTTACAATCACATTTGGCTACTACTAATTAAGTGATCAACTAGTATACAAAGTTGCAATTTATCATCATCCTTCAACTCATGAATTGTGCTTAGTATGAATAAAGAGAATAGTTAGTTATTATGCCTTATCTTTACAAAATTCATGAAAAAAATGTCACTTCAAAAGGAAAAGAAGTCTCAAGTACCCCTTGATAAACTCATTCAAGTAAATATTTTAAGGCTATGTTTAGATGCTAAGGATTTGAACAAAATTTCTTAGTTAGATATATAAAATTCTATGAATTCAAATCCATGTTTTACTATATTTTATTTGTAATTTCAAACTTTCTCTAGAGCCTAGTTATTTAAAATTTCAGCTACTCTAATCACTTATTTTCTTCTTATTTTCACTATTAATGCATCTGCCATCCTCACCTCTCCTATCATCTCTCGTCCTTATCGCTTATTGATTGAAAAATATAAATATTCTCATTACTCTCCATCTTTCATTTCTGTTTCAAATATCAGCTCATTTCTTTTCTACCTTCAAAAATCTTTATACTATGTAAACAAAATATTTTAAATACGTAGATTTTAAATTTGGAAAAGAATTAAGATCATGAGGTGCATTTTGTAGTTTTTATGAAGAAAAGGAAAAGAAAAAAAATTAAGTCAATAAATACATTAATTGCGAACAATTAACTCAGGAAAATATAAAATATTATTTTTTGTCGGGAAACTCAACAAAATTCAAAGTCAACGTAAATAATAAATGTTAGGTAAATAATTGTAAAACAAACTCATATTTTCTCTAATTAATGCATTTAATTATAATTCTAAAAAACGTACAAAAATGAACTTAAATATATAGTCACATTCATTCGTCAAGGTTCATCTCTTAAGAAAACTCTCATTTAGTTTCATCCCTATTACTAGAAAATAGGTGATTTGCGACGGAAAAAACCATCAATCTTGTAAAATGGATACCCTGAAAAAAGAAGCGAAGCTAAAGGGGAAAAAGGAAATTGAAGAAAAGATAATGGCAAGTTCTTCCTCAGAAGCCAAGAAGAAAGGGCTTAACCCGCTTGCAAAGGAATGGGATCCAGCAAAGGAACGAGCACCAGAAGAAAGAAGATGCCTGTACTTGGCGTTTTCAAGCTGGTTCCCGCTCAATGAAGATGAGATAACTTTCTTCTTTCACCAGTAAACTTCTATCTTTTTTTTTTATTATAATTAGGGCCCATAAATTTAGTATTTATCATTTGTGGCAATTTAACTCGGTTAAATTTTGTTAGGTTGGACATAGATTTTGAGGAATTATGTGTTGCTTATTAAAATAATTTTTGAAACCTTATGCTTGACTGAATTAAGTTAGTTTTCAATATTGAAAATAAAATTCATTACAGTTCGTATTGTTCACAAGTCATGAAAAATGCATCTTATTTCTCAAACTCAGCCATATGTTGAGAAAAATAATTTTAGTTTATAAATTGGTTCTGGAAACAAGGATTTCACCATGGATAACCATCACCTGCTGTCAAACCAGAAAGTTCTTACTATGAATTGTTAACTTTAACTCTCAGAGTCAATATTTTGGGCTTTGGAACTCCAAATAAGGTGGTTCAAATGAAGAGATGGCAGCTTATGTTAATGTTAAATGATGAGGATATATTTTGTGATTCAAGACATTAGAATGTTATATGTCAAAAAATTCTTTTAATGTTTTTAATTCTTTCAAATAAAAAAAATTGAAAATCGGACTAGACATGAAATTGAAGGAACATTGACTCAAACGTCATTAGTCTTATCATGGTCAAACCATGTTTGAACTGGTTTCAAAATAAATTAATGCATTTATATTTATTATTCCACATAGGAGATAACAAGGCTTTACATATTGAATTGAAGATTAAAAATTGCTTTGAATAAAACTATTTTATTTATTAAATATTAAAGATTACCTCTTCATCTCTTGTTCTTTTTCATTTGTCATCCATCTCTGTGCCCATCATGTTTTTCCATTTTTCGTTCTTCACTGGTGAGGCATCTTGCATTTTGTTTCTCAACCAGTCAAGCTAAAGCGTATATTCATAACCTCATCATCTTATTCATTTTCATTTTCACAAGGTAGATCTTCCTTCTCTTCTACGTACACATTTTCTCTGATCCCCACATTTGGGTGTTAGATCTTCTTCTTTTTCTTCTCCTCATGCATGCTGGTGCTCCGTCGAGCTACTATTAGGCCAAAAATAAAAGGCAAAAAGGACTCGTTAACATTGGGTTGACCAGTTCAATTAAGTTTGATAAAAAGGCCAATCTAATTGTTATTTTTGTGCTGATAATTTGACTGGTCCACCAGTGTGACCAGCTGGTTCGATTCAGTTTTACATTCATTGGAAGCTCTCATGGTAAGTCAAATTCATAGTTTCAACACACTCGATTTGACATATCAAAACATGTAGGCCTATTTAATCATATATATCACTGTTCTTCTACGCTGTGCTTTAGCTGGAATTTGAATCCCAGCCTCACTTTTCTACAAATAAGGTGGAGCTTATTGAAACTCAGAACTAGTAATTAATTAATCTTTCTCCTTCAAATTAAGCTAAAATTTTCATGAATTCATCAGCACCATTAATTTGTTGTTGTTTATTCATTGACTAACCCAATGTGTAGCTAATTAATAACTACAAAAATCTTTTGTGAAAATTAATTTTTGGCAGGATGTTTGGTAGATGTGTTGAGAAGGTGAATATTCACAGGCCACAAGAGGATGAAGCTACGTTGTTCTTTGGCAAAGTGGTGTTTCACTTTTCTGCAATTCCTGTGAGCATTTTGGGGAGAGAGAACCAAGTTATGTTTAATGTGAATTCCAAAAACCTTTGGTGCTTCAGGTTTGACCCAATGAACCCCAACAACGGAGAGTAGCTAGCGACGTCGTTTCGTCACTTTGATAATAATATATAGACTCCGGCTGTATTTATGATCCCAATAATCTCTTCAATTAATGTTGATGCTTGCTTCTTCTGACGTTGGAGCCTTCAGCTAGACTAGAATAAAATGCTATGGTTGTTTCTTTAATTTGTTTAATTAACATTTGGAAGTGCTTTTTTCTATTTCTGAATAAATGAACTCCGGTTGCTATGTTTCTGAAAAATCTTATGAAGGATTGGAGTTCATTTGAATATTTTTTGGGCTTTTGCTTCTTTAATTTTGTTAAATTACAGGCTTCAAATTTAGTTTATAGGTACATGATTAAATTTACAAAACCCGTATATGCATGTGGATATATAATTGATATATGTGAGTCTTGCCTCCTTTTGAAGTATGTATAGATGATGTATTTTAGCTACTAAGCTAAGTTCAATTGTGATATTGTGGAGGGGACAAAGAACTAAGGGTCTATTTGGTTTTTATTTTTATTTTTTATTTTTTAAAAACTATTACTTCCTCCGTTCAAAAATGTAAGATATTTTTTAGGGAGTTAAATGTTCAAAAACATAAGGCATTTTTACTCTTTTAAGGTGTAATAATTGCTTTCTTTCCAAAAGTGTCCCTATTGATAATGACTTTATATTTATTATAGGGTATTTAATAAAAATAAATATAAAAAAATAAAGTCAGTTTGAAAGTAGGTAACTATTTTATTGAGAGATGAGATTTAATTAAAAATACATTACATTTTTGAACGAAGGGAGTATGTAATATGGTTTTAGAATTTTTTTCGAAAACAAAACAAAATGAAAATATATTGATAGTAAATTGATAGTGATAGTTGCAAGTAATTAATGGTGGTAGTTTATCATGCCCCAAAAATAAAGAGTGACCGGCATGGGTGCGAACTACTTCACACTTTCCTGTAAGCCTCAAAAAGAAAATTCATTTTGTTTTCTTTAAATAATCAAGTTATATGAAAATTCTAACATTTTTAATAATAATTGTCATAACAAAGCTTCAATGTTTTTGTAGAATTTTCAATAGAACTTCTACTATAAATAGGATTTTTCAAAAATTCTACAACACAAAAATTTTCACAAAATGTAATATCAATCAGGAGTTTAACTCCTTCCAACCAGCAAATAGTATATAAATCAAAATAAAATCCTAGCAACAATCTATGTAGAGCAACTAATCTTTCTTCTAAATTAAAATACATAAGGCTTAAATATTTATATTAAAAGGTAACAGCACCAAATAAAATTTTCACCCAATATAGCTGTATTGCCCTTCAGAGGCTGACAATAGAATCAACATTAGCTAATGAATCTGAGACCAAAATAAATTTTTTAGTGAATAGCATCCCCAAAACAGAACTTAAAAGAATTAAAATATTAAACTAAAATAATCATGTACAATTGAAAATATAATAATTCAGCATAATAACTTTAGAAATCTGTAAATCATAATCATAATTATAAAATGAAAGTGAATTGGAAGTACTTTATTCTATCATGCTTAAGGAAAATAAATTACTCACACATAATTCAAAATAATACACTGGTAATTGAAACCATTAAAATTTCAAATGAGAGAGTTAATCAAAATTAAAAATTTTGAGGACTTAACAGAACAGGTAACATACGTGGATGCACATTCCACAAGGGTAAATAACCAAACATAGCTTATGCCATGAAAATAAATGTGAACACACAATCTACAATGGTAAGTAACCAACATGTAATGTAACATCCCGAAATTTTAAGACTTGAATTTATTAAAAAAATAAAATAAAATATCTATAATTAAATTAAAATTTAGAATAATTTGGTAGAGGTCTAGAGTTTGAATTTTATTGAGCAAAATTTGGGTTTTATTTTATTTTTAACTATGAAAAAAATTAGCAAAGTTGACTTGGGCTTTTATGCTATAATAAAAAATGTTAGGCCCTTTCTTGTAATTTTTTTCAAATTCTGATATCAGCATTTTAAAGAGCAAATTGGACACAAAAACAGAAATGAAAATGCAAAGAAGGAAGGAAACGCACGAGAGAGAGAGAGAGAGAGAGAGAGAGAGGAAGAAGAGAGGAGAAAGAGAGGGAGTTAGGCTTGGATCTAGGAGGCTTTACAACCATTGCGAGCTCGGCTAAACAATAGATAAACTCCTTACTTCAATCCTCTTCCTTCCCTCTTAATTTTCTCCAATTTTTGGAAGAGAAAAATTTTGAATTTTGATCCCAAAGGCTTTATTCTTGTAAGCTTTTATTTTTTTAGATCTTAGAGAGGATGTTTTGAGTTTCTATATAGTGATCTAATGTTTTGAGTGGATAATTAGATAAAAAGTGGTGTTTTGGACATAAATTAAACCTTGAGAGATTGGGTTTTGCTCCTCAATGGTTTAAGCTTATTGATTTAATTATAATTTTGCTATTTGAGCCCAATAAGATTTAAATTAAAGTTTGATTTTCATTATAAGGGCTAATAGTGAAAGTTGGTGACACTAAGTGAAGGTTTTTAATTGATTAAAAATTTTATAAATTGAAAATTAGCCTAGTGATGGTTAATAAATAGTTTTGGTGGTTAAGTGATACTATGTGAATAGTTAGTTTAATATATGGATCATTAGGATGGATTATGATTCATTAACTCAAATTGTGTGGTATGAGTTATAATCTTCATTAATGCTATTTGTCATGATAAGTGATGTGAATCATTTATATGTTGTAGAGAGTTGTTGGTGGAACTTATTGAGAAGTTAAGGAACAAGTCAAGTCCTATTTTGTACAAGAGGAACCCTTTTGGTCTTAAAGGGTTGAGGTAATAGGAGAATTTACATTTCTTATTACTTTATTTTAGCTAATTTTAAATAAATATTACTAGCTATCATGTATTACATGTTTTAAAAGATTAAATGTGCTTTATAAGGGGTTGTGGGGTACTACTTTGATTATAGTGCAAATATGTTTTTTTTAATTGTTTAACAACAATGTTTTTATGGAAACGAGATTTGTTTGCATGTATTATAATCATAAAGAATAGAAGTTGCATTTAAGAAAGTGTAACTAAGTAAGGTACCTTAGATAGGTTAAGGAACCATTTAAAGGAGATTTATAAGTGTTATACTACCTTAGAGTATTGAAGTGGTCAATACTCGGGAAAGGTAGACACGAATAAAAGGCATGATCTTGGTGGGAGTTCACCAATGAGAAGGTGTGGACTTTTAATATTCTATGACACACTGCCAGTACTCAATGTTGCCTTACATATTGTAGGTTCAGTGCACTAAAGTGGTTAATGTATTGAGTATTCGACACCTCTTAGTGGGGGAGGGAATTCAACATATGAAGTGTGAGGTTGAGTGCCTAGGCCAAGGTAGCTCTCACATGGAAAGTAAGTAGGGCTGGCTTTAGAAGGGAGTTAGCTTTGACTGCTCAGGATTCACGTTGAAAGGGCATAGGCGGTTCGGTGGATTAGATCATGCCTTAGATTATGTTTTGTGCCTGTGGAAGTACAAGTGGGTATAAGGTTTACCTATGAGTTAAAGAGTGCCAGGGGAAATTTTGTTGGTCATGAAAGGCCATACCAGCCTGTGTCATGCATTTATGCATTTTAAATGGTTAAATTATATACTATCTTAAATTTATTATTCGTTTATTCGATTATGGCTTACTTTATAATAATCAGTATAGATTTCTTTATTACTGAGACTGTGGTTGTCTCACCCCTTTCTTTTCAATATTTCTAGGTCCAGGCGAAGGAACTAGTGGAGGACAGGGAAAGGAGAATAGCTAGGGGTTGTTTGTGAATTGTAAAGAACTGCAACCCTTTTCTTTTGAGCAAATCTATTGTAATCTATTTAGAATTAGGTTGCCAATAGGAGGTGATTATGTATATGTGTGTGAGTATGTGTGGATTGTATGGCTTGTGTATGAATTTTTATTTGCTTGTAGACTTGTGGCTAGGAAACTTGGCTATGGTATGTGGTTTTGATGGATTTATTTAGTAGACTAAGTTTCCACTACAAGAAAATATTTATTTTGATATATATGTGATTCTACAAGCAAATGCAAAATGGTTGCATTGCAAATGGTATGCTATGGCAAACATACACCTTAAATAGAGAGAGTGGGTACATAGGCCCCACAGAGATCTCTGAGCTAAGTAAAAATGTTTAATATGTGTATTCATATGTGTATATGATATTTGGAATAGTTTTTGGCCACTCTTATGTGATTTGTGCATTTTAGAGATTTAGGGTCCATTTTGGGAAATAGCACCCGGGTGGTCAAATTTTTGTATAAAGGGTTTTTCTATCATCTAAATATTCTATCAGGTGTTTTTAGTCCTATTTGATGTGTCCAAAGTGTTTCCACAGATTTGTCACTATTAGGATGAGATTTGGATAATTTTGAAAATGGTTTTTACCAAAAAGCTGTACTTTTGCATCTAGGTGTCCAAATCTTAATCCAACCGTTAGATTTCTCTAAAATTTAGGTCACAAGTAAAACCTTTTATAAGCTTTATATAGGCTTTAGAATCACATCGATCAGATATCAAACGAAGAAATGACGTACTCTGAAATTTAGTCCGGAAGAGCTGTCATGAAAGTAAAAGTGCTATCATGACAACAACAGTGATGATGTTGCAACATGCACGAAATTCAATCCGTTCGTTGGTTCTTTCCAAAATTTATTGTTCTAATAGTAATATTTAAAAGTGACATGTGGGCTTTGGAATTGCTCGGATCAGAGGTCGGATGATGAAATGGTGCACTCCAAAAGTTAGTCCGGAGGTGTTGTCATAACAATAAAAATGACCAAACTTTTAACATGTCTAATTTTTAATCCGACTGTTGGATCTTTTTAGAATTTAGTACACTTATAGTACCCTTTGAATGTGATGTGTAAGATTTAAAATTACTTCAACCGAGAATCGAATGACAGAACGATGCTTCCCGAAAGTTAGCCCGGGAAGGCCGTTATGACAGCAATTTAATGCTGTCATGACAGCATTTCCCCCACTTTCGCCTAGCTTGCTTCCGTGCGCTATAGGTAAAACCTATAAATTATTTATTTAAAAAAGGTTTTAAATGTTTATTTTGCAATCGTGTATCTGCTTAGTGATTTAAATGGTTTGTTTCCTAAGTTGGTTATAGGATTAACTCCTTAACCACACTTAGTTTATTTGAATTGTGTGATTTTTGGATAACACTCGGGGCAAGTGTTACATATAACATCCTGAATTTCTTTGTAGCTCCTGGACAAATCGTGTACTTGCTACAGTGAGCCTCATTCAAGATCATTTTTCTCAAATCCACATTATCAAGCATGCAAATCCTATCTCAATAAACCACAAAACCATCATCATTGAATCCAAAATCAATAGCTCAATCTGCTTCAATCTCTTTAACCTTCAAGAGACTCTCATCTTCTAGTTGTGCCATTCTCAATTCCTTCCAGGAGTCATTGCTAATCTTGGTGGAACAGGTACCAACTAATGTCTTCAATGGCACATCCTGCTGTAACTCAACAAATGATTCCATTAATCTATATTCCTTAACCATAAAACTTACCGGATACAAAGTCTTCCGACTCAAGGTATTAGCAACCACATTAGCTTTACCTGGATGGTATTTCAATTTAAAGTTATAATCCTTAAGAAGCTCTATCCACCTTCTTTATGTCAGATTCAGTTCCTTTTGATCCACCAGGTATTTCAAACTCTTATGGTCGGTAAATACAATAAACGTTGCACCATATAGGTAATAGCACCAAATCTTTGGAGCAAATACCATTGCTGCAAGCTCTAAATCATGTGCAGGATAATTCTCCTCATGTGATCTCAATTATCATGAAGAATAGGCTACAGCTCGATTATCTTGCATCAAGACACAACCAAGACCTTTTAAAGATGCATCAGTGTATACCTCATAAGGTAACCTTGGATAAGGGATAATCAACACTGATGTCGTGGTTAATTTCTCTTTTAGCTTCTGTAATGCCACTTCACACCAATCATCCCATATATAAGGCTGATCTTTTTGAGTTAGTCTAGTTAAAGAAGAAGCTATCTAGAAAAATTCTTGAATAAATCATTGATAATACCTAACTAATCCCAAAAAACTATGTATTTTTGTCACTGAACTAAGACGTTCTCATTTTAACATTGCATCAACCTTATGCGGATCTAATGAAATTCCATTTGCAGACACCACGTGTCCCAAAAATCTCACTTCCTCAACCAAAACTCACATTTACTAAGCTTGGCATACAACTTTCTGTCTTTCAGACTCTGCAATACCATTCTTAAATACCTCGCATGTTACTCCTTGTTCTCAGAATAGATCAATATGTCATCTCTAAAAACCACTACAAACTGATCCAAGTACGGCTTAAAGATTCGATTCATATAGTCCATGAACACTGCTGGCGCATTGGTCAAATCAAATGGCATAACCAAGAATTCATAATGGCCATGCCGAGTCTTGAACGCTATCTTAGGTATATCTATTGCACTAACTCTCAACTGATAATACCTCGACCTCAAATCAATCTTAGAAAAGACTAAGGCACAAGCCAATTGACCTAAAAGATCATTTATCCTTGATAAAGGATACTTGTTCTTCACAGTTACCTTATTTAATTACTAGTAATCAATGCACAATCACAAATTGCCATCCTTCTTTATCACAAACAATACCAGTGATCCCCAAGGTGATATGCTCAGTCTGATAAATCCTTTCTCTAGAAAATCTTCAATCTACTTCTTTTGCTTAGCCAATTTCGACGGCAACATTCTATAAGGAGCCTTTGATATTGGTTGGGTTCCAGGAACCAAATCAATTGACAACTTAACCTCCCTTTTAGGATGTAATCTAATCATCTCTTCTGAAAATACCTTTAAGAACTTACTTACTACCCCAATCTTCTCGATCCCACCATCATACACCGTGCTGGCTGTAAAGAATCCATATAGGTATTACAACCTGCTGGATCAACTTCTCAATACTTACTATTGATAGAAACTTAGGTTGCTCTGAGGATTCTATAGTTGTACACAATACTAGTAGTGAATCCACCCTTTTGGCACAATCAAGTATAGCATTATTTACTGCTAACCAATTCATGTCACTTATCACAACTATTCCTCTCATAGGAGTACAAATCAGATCGATCTTAGAAACTCCATCCTCAAATCAAATCTCTACATTTTGACAAGCTTGACTTGTAATACTAGACGATCAAAAAAGTGTCGTTACTTTAATGAGCACAGGTAATTCTTGTAAAGACAATTTCAATCTATCCACACATTCATTAGACACAAAAGAATGGGTGGCACCAAAATCAAACAATGCCTCTACTTTATGACCATTAATATAAATCATACCTCTAATTAGGTTCAGAGATGCTCTAGCCTCTTCCTGTATACCCGCGAATACTCGGCTAGGAACTATCGATCTTTGCTCTATCCTCTCAACTCTGCCTTCTGGGCATTGCCTTGCTATATGCCCTGACTTACCACACTTGTAGCAAGCTCAACATCTTCCCGAATGAGATCTGCCACATATGTTGCGTTAGGGCATCCTTTCAGTACTCAAAGTTAGAGTTGGAACATTCAACGCTTGCCTCGAAGACTGTGGAAGCCCAATTCTTACATGTTCACCCTTCTGCATTGACCCTCTATGCATAGGTCGAGACTGCAATCCTTGACTGAAACCTTTTCTTCCAGAAGAATTGAAATTGCCCACACTGAACCCAGGCCTCTTTGAGATTCTACCAATTAGACCTATAGGAGATGAAAACCTCCCCATACTATCTCACCCTATCTCATCGTCTTTCAGCATCTGCCTCCCTACTATGCCTAGCTACTATCCTCAACTTATGGCACATCTCCTCATATGTCATCACATCAAGCAATGCTATCCATTGTCAATACTTGGGTCTCATCTTTTTAAGTAATCTCTCAGCGTTCCACTTCAAGTCATTACTATATTAGAAATATGTGGAGTAAGCTGGTAAGTCATTAACTCTTCTTATAAATTCTTCTTTATCCAGGTCTCCTTACCTGAAAGCATGAAATTCCTCTTCCTTCTCAGCTCTAAATGAGATTGAAAAATGTTGATTAAAGAATATTCTCTTGAACTCATCTCATCTCAACTGAATACCACCAGTTGGTCTCATAGATTCCAACCACCTCTTAGTAGCACTAACCAACTATATCGTGGCCAAGATAACTTTCTGCTCTGAAGTATAGACTACCACCTTAAAGATGGTTTCCATTTGCTCTATCCATAATTCTGCTTCACCTTCTCTCATACTTCCATCAAATGTCAGCAGATTAAATCCAATGAACATCTTTCAACCATGATCAATAGATGGATCAGGAATCTCTAGTCCATTATCCAAATTCTAAGACGATCTAAGTCTACTATGTGCTTCCTGTACTGGAATATTCTGAGCTTCAACTCTCTCTTCTTACTCGCTACCCCTTAGGATCATGTCATAATCCCTAATAGTTTGTCTTATATCGACAATCATATCTCTGAGCTCTTCTAATAACTTATCACATCTATCCCTTTATAGCTAAATCGGTTAAACTTTCAGCTCTCGTTCCTCCTCTACAACCTATCTAGATACTGTGATTCTCACACAAGTACCTCTCATACTTTACTATTTTCTCCCATCCTAAGGATGAAAATAGGAAACACAAAGGACATCAGGGAAAGATTTGTGTAATGAATAAGACAAGTTGCCATATTTCTAAATGAATGCATCAATAACAATCAAGCCTCGAAAATCGAGAAACTGATACCAAAAATGTAATATCCTCTTATATTCACTCAATATAAAATAATATTATAGTGTTACCACTACCTCACATCAATTTCAATAATCAAATTTATTTTAAAAGCTTCGCTCGAAGACTTATCTTGTAAAATCAATTAATTCACAATACAATAAGAGTAAAATACAACAGAAGTAAATCATACACTCCTTAAATATATAATGGACATAACCTACCAGCATTTATATCCCAATTGCATGCATTTCAACATAAAAATAAAACTAAAATTTAGTCCATGCACACCAGCGTGCAGTCTGTACGTCAGGCATGTGGCACCAAGCCACATTGTCTCCCTTTCTATGTCATGCATTACAGCAGGCTTGTCCGTTTTTCTACTGCCATTTTGATAGCAAAAATGATGAACTTTTGACGTGCACCATTTTCATATACAACATCCGATCGGAGTAATTCAAGTGCCCACATTAAGCTTAGCTCATATACTAACTAATGAGATACGTTTGGATATGATCTAATGATTTGATCAAAATTTATACACCTGGGTGCAAAAAGTCACTTTTGCTAAAAAATTTGCACACCCAAGCATTCAATTCAATCTCTTTCTCTCATTAGACCATACTAGGCCCTGAACTAAGTCCAAAAGGATCTAATACACCTGATTGACCATAATTAATCACAATCATACTCATATATCAAAATTTAACCCTTCTACTGTCAATTTCCACAATTCACTAACTTTACCTACTTTGCCATTTTTTTGGCATAATTTAGCCCACTTAGCTATTTCTTAACTCATACCTATACAATCATATTCATAACACAATCTTAGCCCCAAATTACTCATTTTATCATAATTTATCCCTTGGCTTAAGATTCATCAACACAACTAACCATATCAACACAAACATACTCAAATCATAGCCCCTTTATCTCAAACAACATATATACACATAATCGGGCTTGATTTTGCAAAAACTCAATTCAATACATGCATGCAACCCTATGGAAACTTATATACACCTATATGTACAATCTCAATTCAGTTCATTACACAACCTCAGAGTACACAGCTTCACAACTCAAGCTGGACCAAATTCTTTTCCCTTACCCTGATCACTTCCCAGTCCTGCAAAAATGTAACCACGGGGGTGAGATAAAAATTTCAATAACAGAATAACTCACTCCTATTGACTATCACATGCAGTAAACATAGTATATCATCAAAACCTCATAAAATAGAATTTATATCATATCTCATTTCCTTTCTCAACTTTTCCTTCATCACAAAGGATTCCATGTTATCTCAACATATTTTATCATAATCATAATATACTAGCATGATCTCTACTAACTAAACCTCTAAATCACCCCGACATGAAACCATAGGCTCATCTTAGACCAACGTACACTCTTATTAGTCTTGAGCTCACCTTCAGTGGTAGAATCACCCAACCAAAGATATTCTAACACACAATACGGACTATGGTTTCCCCTAATACATACGATGAGGTGTTGTTGACTCCAACACCATATCACAAGGACACTAAGGAGTCTCTCATCTCTAACATCGTACCTCAATAGGTACTAAGGAGATCTTCTCCAACACCACACCCTTCAAGATACTAAGGAGAATTGTTTCTAACACTACACCTTAACGGGTACTAAGAAAACCTTGCCATATGGTCTTTATCATCTCCTACACTTGGGTGAACTCTCACCCATATGATCATGCTTTCCTGAACCATTTAAGGTTCTCATTTACTATTTTATACTTTCTTACACATAATATATACAAATAACACTTTACATTACAAAACACAAATTTCAATGCTCATTTTAACCACAAGTCATTTCACACATAACAATCACTCAATGCTATAAAACATGCTTAGTTAAAAAAAACTATTTCATGCACTATATAGCATACTAACATACAGTTATAATAAACAATCAAACAAAGTAAGTTATTCAATTACCTTAACCTTCTGTCACTAGAAAGGTTACCCGTGAATTTCAACTATCACACAAGCTTATCTCAAGCTTCCTTTCTCTACTCACGCATTCAATATATCAATCTGAACACATTTAGCACATTTTAGTCATTTGGTCCATTTTGACCAAAAACTCATTTTGACCACTTAGGGCTATATTCATCCGTAAAATCTTTTTCTTTTATCCATTTTAAGTCCATGACTACACAATTACTACTTTACATTACCCCAACTAGTTTTATTTTACTCAAATCATATTTTTGGCTTAACTTTCTCTCTCTAAAGGCTAGAATTGAGCCTATAGGTTCAAAAATCTACCGTTCAGCTCTAAACTAATTGCAAACCTTTAATTTAACTTCCAAGAACATTTTTATTACTATTGGACAAGAATCAAACCCCTCAAATTCCATTGATTCAATTTCCCTATAATTTATTTTCAGAAAAATTTGTGTAGAATGGAAGGTAAGAGTTATACATAGCTTACTTGGCAAGTTATCGATCTGAATCACCTTCCACCGCTCTAAAATAACTTGTCTTAGCTCCTCAGCCCTTCTCCTCTCTCTATCTTGTGTGTTTCTAAATTTTTACTACTGAAAGTCACCCAATTTCATGACTTAAGAAGTGATTTTCTGGTACATGGGTTGCAGCGCATGCAACAAAAGCTACTGTGCGTGGCACAGTGAGATTTATTCTCACCAAGCGTACTTGCTTCGACCCAAAACGTACTTCTATCACCCATATATGTTCATACAACACACAAAAAAGTCAAAATATTAATTAATCATCTGAATCTCTAATCCCACTCTAACTTCTACTTCACCCTCAATTAACCTCTAAACTTAGGATTAGGAAATTTAGGATGTTACAAAACACAGCCGATGCCACGAAACAAATATTGACACACAGTCCACAAGGGTAAGGCTAACCAAACGCAGCTTAAGGCTACAAAATCAAACGCAAATATAAAGCTCATGAATGACAAACGTGAGAATAAAGCCCACAAGACAAACCAACGAGTTATTAACCACAGCACGCTACAGGCTAATAGAACTGCCGTTAACAGCAGTGTTTTGTTTAGAGTCCTCTTGAAAATTACATTTTAAACATGTAAGAAAAATAATTATTTCTACAATAAAATTTTCATTCTCAATGCCAAACTCGCATGAATTGTTTCAAATCTCAAAATTTATCAAAATAATACTTCATAGCTAATGGACAGGCTTGCATTAATTGAGTAACCAAGAAATTTCAAAGTTTAATAAACAAAAAAAAAGAGCCTTTGTTAATCTTGAGGAAAAATAAATATACATATCATAATTTAATTATCCTTAATCAATATTCCATAATTTAAAAAAACTAATATAATTCATAAAAGTAAAGTATTTCAGCAAAAGACTATTAAAAATAAATTAAATGGGATGCTATTTACTTACCTGAAATCTCCATAATTTAAATTTCTTCTCTTAACTTTAATCAAATTTCTCCTCTTTCAAACTCTTTATAAATCATATTAAAATTTTATTTAACCCTCAACCAATACAATAACTCCTTTTTTCCAAACTCACTCACCTCCAATATTAAACTATAATACATTTGAAACTTCTTTTTAAAAAAAAAAAGTCCTCACTAGCATTTGGTCAAGGCACTAAACATAAATGATTTTCAATCTACTCATAAAAATGCTAGCATTCAATATTTCACCAACAACTATCCATCTTCAAAAATTCAAAAATCACATTATAAATTCCATAAGCCAACATTCTTTGCAACATCTGAATTTAATTTTCACACTTCTCTCAAGAATTAATGAATCTCCATAAATATTCAAAAATCAAGTTCAATTTCTACTAATAAGTACTTCAACAATAATTTAATAGTCATCATTTCTCAAGTTTTGTATCTTATCTCTTCTAACATAATCCTAACCAATTCTTCATTATCAACCAATTTAAACAAAATGAATTTAACCCAAAATTGACCCATGTGTATATTATTATCAAGATTTAAGATAAATTTCAAGTTTAAATTTGAATCTTCTCCTTCCTATAACAGTACGGGCAGTAACATAACACACATAAAAATTCTATAATCTTAGCCATCAATCTACTCTCTCTTACACAGGTTGACCAAGAAAGAATGCTTAAGATTCTCACCTCAATCATAATAACAACAGAGGAAATGAAGGAGATAGAACCTATAGTAAAACAGGGGAGAGATTCAAACATAACCCACGCAAAAGAAAGAAGAATTGAAACAATTGAACCAGACCAAGAAGCAACAGACCATAAGGAATACCTTAGATTAGCGATTCAGCTCTCACTCCACCCACTACAAAAACACACACGCGAATGAAAAGCCAACATAAGGAACGACAAAGACCACCAGAGACAGATTCGATGGAGAACTTGTTGACAAGGTGGCAACGACCACCACTATCGCCAGTAGGAACAAGGAATGAATGAGAAAGAGACGAGGTCGATGATCGTAGAGAAGGGTCGATGATAACTCTAGATTGTTCTCTCTTTGTGTGTGAAACTAAGACTGAATAAGGAGAAGGGAAAGAGAAAAAATATAAATCTGATGAAGAGGAGGGTATATTGGAAATTTTGCAAAACTGAAATTACAAAATGAACCCTTTTTTTAATTCTAGGTTATTACATAGTTTCTAATAGATATTAGTCAAGATAATTATATTTTTCAATAATCAAATATAGAGTATTTTGAAAACAAATTTAAGATGTTTTCATTTAAAAACAAACAAACATGAAAACAGTTTTTAAAACAATTAAATCTAAAACATTTATATAAATGAATTTCTTTTTAAAAAAACCAGAAACCAAACATGTGCTAAATATTAATCACATCTACCTTGATTTTTTTTTTTTGGTTTTCAATGACAATATTTCTCAACTTTCTTTCCTCTTTTCTTTTGAAGAGTGAAAAGTTGGAATAAATTTCTTATTCTCTCATATTATTTCACTACAGAATTTTCTCAACAGTTTTCCCCCCTTCTCCTTACTTTGACTGCCCCATACATTTGCAAGAATGCTATCTATATCCTTGGCTGCTTGTTCACAAATGTGGCATACACATCCATAACATTTTAGTGTGTTTTTTGATAAGAGTAATAATCAATTTTTTATCCTAAAATTGATTTTTTTGGGCCAAGTTATCCAAACACCATGAAAACCCAAAAATCAATTAAATTAACATAATGTGTGTTAATTTATAATCTATTAGAGACAGCTTCAAAAATAAAATTTCTACCATTATAACATTAATTATTTTGTCAGATGATCTACCTGTCAATATTACCCTCACCCATTTATGTCCTCTCTCTCATTTCTCATTTCTCATTCTTTTATTTTCTCATTCTGTCTCTCATGTCTACTGTTGCCTCTCATCTCTCAGCCTCATCAATCTATGGCTTCCTTGTGCCGTCTCTCTGCCATCGTCCACCCGCCTCCAATGTGGTCACTGTCCACCATCTCCAATCTATAGCTAGAGGCAATGATCTTTAGCCATCCACAATCTGTTTGCAAATCTGTTGTCCTACTCTTGTGCAATCCTCATGGCATTATCGACCTCCGTTTACAATCTCCGAGCTAAGGCTAGTGGTAGTAGTCTCTCGCCATAGTCAAAGAAGGTAGTAAGATCTAACAATAAGCTTCATCCACAATCTCTTGCCTCGATCTACTTGCTCCATCTCTAATTTGCTCGTGATCTAGTATGTTCGTCTCCCATCTCCTATGATATGTGTTTGAGTAAAGTTTTGAGTAGGCTAAGAGGTAATTGATCTTCTACAACATTTTTTGAATGATTTGGTGGACTTTGTTTTTTTTATACTCTGTTCTGGTTGATGTGGATTTCTTCTTGTTATTTCAAGCTTAGTTGTGTGTTTTGAACCATTTACAACTCATGACTAGTTGAACTAAACCATTATTTTGAACCATTACAACTCTTCTATATTTGTAAATAATAATGAGGTTGAAAGCTAATTTTAGTTGTTGTTTATATGCTGGTTTTGTGCCTAGTCAAACTCATGACTTGATGTGGGAAAGTTGTTGACAGTTGATTTTAGCTATTGAAAGCTAATTTTAGTTGATTTTTTTAACCGTTGAAAGGAGGAAATAGTGGTTTGCATGATCACTGATTCCTGGAGGCTTATTCTCAAATAATATGTTTTAAATATATTAGGGTTATACAGTTGAATTCTGTGCTATTTTTGTGTTTGTTGAAAGTTGATTTTAGTTCCTCTGGAAATTGAGAGATGTTCTATATTTCAATGAAAACATGAAAAATTGATTTGATATGGTTTGGCCCAAATAAATGTATGTATATTTAAATTATCAACATGGCCAATAGGTATTTAAAGTTTGTATTATTCTTTTGGCAAAATGTGGAGCATAAAGAACATAGAAATATCAGTTGGTTGGTGTTAAATTTTGGCTTGAAGATTTACACTCGTGGTTGGTTGGTGTTAAATTTTGATGAGTAAATATTGTCAAGTTTTTGTCATGTAATGTTTTAATTACAATTCCTATAATTAAACTGTTAGTTTTTTATATTCTCATACACTTAATTTTTATATAGTATAATGAATAATGATAAGTTGAAAGCTTCATTGGACCAAAGAAATACTAGAATATTTGTTGACATTTGTTTGAACCAATATCAAAAATAACAAAGAAATGGTAGTAGTTTCACCAAAGCAAGATGGCTCAGTATAATTTCTACCTTCAATGAAAGGACTGGAAAGAAATATGCAGACAATTATTCAAGAATAAGTGGGATAATATGAGAAAAGAGTGGGTACTATGGGATAAGCTAGTTTCAAGTTAGAGAAGATTGGGATGGGATTAAGCAAACAATACAATAGATGCTCCAAATGATTGGTAGAGAGAAAGATATTGGCATGATGTTATTATGTGAGGCTCTACGTTTATTTTATTTATTTGTGTATTCTTTAATATTATTGGTAATTTATGTGTAGGAAAATCTATTATATGAAAAATTCAGAAACAAAGGATTACCATTTGCTAATGAATTAATCGAGTTGTTCCAAGGTACCATCACCAATAGATCTAGAGCATGGGCACCTTCAAGTAGAGTTTTGCCTAATATTTACAATAGGAATAAAGGTAAGGATGAAGATGTATGTTGCCTAGATATGACAAATGAGGGTATTGATTTGGAAGAAGGTTTAGGAGATAGTGACGAGATTTTAAGAACTGCTACAGGAGTAAACAGTGAATTCAATAGAGGTGTTCTAAATACTTCTCAAGGAACCTTAAGTGGAGGCAGTAGTAAGAGGAAGAGGGGCAAAAGCGGTAACAATAGAAAAAAGAACAAGTTACCTAGTACAAGTTAAATAGCAGATGCAATGAGTGTGATAACTCAAACAATAAAGGAAGAATCTCAACAGGCCAAGGAAATATCAATTCCTGAAGTCATGTTTATAGTCAAACAATGGGAAGAAGTTGTAACTAACAAACATTGGGTTTCATGGTGCACGTCACTCTTCATGTCCCAAGAGGCTAGGGTGATGTTTTTGACAATGAAAGATAATAGAGAGTATTCTGGATTGAGATATAAGTGTTATAAAAATGGTTGACTATGAAAGTTTTAAAACTTGTTATGAACATATGATCTTACTTAAAGAGTAGTCTGACATGTTTGTATTATATTGTTGAATTTGACATATGTAGCCCTTTGAACTACTTATACTTGTTATATATGCTATTGAAGTATTATAATGTTGTGGAAAAGTTATTGATGTTTTTATAGTTTAATTATTTAGATATATCTATAATTGAAATTAAGTGCACGTATTATTTATGTGTTTGACTATAGGTAGCAAGAAGTATGGAAGAGTCATCTAAAAAAGGTTAAAGAGAGTCCAAAAAGTTAGTGCTCTCATTAGGTTGTATGTAGCAAAACATTTGTGTATAGAGCCATGAAGAAATAGTGAATATACAAGTTATTTATGGGTGAATGAAATCTTAGAAGGACACCCAATTTGTTGCTATGAAATGGTTAGAATGAAACCATATGTTTTTCATCAATTATGCAGTGAATTGACACGATATGGACTGGAGGATACTAGGTGAATGAGAGAGCAGGAGATGGCTGTAATATTTTTAAATACAATTGGGCATGGGTTGGGAAATAAGATGGCACAAGAAAGATTTCAATAGTCAAGAAAGACTATCCACAAACATTTCCATGAAGTTTTAATGGCTTACTTGAAACTTGCAATGGAATATATCAAACCATAAGACAGGTGCTTTCATCACACATCAAACAAAATAGAAAATGATAATTGATATTGGCCATTTTTCAACAATGCCATTGGAGCAATCGATAGCACACATATTCCATATGTAGTCCCTACTAGTGAAAAATCAAAATATATTGGAAAAAAAGAAATCCTATGCAAAATGTAACGGCTATATATGATTGGGACATGTGCTTTACTTTTGTCTTGACTGAATGGGAGGATACTGCACATGATGCTCACATTTTTCAACATGCTATGATAACTCGATCAATAAACTTTCCACATTTGCCTTCAGGTATATTTCTTTGTTCAATTTATTTGTGTTAGACTTTTTACAAACATTGATAGTGATCTCTTTTTTGCAAGGTAAATATCATTTAGTAGATGTCGATTATCCAATACCAAATGGATATCTTGGTCTGTATGGACAGGAATGCTACCATCTTCCTAATTTTAGAAGACCAACTAGATTTGCAAATAATAATAAAGTCTTTAATTATTTTCATTCAAGTTTACGGTGCACAATAGAAAGAACATTTTGAGTTTAGAAGAACAGGTTTGCAATTTTGTGCAATGTGCCTAGCTATGACTATGATATATAAGTTCAAATCATTGTTGCGTCAATGGCAATACATAATTTCATTACAATACACTCTAATTCTAATTCTAATTTTATGCGTCATGAAAGGAAAGATTAAAAAGACCATGAGGATTAAGAAGACCATGACATTGATGAATATTGATCCTTACCATCATCCATAACATCTTCTTCATCAGTTATGACTAATATTCATAATATTATTAGGGTTCAACTTGTATATTATCATCTTCATTAGTTGTTGTAAAATTAATGTTTGGTATTTAAAAATTAAAATTTTTTGTCTTTTATTTAATTTATTTTAATTAAGATATATTGAATTACTTATTTATGTAAATTTATATGTTAATATTAATATAATTTAAATTTTTAATTAATTACATATGTAGTTTAAATAATATATTTTACTTATTAAATAAAATATAACAACTTTAATAATATTAGATACAAATTTATCAATAATTTAATTTTAAAAAGCAATTTCCTTTATGTTAATTTACATAGCTAAAATTGATTTTGAATAAATTATTCAAATATCTTTAATTCTGTTAAAATTAATTTTAGAAAAATAGTATCTAAACAGATTGCGTTAAAACATAATCAATTATAATTATAATCTACCACTTAATTAATTATTTTCATAATCTATTATATCTAACTGAAATCCAAACGGGCACTTAGGGTCTTAAAATTGGTGTGTTTGGATTGATAGAAATTTAGATTTGGATTTCAACCAAATCTTTCATTTGGATACACAAGAGGATTTAAATTATTCAAATCCAAATCAATTTCCTATTATAATTTTTTTAAATTTCAAATTCACTCTACATTATTTATTTGAAATTCTAGTGGTTTTACACATCTCATTCTCTTTGTGTTTTTATTATTGATGCCTTCATGACTCTCGTGTCTTTTCTTTTATCTCATTATTGTCTCTCGTCGATTGGGAAATGTAGGTAAACTCACCATTTTCAATTTTTTTCCGTTCCGATTCTCAGCTCATATCTCTTCTTCATTTACAATTTTTTAAACTAGCCAAATAAAAGATTTTAAATACATGAATTTTAAATCTGGGATTTGACATGAGAATTTAAATCTAGAATTCAAATTCAAATCACCCAATCCAAACACTGTCTTAATGAATTCAATCCCTTCAGCATTATATATATGTCACCTTTTAGAAGAATTGATTGTCCTTTTTATAAGGCACTTTATATAAAAATATGGATAATTAATTTCTTTCTTCCACTTTTATCCTTTTGCAAATTTCTATAGAGCATATTAAGAGGTTACATATGAGAGAAAGAGTGTTTGAGAAATTTATTGTTTTAAAAACAGTATCAGTTATTTAATTAATTGCCTCTCCTTAACTATAGTAAGGTATTTTGAAGCGGATTATATATAAGATCGTAAGAAGTATTTAGCAACATATTTGATTAGAACCTGGCTATGCCAACTTTAAAATACATGCCTTGCTTCTATCTTAGCACTTTACTTTGCACTAAACTGACAATCAGATCTTTCCCTTGTTATGCACAGGAGAGATAATAATTTAATTATTGTTTTTCGAGGATCATGCATGCCTACTTTTTATACATTTAAATTTTGTTCAAAACATATGAAAAAATTGAAAGAAATAATGATAAACAAGATTGAAGAAATTAAAAAAAAAAAGAAGAAAGAAACCTGATTAAACTTTAGAACAACAATATTATTTATAAGGTTTGTGAATAATGTGACTTTCAATAAATTTTATATTTTATATGAATACCAATAATTTAATACAACCAAGTCAAATTGTTATTGCATAAGGAAACATATGATTTATTATGTTCATATTTTGAGCTGAGTGTGGCACTAGCCATCCATAATAATAACGTGCTTTTATAACTACCTAGTTCTACTTCTCTCGCAGCTAACGCAAAAGAGAGTGACAACTTTTCGTTATTCCAATACCTTTAATCCCGCTCATTTGTTTTAGCTTATTTCATAAAATAATCATTTATTTTTTTAAAAAAAGTATCTTGTGAGTTTTTAGAATATTTTTTTAAAATTTTAAAAATAATCAGAATTTGAAAAAAGAAAATATCTAATAAACTACTTTGAGTAGCTTTTAAAAATAATCTAATATGGTAGATAAGAGAAATTTTTTAATGAAGCGAGATACACAAAGATATCATAAAACTTTAAAATAATATAATAATAAATTATTTTTATAAAACAAAAAATCAAAAAAGATATCATAAAATTTAAAAATAACTAACTAATAATCACTTTCTAATTGCTGTAACCAAACATAAAATAATGGCTGTCCTTTATAAAATATCTACAACATAAATCTCTTTTTATAAAATCTCTAAATTACTTAAAAATCACATATTTTTTAATTTTAAATAAACGGGCCCTAAGTAGTGTTTGAATTGATCATTTTGAATTTTAAATTTAAAATCTTATATTTCAAATCTCACATTCATATATTAAAATCCTTTATTTGATTAGTTTAAAAAATTTAAATGAAAGAAACTAAAGATGAGTTGAAATTCAAAATTATTAGGTTATCCACCTTAGTGAATTAGGTCCAATATATTATAAGCCCATGAGGTTTCATCAAAATTAATATAGAGAAGTTAAGGCCAATAAGTGTAATACGCTCTGAATCTTTATGAGGAAATTTCCCTTTTTATGAGAGTGCATGGGTGGGCTAAATATGTTGCTTTTGTGAGCACTCAGCGTTCTCCTCTCCAGATCCCAAAACTCTCTCCTCTCGCTTTCTTATTTTTCTTTGTGCATTTGCGATGTGTTTCTAAATCGAGTTCTACCATAGCTCTGTTCCCACATAGTAACAAGACCGGCACATCAACTCAGGTATGTTTTCCTCCTCCAAAACTCAGAAAAAAAAATAGAAAATTGAGAATGATGTGTTTACTTCTATTTTTTAATTGACAAGTGACAAGAATGGAAGATGAGAAAATATATTAGAGTTATAGAAGCATCAATAGTAAAAATGCGAGCATAACAAGACATTTGAACGAAGTAACTAGAATTTTAAATAATTAGGGTATAAAAAAATTTGAATTTACAAAGGAATTATAATAAGAAATAAATTTTCATAAATTTTTGTATAACACAATGAGAAATTTGGTCTAAATCCAAATTCTCATTAATTCAAATGCACCATTAATTAAATTCGCCTTGAGATGCAACACAATATTTAATAATTTCAAAGGCAAATTAACAAATAAATTACCATTTTGTCCTTTAGCTCATGTTTGCATATAAAACCATTCAGCATGCGGCCATGAAATGTAAACTTGTAAAAAAATTAACTAGATATGTAGCTAGTCAAACAAAAAGATAAATACTACTCCCTTCATTAAAAAATATAGGAAAAATCACAGTTGTTTGAGCTAAAATATAAAACATCACTCAAATAGGTCATAGGGCTAGTTGAGCTGAGTAACTAAAACGTCAGGCCCAATAGAACAAAGGGGCTAGTCCTGAAACTCAGTAAGAGGCCACGATAGAATAAACATGTCAAAATCACGTTAGCTGCAAATATTAGACCATTGGCATGAAAAGACACAATCTTAAGTAATGCCGAAATCTACAGATTTCACGCCCAAGTATCTTGATGAAATAGGCCGATTATCGAAATGGAGAGCATGGAATAAAGACCATGCCATGAGTTTTACGAGACCCCTGATTCTTTAGTAAAACATAAGGGAAAGGCTATCACCATTTTGATACTATAAATAGAAGACGAAGATAGAGAAGAAAACAGTAAAACTTAATCAAAGACTTACATTTTTACACTTTTTAGCCTTTAGTTTATCAATTAATTTTTCAGTTTAGACTTATAACTTCTTTATTTCAATAAAATCAAACACTTATTCTACCAAAGCCTTGTATCTTTTTACATCTGAGTGAATTATGGTAAGGGAGCTTGGGACCCTTTTTGTTATCAATGAGAGTTAGTGTTTCTAGCACGCCTGGTATTTGTTATTTATCACGAACAATGGTGAAGGATCTTTCGAGGATTTTATATATCAAGAAGGATCAAATGATTTTGAATTCAAGTTGTAGGACTAAGAGACCCAAATATAATTAAATTTTATTGTGAAAAGACAAAACTACCCCTTTTCAAAAAATTCCTCATTGTCACAGGCTAGGCCACCCCGCCGGACAAGCTATCGGAGCTTTAGCACCATTGACGAGGGAGAAAGATAATTTTTTTCTTTTTTTTAAGGTGGCCAAGGTGGGTTTTGAACCCATCCTCTTGGCCACCAAAAGAATAATTAATCATTAGGCTAACAATTCCTTTCAAATATATAATGAAAATCTTTACACACACACACACACACACACACACACATATATATATATATAAACTTTTTTTCATTTTTCATGCCAATATTTACTAGAAGCTCAATAGTTAGTCGTCATTTTAAAAATGGCTACTTGTTAAAATACTAATGGGATTTGTTAAAAAATTTAATATGCATTGGTTTTTATAAATGTCACTTGTTTTTATTATCAGGAATGACAAGTTTCCATTAGCAATTTAACAAATACTCATTTGTGAAATTACAAGTCCCTTTACTAAATTTGAAAATTTATCTTGATAATTTGATAAGTAAATTTTAGTAAAATAATAAGTTCATATAAGCTTTTGGCTTAGTAATAAAAATAAGTAAACATTTAAAAAAATAACTCCATATTAAATTTCTTTAACAAGTTCCTATTAATAATTTAAGAAGTAACTATTTATGAAATGACAAGTCTCATTACTAACTTTAAAAATTTCTCTTCATAATTTGACAAATAAATTTTGAGCAAAATAACAACTTTATATAAGCTTTTGACATGTAAAATTTTAGTAATAAAAACAAGTAAATATTTATAAAAATCACTTCATATTAAATTTCTTTAAGAAGTCCTCATTGATAATTTAACAGGCAATCATTTGTGATATGAAAAGTTCTGTTATATTTTAAACTTTCCGTTCACTTTTTATGTCAATACTTATTTTAGAAGCTTAATGGTTGCTTGTCATTTTACAAATAGCTACTTGTTAAATTACTAATCGAACTTGTTAAAAAATGTAATATGCATTGATTTTTATAAATATTTACTTGTTTTTATTATTAAAAACTTACATATCAAAAGCTTTTATGAACTTATTATTCTGCTAAAATTTGCCTGTCAAATTATCAAGAGAAATTTTCAACATTAGTAATAGGACTTATTATTTTACCATGGCTACTTGTTAAATTAGCAATGGGGATTTGTTAAATAAATTTAATATGGAGTGGTTTTTATAAATGTTTGCTTGTTTTTATTACTAAAATTTTACATCCCAAAAGTGTAATATTTCTCTTATTAAATCACAATTAACTAAAAAATTTAAGGTAATCATTAGGGTAAGCCAGTTAGATTACCACGTTTGTAAATTTATGCAAATGGAATCTTAAGTTTTCATAGTATAAAATTACTAAAAGATCATTTAATAAACTTTAGAGTAAAATATTGTTTCAGAAGTATGGAATACCTCATGGGAGTAAAAGGACTTAAAATCAGTTGAAAAAAAAAAACATGTAAAATAGGGCAATACGCCATGACATATGCACATTGTAACACTTGCCCCGAATGTTAACAAAAGCATACCACAACCAATAAATTAAGCACGGTTAAGAAGTTGATTTTAAAACTAACTTGAGAAACAAACTACTTAAATCACTAAAAAATTTATGTAATAGCAAATATACATATAAAACCTCTTAAAAAAGTTTAAAGGATTAATATGTAGCGCACAGAAGCAAAATAGGCAAACAGTGGCAACTAATTGCCATCATGATAGTCCTACTGGGCAAATTTTTAGGAGGTGTCATTTCACCATCTGGACTCTAATCAAATTAATTTTAAAGCCCACACGTCTCTTTTGATGAGTACTAATAGTGTTTTAAATTTCAAAAAGATCCAATAGTCGGATTAAAATTTGTACACGTTACAAATTTGGACATTTTTGTTGTGATGATAGCACCTTCAAACCAACTTTTAAAGTACACCATTTCATTATCTGACCTCCGATCAAAGTAATTCTAGAGCTCATATGCCACTTTCAAACAATACTACTAGTGTACCAAATTTCAAAAATATTCAACTGTCAAATTAAAACTTGTGCATATCCTAACATCAGCAACTGTTATTGTCATGACAGCATTAAATTGATCTCATGATAGCACCTCCAGACCAACTTTCAGAGTGTGCCATTTTTCCATCAATATCCAATCAAGGTGATTCCAAAACTCATATGAAGAATATAAATTTTTTTGCTTGTGACTCAAATTTCAGGAAAAATCCAACGGTCAAATTGAAATTTGGACACTTGAATGCAAAAGTGTAACTTTTTGGTAAAAATCATTTTCAAAATTGTCTAAATCTCATCCTACGGGTCACAAATTTCTGTAAACACTTTAGACACATCAAATAGGACTAGAAGTACTTAATAGAATATTCAAATGATAAAAAAGATCCTTTATATCAAAATTTAACCACCCGGGTGCCATTTTTCAAAATGAATCTTAAGCCCCTAAAATGCACAAATCATACAAGAGTGGTCTACAACTAATCTAAATGCTATATACTCATATAAATATACATGCGAAACATTTTCACTTGACTCAAAGACACCCATGGGGCCCACGCACCTACTCTTTCCTCTCCAAAGTATATGTTTGCCCATAGCATACCATTCACAATGTAATCACTTTGCATTTTTTTGTAGAATCACATATATTCATATATATATCAAAATAAATATTTTTTTGTAGTGAAAACTTAGTCTACCAAATAAATCCATCAAACCACACATCATAACCAAGTTTTTGAACCACAAGTCTACAAGCAATAAAAATTCATACACAAGCACATAATCTATACATATTCACATATATGTATAGGTATATTCTACTGGCACCCTAACTTAAACACATTACAATAGATTTGCTTAAAAGAAAGGAGTTGTAGTTCTTTACAATCCACACACAATCCCTAGCTTTGCTCCTTTCTCCATCCATCATTGGATCCTTCGCTTGGACCTGAAAATATTGAAAAGAAAGGGGTGAAAGCACAATAGTCTCAATAACGGAGAAATTTATATTTATTATTATAAAATAATTTATAATCAAATAAATGAATAATAGATTAAATATAACATATAATTTAGTCATTTAAAATGCATGAATGCATGACATAGGCTAGTAAGAACTTTCATGACCGACAAAATGCCCCCTGGCACTTTTTAGCTCGTAGATAAACCTTATACCCACTTGTATTTCCACAAGCACAAAATATAATCCAAGGCATGATCTAATCCATTGAACCATCTGTGCCCTTTTAATGTGAATCTTGAGCAGTCGAAGCTAACTCCCTCCCAAAGCTAGCCTAATTTACTCTTTATGTAAAAACTAGCTTAATTTAGGTACTTAACCTTATACTTCATATATCAGGTTTCCTCCCACACTGAGAAGTGTTAAACACTCAATCTACTAACTATTTTACTATAATGAGCCCACAATACAAAAAATAAATCTTGGCTTATTTCTTAACCTTTAAGTAGGTTCCACCAACAATCTAAAAAAAAAACTTTAGCCATACCTCAACTCACAAATGACACCAAAGGAGAGGAGAATAACTTCAATTCTGCTACTTGAATTATAAGGAGAAGAAACAAAAAAATCATTGACTAAAACAAGAAAACTTAGGCTTACCCCACATTTAAACTAAATTTCTAGCTATTGAAGGAAAGAAGAGAGAAAGGTGAAGCACGCATGCACGCATCTCTAATAGCCACCAATCGGTGAAGGAATAGAGAAGAATTCAGCTACTCTTCATGACAAAAACGAGCGAATTGTTGAGGGAAATGAGATGAACTACTAGCAACAATGAAATAGGTACACTAATGTTAAGATTGAAGCTTGTGTGATAGAGAAGAGAAGAAAAACACAGCACCCACGCAAGCCCTCTCTCTCATTCTTTGCCCTATTTCATTTATGAGTTTTATAAGGAAGGGTCCAACATTTTTTGTTATAACATAAAAGCCTGAGTCAACTTTGATAATTTTTTCATAGTTAAAAATAAAACAAAATCAAACTTTTATTAAGTAGAATTCAAACTCTAGACCTTTATCAAATTATTCTTAATTTTAATTTAATTATAGATATTTTCTTTTAAAATAATTCGGGTCTTAAAAATTTCAGGATGTTACACATAAGAGCTGTAATATATCTCTTTGTGCCACATGTCATGGCATATTGCATGCATCAGATAGTAGTTTTACTATCATTTGATAGCAATCCTAGGGTAACTTTCAGTGTACCCATTTCTCCATCTAACATTCAAGTAAGGTGATCTAGGTGTTTATAAAAAACTTTTTATCAACTAGTTAATAGCATGTATTTTACTTTCAAATTAAGTCCCATAAGGAAGTTGGAAACCCAACAATATTTTCACAAATTTTCACACTTTTCATAATTTAAGGGTGTCCAAAACCCACACAAGTGCCAAAAGCTATTCTTAACACCCATAACACACTCAATGGACTTAGGACTACCTATACAATACATTATATGCACATATATTCAATAATATTAAATTTTCACCCATCAACCCCTTTTTCACCAAAAACAAAGGGGAAGGTTTTGGCATTGCATGATTCTTTTTTTTTAACCTTTTTTTTGAACAAAGGCATTGCATAATTCAATCATTGTCAATTTCAACCATATGATAATAGTTACTGTACTTGCATTAGTATTTTAGCCCTACTAACTCTTTAACAAATTACATACAATATTTCAAGCCCTAAATACATCTAAAATTCATTAATAACAATATAGTGCAAGTGAAAACAAACTAAAATACATCCTAATTGGCAAGATAGCATCTATTCTACAAAATAAATCTAAGTAAGAGGCTTTATAGTAGGAATCCCAAATTCCTAAGCCTTTAGATCTTTTTTCCTTTCTGTACCAGAACTAGAGCTTGTAAAAATATTAAAGGAGAGGGGTGAATACACTACTCAGTAACTAAAGGTATACTACCTTATGCAGTTGCATATCAATTAATATAAACACAGAAGTAGAAGTCAAATATCCAAACATTTGATATTATATGCAATAAAAGTTGTAATTTCACAATTTAACTCTTTTATATTTTTCACATGTTCACAACACAAGACATGTTGCCACAATACAAAACAATCATATGACAACAGTTCAATCAACAATAGTGAAGCACATTGCCACATTATATACAATCATGTGACAATGGCACACTCAACTGTCACGACTTGCCACAAACTTAACAACCATATGACATGTTGGATACATATATATATATATATATATATATGCATGATTAATTCCTCCTTATAACCTTTTTATTTCCTATGACTGAAACATAGGCTATAATAGCAATTAAGGTTTTGTTCGTGTGATTGAAAAACCTAAGCTTACCAATTGTGACGTGTGACTCGACCAAAGATCATATCACTCACTTTTGAACCACGGCTTCCCTTGCTCTTGAATATTGTCGTATACCATAAGCTAATCTTTTCGACAAATAGGTAGAGATAGCTAAGTTCTAGTCTCTCAACAAATAATGCGATAGTCCCTTGACAAATAGCAAGATCTTGACAAATAGCAAGATAAGGCTATGCTTTCATGCATCAAAAGACAGCCATAAAAACTATATAAGTTTTATCTACTCCTCTTCTTAGGTAAGCTCCTGCCAAATGATTATATAATGTACAATGCTCACTTATTTTGTAATTTTATTTACTCAATAACCACACATTGAGTTTTACAATATTATGTTACCTAAGTGACCATTATTATTATTTCACAAACTCTCTCCACTTGAATTCTCAATTTCATAACACATCTCTAATTCTCATCAGCCACAAATGAAAAATTCACATGCTATTGCATCATACTATAAAGACTTCACATAGCATACACTTTTCATTCTAACACATGTTTATAGTTTGAAATTATCTTTAAATTCAACTCCACATTTCAAGTCAAACAAGCTTAATATACTGGTTCATGGCATGCTTGCATATTCACAATCACAATTATTCCTACAAATAAACCCATTTCACATTATAACACAATTAACAAAAAACTATCTAGGATAGGTTTCCCCCTGGTTACATTAAACCTTTAAGAGGTCAAAGGTTTACCTCTCAATATATGCTTACAAGCTTGCTTTCTAAGCTAGATATGGTGCTTGGATGATTAATCATAGATTAATCATATCTAAACTCAATTAATATTATCGAGAATGCATTTTCAACTCTCACATTTCCAATAGTAAAATACTCAATGCCTTTACTTCTCACATTTAATCTCACCCATTAGGTTTAATAGTTTACATCACTCCCAATTAAAAATTATCAAATTCATATAGGGTCATTACTATCACAATAACCCTCATAACGCTACATTTATCACCCATTTTCGAACATTAATGGCTCCCAGCCACTATTAATGTCTAAACCCATAATTTCTAAGTTTAAAATCTCAAAAACCTCCCATTAACTCTATGTGCTTCAATAGGTTCAAACTCATAACATATATGGACTAAAAATCAACTCTACATTTCAAACCCTTGCTCAAAACTTAAAGAAAATGGGTGAGAAGTAACAAAACAAATTAGGAGACTTACCTTTAGGGTTTAGTAGTTTCAAAATGCTTTTAAACTTCTTAGAATTGAAGCCCTAACAAAGTCCTCTTCTTTTCTTCGCTTTCTCTGTCTCTTCTCTCTATTTTTTTAAAGTCAATTAGCATCTTATTTCTACAAAAAAAACTTACCATGCACTATGGTACATTTAAGCATCATGGCATATGGTATAGAGAGGGATCTTCGTGTTCTAATTAGCCTGTGCACCATAGCATGCCATGCATGTGTCGTAGCGTGTAGCACAAAGCCATTTTCCTTTATTTTTCTCACTTTTTAATGTTCAGGTGAAATCGCAATCCAAAATATCCATTAGCTCTCTGTAATTATACATCACATTATCTTAGCACTCCTTAGCCATCCTCTAACTCCATTTAATAAATTAAACCTAATTATCTTTCTAATTAACTAAGAATTAAAATCTGGGATGTTATAAAAAGCTTAAATGAGCTTGTTATTTTGCTAAAATTTACTTGTCAAATTATGGAGAAAAATTTTCAAAACTAATAACGGGACTTGTCATTTCGCAAATGATTACTTGTTAAATTATCAATAGGGACTTGTCAAATATGAAGTGATTTTTTTTAAATATTTACTTGTTTTTATTACCAAAAGCTTACATGTCAAGAGCTTCTATGAACTTATTATTTTACTAAAATGTATTTATCAAATTATGAAAAGAAATTTTCAAAGCTAGTAACGAAACTTCTCATTTTACAAACGAATACTTGTTAAATTGCTAATGGGGACTTGTCATTCTTAGTAATAAAAACAATTAAACATTTATAAAAATCAATGCATATTAATTTTTTTTAACAAGTCTCATTATTAGTTTAACAAGTAGTCATTTATAAAATGACAAGTAACCATTGGCCTCTTAGTAAATATTGGCATGAAAAGTGAAAAAAAAATATATATATATATATATATATAAAGATTTAAATTATATAATTAAAAGAAATTGTTAGCCTAGTGGCTAACTATCCTTTTAGTGGCAAAGAGAATGTGGGTTCAAACCCCACGCATCTTGACCACCTTAAAATAATAATAATAATAATAATAATAATAATAATAATAATAATAATCTGTCTCTCTCACCAGAGCTCCGACGAGCGCTAAAGCTCTAGCGGCCAGTGATGGTGAGGAGAATTTTTTAAAAAATAAGGAGTAATTTTTTTTACACTAAAATTTAATTACATTTTGATCCCTTCATCCTACAGTGTGAATTCATAATCATTTGGTCCTTCTCGACCAAAAAAAATTCCTCTAGAGGTCCTTCACTATGATTTTTTCAAAAAATATAAGGTATTTTTAACCAAATCATGCCTACAATAAAGTAGTTAGTAATTTTCAAACTAACACCATCTTTTCATATTTACCCCCATTTAATAAATTGTTTTAGTTTAAAATAAATAGAAAGTAATTTATTTATTAAGGAAAATTTTGGTTAAAACACATTAATTATGTCTCAAGAGTACACTAAAAATACCTCACATTCTTGAATATCCAAACCCTCAAAAAAAATGCCTTTCATTTTTTTAATAGAGAGAGTATGTCGGTTGTAAATATAAAGAATTTTTACCTAGAAATACAATTAGATAGTTAAGATTTTATTTTGTTTTTAACTTTGTCTTTCTTTAAATGGACCATATTAATGATTTTGAAAAAAAAATACATTCATTTCTTTTAAAATACGCAAAATACCTTATATACTGAAATATGAAATTTTTCTAAAACAAGCCTTACATTTGAAATAGACGGAGTATATTATATACACACACACATATGCTAGTCGAGGAAAATTTCCAGTATAGCTGTCATCTAGGAACATTTTACAAGATTTAAAAATCCCCAAGATACCTAATATACGAAAACATGAGTTTTTTTTTTTTTAACTTATATCGAGCTCCAAGAATAATGGAAGTACGTAATGCTTTCAAATAGAGCTAAAATGATTTAAAGCAGCTAATTATACAAGCATTGAGTCCAAAACAAAATTTGTTTGTTCTCCGCGAGGAAGCATTTTTTAGTGAAGTAAGAAGGGGTTAGTTTCATAGTTCACGAGCACAAAGTGCCGCCAGGGGTATATTTGATAATTTCATAATGTTGACAAGATAATAATGGCTCAATGCTTCGAATTGAAAATTGAAAGGGGATCATGTATACATGCTAAAATTAATTATAAACTCAAAACCATAATTTTTTTAAAAAAATTTTTAACTGTCATATACATGTCAAAATTAATTATTAACTTAAAACTACGATTATCTCATAAGGTACTTCTCTGTTTCTATTTATGAGAGAAATTATCATTTTTACTTATTCTTTTACATGAGCAAAAATTGCATATTTCAATAAGCATTTATTATATTCCTAAATCACCCCTCATAATTTACATTAACAAGAAATAATTAAATAATTAATGTATACTTATGTTGATGAACATAGATATTTTAGTCCAAGTTCTTTGTTTTCAGACATAATTATTATGATTAACTAATTTTTTTAAACTGTGTAATATAGTTTTTTTTCTTATATATAGAAACAGAAGAAGTACTATTACTTGCTTTTCAAAAAAAAAATTCAATTATATGCTTCTAAAAGTTTGTCAAAAAATCATATAAATTATTTTATAAGTCATATTTTTTGGTTCATAATTGATTTTGACATTATAAAATATGTTTGAATATTTGCAAGAAAACCATGGATTTGGATGCTTGGATATTTTTTTTGGAAAAAATGATTTTGGATTCAACTCCACCTATGTTATACAGCCAGCCTCAAGCTCAAGTAAAAGAAGAGGTTTGTGTTAGACCCTTAATAACCAACATAAAACTTTATTGAATCTCACATGAATATGGATTATAGACATCTTTGTACTAATGCTAGGTCGTTACCTGTAAGTAACGCGCTACATAACTCGAGTATATATTGTTGTTGTTATATAGTTTTAGATTCAAAATTGATTTTAACATATAATATGGGTGTTTAGATTTTTTTTTTCACAAACTCATGATTTTCCTTATTTTAAATTCTGCTTTTCAATTTTTCTTTTCAATTCTAATTAAAATTAATCTTATTAATCAATTATATACCACATAACACAATCAATTATATTCAAGATCAATCATATTAATTAATTTTTTTATAATCAATTATACCCAATTGAAATTCAAAACACCCATGAGCTTATGCTAGAACAATGTTACTAAACCAAAGTCGATTTCTTAAAAACACAAGCGTTTAGGTGTTTATTTATTTTTTTTTTTGTGTCAAAACAATGGTTTTGTCCTTGGTATAATTAATTATTAGAGCTTATCCAAAAAGGCACATCATATTTATATGAGATTTGTACGGATGAGTGATATAAATCTACTAATTCAATGAGTATCTCATGTGGCACAGTAACCTTCAATTTAATCAAACATCTGCAAGATATTTTGTCATATGATACTTATCAAACATACCTGATCTCAAACTTTTAAAAGAGATATGTGTTAGGAGTACTTATATGTTTGGATTTGGTGAGTGATTTAAATTCACTCACTCAATGAGTGTCTCTTGTGACACAATAAAAACTGTCTGATTTAATTGTGTTGTATGTGTGTCAAAAGTCTCACATTGACTAAAAGAAGAAATCTCCTAGTGTATATATATTAAGAAATGAAGTGGGCTAGTAAAATGAGTTTGGAAGAGAAGTGGCCTCGCGCACATGAGACAGGCCAACTCAGGGCAATCATAGTTGAAATCAACCGATTCGCCCCCCTGTGCGCGAGTTCAAGAGGCACTGGGTTCCTCTTGCCGGGTTATTTTTCAAACTTTCTGATTAAATAAATAATTATTTTAGCTTACCTGAAAAACCTCTGATTTTGCTGTTTTGAATTTGAACTTGAGGCTTTAGCAGTTTTTGGACATTAAACCTCTTCTGGAAACTGAATTCTGTGCGTTAATGTTTTGTCTGCCAAACATCTCCGGATTGATAAACGCTGAACGTTTTCGGATTAATGGACGTGCACGTTTTTGCTGTTTAAGGCGTGTGTAACTGAAGCATTAATCCATGAACGTTCGTTGTTTAATGTATGTATAACCGAAGTATTAACCGGTAATTATAACCCAACGTTTGTGTCTCCTTCTTCGGCCTATAAATAGACATGGATGCGGACAAAACAGTGTGCCAGCATTCTCGTCCTCTCCTCCCTCTGTCTTCTGTTCGTCTGTTCTTATTTTTAGTCTCTGCTATTCTGTTCCCTTGCTCTGCCGTAGGAAGTGCTTGTTTAATCCTGAGGAACTGCCAATCCGCCGTCCAGGTGTACCGGAATAGTTCTTAAGGACAGTGTCCTTCCGAGCACGACTCAAGCAATTCGAAGCTCGCTGTTCGCGTCTGCATCTGCTGCCTACAACAAATTGAACGGCCATTAAAACTTTTGTTATATTTGATCCTCAAAGAGCATCAAATTTCAAATTTTTGGAGGGGAACAATGTAAATGAATGTTCTAATTTGAATTTTTAAGGACATAATGTATTTTAATAATTTTCAACTAATAATAAAATTTAAAAGTTATAATTGAAATAATAATTGAGTGAATGAATTTAGGCCTCCCTCCGAATCCAAATCAAAAGAAATGTACACTGATAATCTATAAATATTGATAAAATTCAATAGCTATAATTAAAATACTTATTAAATAAATAGATTTAGACCACCTACTGAAAATTCTACATCTATGCTAGTCCAAGAAAATTTCAAGTACAGCTGTCATCTAAGAACATGTCCTGCAAGATTTCAATATAATAAGGCAATGCACGACATAAGCAAAAATAAAACGACAACATATATCGACAGCGATTTCAACTAGTAGTGCCCGTGGAAAGGCCTATGGATTAATATTCTTATTATTTCTCTACTCATTAGAGTTGGTTTGTGTAGCTGTCACTGAAAAGTAATAAACTATAAACTAATATATGTGTGCGCGCACGCGCGTGTATAAAATAAATTAATTAACTAATATATATATATATATATATAAACTGCCAAGTGCAAAGGCTTTATACGTAATCCAGTTTTCATAAATTAATTAAGAGCATTCTAGACTTCTTAATGTGCATCATCTTTGACTTTTCCAACCTATGCTACTCATTTAAGTTGCAATTTTTAATGTTTAGTGCTCTCTGTATAATATAGCATAACCCTAATAATCCCTCAAATCATGGGATCTAATTAAGAAACGGACCTTGCAGTTCCATGCTTTCTTTTAATACTATATTCCATATACAATCTATCTATTGATTCAACCTAATAATTGAAAAAGAAGATGATAATAAGCATTTGATATTTCTTTAACATCAATTTCATATCTAATGTACATGCTTCAATCCAAACTTGAAGATTTACTACTGCAAATTTTTGTGGTGCATGGAATACCACTCACATGAAAAAAAAAAAAATCTAAAGCCAAGTCTCATTGACTAAAAGTTGGCTCATTGCAGCAGCAGATATCAATAGCAAATATTTTTCTTTGATTTTTCTTATGTTGTGTTTGGATTAGTGAATTTAAATTTGAATTTTCAATTTAAAATCTCACATTCCAAATCTAAAATTTGAAATCCATATATCCATATATTTTAAATTCATACACATACAAGTAAATCCAAATTCATAAATTTTAAGTGCCCAAACAAGACATTTGGCCCAAATCCAATTTCATATGTATCTAAACATAACATTAATGTAAAGTGTATCTCTCTCTTCATCTTTTAGACTGAAAGGATGGTCCTACCTAGATCTCTCTAATCAAGTTTGTCATAAATTTATAGTAGAATAACACTATAAATTTATAGATCATGTCTTAAACCTCATGTCTGAAATTTATAGGTCATTCTTTTTTATTTTATAATAATTATTAAGCTCAACTTTATCTAATATAAAACTTTTTGCATCGATTGAAATTTATGTATACTTAAACAACCTAACAAATGTGAATCACATATTTCTCCATTTGAGTGCCAAATTTGACAGTGTCTTTGTTGAACTACCATTCTCCATTAAAGCACAAAAGGAATCACCTTTCAGCTCTTTCATTCTTCTTCTAATTTCTTTACCTTCTTCTTCTTCACCCTCCATTATACACCTTATAACCCTACAAATCTCCTCTTTTTCCACTATCTCACCATGGTCACTAACTCTTGGCCTTGTAGCCACTTTTAGTCCATCAGCTAACATGGCTGCATTAGTTCTTTGTTCTGCAAAGAGTGGCCAAGCTATAATTGGCACTCCCTCTACAATACTCTCTAGTATTGAGTTCCAACCACAGTGACTTAGAAACGCTCCTGTTGAACTGTGACCTAGCACTTCAACTTGTGGGGCCCAACAAGCCATGACCAAACCTCGTTCTTTTGTTCTCTCTAAGAATCCGGATGGTAAGAAATGAAGGGGGTCTTCTTGTTCATTTTTATTATTATTATCACGTAGATAGCTAGCACTGGCTGTGTCGCTTGGTGATCTCACGTTGACCCATAGAAATCTCTGGTTACTTAGTTCTAACCCTAAAGCTAGCTCATTGATTTGAGCTTGAGATAGTCTCCCACCACTTCCAAAAGAAACAAACAGAACTGAACTTGGTGGCTGCTTGTCTAACCATCTTAAACAATCGTCCCAGTGTTCTTGACCCGACCCGTTTATTTGGATACTTGACCCGGTTCTAATGATGGGTCCGATTGCATGTACAGAAGGGTATCTCCTAGTTTCTCCATTTCTTGGTTTCTCGTGTTCCTGCCAGGCTCTTATAGCTCCTGCTTCCATTTCTTCGAAGCTATTCAATAGTATACCTGCAAGAGGTATTATTAACATCAAATTCAAAAAATTCTATTTATTTCCAACTTAATCTCACGATTTATTGAAAAAACGGCCTCAAAGAACCATTAATTGATTGATTGTTTTCAACTAGTGTCCAAGGCAATAATATCTCTGATGCTATTTTCACCTTTTTCGTAATGGTAGATCTAATATCTTATATTACCGGGTCAGATTCCAATATTGTGAAACCCAAACACGGTAGCTTTCCAAAAGACATACTTTATACAAAATCAAACTTGAGACTCTATTCTTAAGGGCTTATCAATTAAAAGGGCACAAATATTGACCACAAAATCCCTTTAAAAAATGCAATGGAAAAAGAATAAAATAATAATTATAAATTAGAGTGAAAGTGAATGTGTGTATAATAAGTTGAAATTAATTTGCGAACAATAAATAATTAACTAAAGCATGGTGCTGAGCTGTTGTCTATATCTTCAAATGACTTGTATAATTTGCAGAGTATTTTATGTTAGCAAAAGTGAATTTCGAATACAAAAGGAAGGGAGATAATGAACATATAAAAAAGAAAACAATGTAACATTTTTTTTTGGTGTTATTTTCCTTTCCAATGCATAAACAAATGCGTGAATGTTAGTGATATAATGCTGTGTTTGGTGCACCCACACATGTTGATTTAAATTTGAATTTAAATTTGGATCAAATTCCCTGTTCAGGCACTTAAAAATTTATATTTGAATTTATCAAAATCCAAATTCAATGTTTATCTTCATTCCTTCAAAATTTAAAATAATTTCTAAATCCTTATTATTTCAAATCTTCATATGCACTCCTAATAACAATTATCTTTGTTATTTAAACTATCTATAAACAAAGAATTTTAAATACATGGATTTAAAATGTGAGATTTAAAATTTAAATTTATCAATACCTAAAATATTTTATTTTATTCCCAGTTTAGTTTACCTAGTAATAACATTTGACGCTTGTGAGTGTGAATCATCACCCAAAGAACAAGAAGAATGGAATATAATTTACCCATATCTTAGCAGAAAACAGGGACCAACCCAGCTTTTAATCTCGAACAATTTTATGTGATATCTGGTTATTTCTTGTTTATCAGGTGCTATACAACAACAATTCATTTAATTACCTTGAGCAAGATGATATAATTGACAACGTTGGAGAAATTGCTCGTAAGCCAAACTTGATCGATCTTGATGATTGTCTGGGAGATCTTTCCCACTAACAGGAACACAACCTGGAATCTGAATGGGTTCTGGTAAGTCTCTGAACTGATCACCACAAGAAACCTTCTGATTCAGCTTCGCAGAATAAAAGCAGAGTGAAAGTAACATAGCAGAACATGGGAAGTAAAGATATGAAGTGATGTTAAGCTCCTTGGCTATCTCTAATGCTTCGATGGATAAAGGTTCAGCCACCATAGCGGCCAAGCCCGAGCTCGAGCGTCCGACTAGGGACTTTAAGGCATCGTGAACGAGTGGCATAGACCGAGTTATGGCGAGATGAAGCTGAACTTCCATGGGAAGATCCTTAGGTTGGTCATGGAGGTTTACAGGAGGAAGAAAAGTACAGGTTATGGAAGAAGAAGGAAGGGACCGAACAAGAGATATGGAGGCACTAGGAGGTGATCCAAGAGTTGGGATGAAGCACGTGACATGGAAGTGATGGCCGTGGTTTTGGAGAAGAACGAGTCGCTTGCAGAACTCAAGAATGGAAGCTTGATGGCTATACGCAGGGACGGTGACGACGGCAATCTCAGTTATGGCTTCCATGACCAGAAGAAGAAGAAGAAGAAGTCAGAGACCGAAGAATGCTCTCAGGTTTGGTTTAATAATTCAAAGCTTCTTACGAGTATGGAAGAATTATTGACGTAGGAACGTCATTTTATATTCAAACACATGAGAGAGATGAGAGACCTGTAATTTCTGTGAGTACACGAGGAAATCCGTAATTGGATCACATGTTATAATCTAACACGACAGACTTTTATTGCCTTTTAAACGTGTTTTTTGAGTTATTCTTTTTCTTTTTTGTGTGGAAAAAAGAAATTTAGGACTATTTGGCAATAAATTTTAAAAACAATTTTCTGTTCGTTAAAATAAAAAATAAAAAATTTATTTAATAATGTGTTTGTAAAAAATGTTTTAAAAAATAAAAAATAAAATATTATTTTAAAAAATAGAAAAATGAAAATAACTTTTCAGTGTTTTAAAATTATTATTCTAAAAATAAGAAAAAATAAAAAACACTTATTTTTTATTTTTTATTCTCAAAATATATTTTATAAAATATTAATTTTTAAAATAATAAAATAAAAATAATTTTAAATAACTCCTTAATTTTTTTAGTACCTTTGTCCTAATAAAAGACATCTTAAGATGATATTCAGATATTCTTCTTTGAGTTTTTTTTTTGGGTAAAAGCTCAATTTATGATTATATTTGTTTCGTTGAAAATATAGAATATTATATAATTTTTATGACTATTTTTATAACTATATTACTACTCTTCTTGATAAAAGAATGTATTAGAATTTCAGTAGTCCTTGTTCTGGCCCTTTTAAATAATATTTTATGAAATTAAAATTGGAATTTTTTTTAAAAAATAAGATGTCACATCACTTTTTTGGAAAACCGTGAAATGGTTGCGTGCAAGTACAGGAGAAGTAATAAAGCTGTTGGATTCAAAACCTTGTGGTAGAAAAATCACATGGGGAGAGCCTCTCCTTGATTCGATGATCACGCGTCTCAAATCCAAATTTGATAATATTAAATATCAACTTTTGTTATTAAAAAAGTTAAATTTTAATGTTAAATTTTATGAATTAGTTTCTTTATGAATATGTAAGTTTTACTCAAAAAAATAGTACACAAATACATAAAAAAAAATTTATATACTTAATCTTATATATTTAAAGTGTTTATTTTCAATTAAATTAAAACATGTGTCTTTGTTATGGATTATTTATTCCATATCAAATTCTTATTATTAATATTAGTAACATATTTTCACACATCTTGATTAAATATTAGATAAAAGGATATTAAATATATACACACAAGGGGGCGCGTGCGAGCTAAATTATTTATTTCTTAAATTAGTCTGTGCATTTAATGTGCTTTTTTATAATTTTACAAAACAATTCAAGAATTAATGAGTTTTCAAATTTTTTTATTGCTGTTATGATTTTCTAGATTAAAAAATTTCCTTATATATTTAAGGAATTAATTGACATTAGTTTGAGAATTGTGACCATGACATCTTTTAATCATATATATATATATATATATAGTTAAAATTATAAGTTATAACAAAGCATTACTGTTCAAAGTCATAAAAAAATGCAAGTTATCTCAAATTTTGTATAATGTTAGAAAAATTATTCTAGCGTTACTTATGAAAATTTTTTGGTGAAATATTATATAAATATTTAATCAGAAATAATTAATATGTATGCTTATGAAAAACAATAATATAAGATTAATGTCTTATTTTGAGCATGACCTGTGATATCTTAGTTTTAAATCAAAATTAAAATTAAAACTTTTTAGTTTAACCTGCAAATTATTTGTGGGGATATATACTTACTCAACGAAATATTTTGATGGGGTTTGAACTGATTTTATTTTTTTAAAAAAAGTAGAACTAATTTTATTTATTGAAACGTATCTCTTCATCTATCCTTATGTGGATTGTGTGCTGCATATGCTACACTTTAAAGAACTAGCATGGATATTTAATATTCAATTTTTTGTAAGTGGCGTTATTTATTTGTTTCTTGTTAAATATATAAAGGTTCTTCATGGGCAAAGTCAATTCTAGAAAATAATTTATAACAAAAAAACATTGTGCTGACTAATGCCCGGAATTTTATAAAATGGAAATACATTAAAACATGATGCTTTAGAATAATACAACGAATCAGGGCATGTATAGCACATGCAGGGCATACATCTAAGTGGAGATTTCTATGAAGAGCAAGTGTCAGGAGAATAAAGGAATATAATGACCATGTTCATGCACAGGCTAACTGAGAATTTTATTTCGTTCATGTACTAATTTATCCCTTTCTCTTGTTTAGATTCATACGTCACTGCTTCAAAAAAAAAAAACACACACACACACACATCGAAATTAATTTTTTTTAAGTTTCTTGCATTATATATGGAAAAAGCAACAAGCATGATAATTTGAAAGATGTTATATCAGTTTTAAAGCCACAACTAATTTAAAAAAAAAGTAAATAAGTAAATTATCCGTTGATCAAAGGTCAATTCATTTATTTTTTGCTAACGTGGCATGTGTGTGGAGTTCAAGCATAGTGACATGTAACACATTGCATGTCCTTTAATGCTAATTTGCTCATGAACTTTTTTTTTTTAAGAGCGCTAAGCACTTTAAAGTCTTTTTCTTGAAGTGTTGGACATCCTGAAATCTTGTTAAAATAAAATTGAATAAATATTATTATTTAAAAGATTATATCACTTAATTTAATATTTTTTTATATTTAAATATTATTTTTGCTAGCATTTTATAAATTTATAGATTATTTCTTATTTTTATATATTGATCTTCAACCTTCTCATCAATACATTATATAAATCATTACACCTTCTGTATATGTTAGAACTTACTTATATTTTTAATATTGATTAAGTTTCCTAATTTTTTTAGTCAACTAATGATCTTTCTCCAAAATATTGTATTGCCCAAATTTAATACTCTTTGTATGCTTTTGTATTAATAGTAAAATTATAAACATGACAAATCAGGACCAATAATATAACAATAAAAATATTTATTTAAAAAATATCACTTATTCCATTAATATGTTATCAAAAAAGTTATTTAACAAGAGAAAAATAAAAAGATGAGAAAAAAATTCCTTCACCAATTTGGAGGTTCATTTACTTCATTTTTTGATATAAAATTAAAAAATATAAAAAATATTAAATTATTAAGTTGGGTGGTGTAATGTTTTAAATAATAATATTTAAATTATTAAATATTAAAATAATTAATGTTTTAACAATATTTATTCAATTTTATTTTAACAAAATTTTAGAGTGTCTAGCACTTTAAGAAAAAGACTTTAGAGAGCCGAGTGCTTCTAAAAAAAGAATTTAGAAGCAAATTAACATCAAAAAACATGCCACATGCACATGTCACTGTGCATGGGCCTTGCGCACATGTCTCATCAGCAAAAAATAGAAAAATGAATGGTTGATTAATGAAAGAGGGTTTTTGCTCCTCTAAAAAATAGTTCAGGGATAAATTTGCCTCACTTAAAAGTATATGATACCTGGCATTTCTAAGAAATAAATACATAAATTACTAGTTTGGGATGAAGGAGATTTTGAAAAACGTAAAAGAAAAATGATAATTAGCAACGGTATTAAACTAGTAATTCCAATTATTATTTTTTAATTATTTAAATTTTTGAAAGAATTACAATTAGGTCCCACACATACTATTACATAAATTGTCATTTACAGGAGACTTTTAACAGCGGTTCAAAGGGAAACACTATAAAAAAAAATAAAGGTGATGGCATTTTCATAATATTATATATGACTACAGGACTTTTAACAGTGGGTAAACAATTAACAATTATTAAAAATACTTACAACATCGAGTCCTAAATGCACCCAATGTTAAATGATTTTTAAAATTAAAAAATAAAAAATAATTTTTAACATCAGATGCCTGGATGCCTGATGTTATATTTGTATTAATAAAAAAATTAAAACTTTCAACATCAGGTGTCTACGCACCCAATGTTGAAAGTGTCTTAATAAAAAAGTTAAAAAAATTAAGACTTTTAACATTGAGTGTCCAAGCACACGATGTTAAAAGTCAAGCTTCAACATCAGGTACTTGGGCACCCAATGTTAAAAACTATTTAAATATTAAAAAAAATTCACACATCTCTTTATGTTTTCACTTGCTCTCTCTTCATCTTTCATTGTCTTTTCGTCTTCACCTCTAAAAAGTGTCACAGTGCAACCTCTCCTCCCATGTCACCCTCACTGTCCATCCTTAACCACCGCTCGGCCTCCCCCTCACCCCCTCAATCTCTGCCCCTGCTCACTCTTCAATCTCCTCCATGCCTACCCCTCTGCCTTGCCCTTCCCATTCCTCCACCTCTCCTCTCCCCTCCCTTCCCCCTTTGCCCCCACCCTGGCTCCCAACTCTATCAACCTTCCCCTCACCCTCTGCCCCCCCTGACACCTCCTCTTCCCCTTTTCACTCGCCCTTATTACTCGTTCCTCCTCCTCCTCCTTTTTCCTCTTCATTTCTTAACTAACAGGTAAGCTACAAATTTTTAATTTTAATATATATCAATTATTATTTGATTTCAATTTAACTATTAATTTTTGTTTAATTTAATTTAGTTTAATTTATTTTGGTTTAACTTCCTATTTAATTTTATTTAATTACTTTTAATTAGTTTTATCTAAAATTGCTTGTTGGGAATGTTGCCTAATACCATAAATTATTGCACGTGTAATCAAATTGTTATTGTTTTAAGGAGTAGAGGTATAAAACTATTATTTATTTTCTTCTAAAATTTGTTTGAATGAAGTCTAATTTTTAGGAAAAATTATATCAAAATTTTTTTAATTTCATTTTCCCATTGAATTGCTTCAAATTTAGTTGTTATTGATATTGCTTGTTACTAAGAGTATTGTTAGTGGCTTCATAAAGCCTTAGACTATTACATGTGATTATTTACTTGGTGTAAAATTATGAATTTTCTCTTGTAAAAGTTTTAGGAGGTTTAATTTTTAAGGGAGACTCTGCCAAATTTTTTTAAAATTTATTCTTTTTCCTATATTACTTAAAATCTTAGATTTATTAGAAATTTGCATTTTTAAAATAATATGAAGGTGATAACTTGAGCGTTAGTTAATTATTATGAACTTGTTCAATTATTAAGATTTGTTGTTGATTTCTTATATACATGATTTTATACAAAGTCATAGGTAACCACGGAGGACTAGTTTGTGTGGCGTATATATGATGAGGCACATGTGTAGTGTCATCACATTAGGAATGACTAAATTTACTTAGGAGATAAATATATTTTTAAATGGCTAATTTTATTGTTTGACATTGCAATTTTATACTTTAATTTAGATGTCTGACATTATGAATCCATTCTCCGAAGAAGAGGTTGATGACATCCTCACATATTGGGCACAATATTTTGTGGATGGTATGTGAGGTTTAGGTAGTATTTTTTAAAAAATTGTATATACCATTAAGCTTTGTGCAATTTCTATAAAATTTTATATTGAAATTTGGATTACTTATATGCACTGGAATTGGCTAGTTGGTGAAAAATTGTATAGACCATCTTCATTTGTAGGAATTAAAAAATAAGTGCCATTAAAAGTGACTTTTAACAGCGGTTATTAAAAGTGACTTTTAACAGCAGTCATACTTTTAACTGCTATTAAAAGTTTCCTTTTATTCAAAAAATACAATCAATGGGCAACTTTCAATAGCAAATTTGTAACCGTTGTTGAAAGTTTATTTTCAACAAACTTTTAATATCCTCTGAAATAATAGCAGTTCTGTAACCGTTAATAAAAGTATTTTTTACTTACTATTAAAAGCCTATTCTACAACAGTGATAGGAAAATTAATTATAGCCAGGTTCATTAACAACCAAACTAAACTGCATTGATAACTGGTTATGTTGTCAATGGACCTTGTAGTAATTAATTTTGTTATGTGAGACTTTCATGTAATTATCCTTAAATTTTATTCAACAATCACTAGAAGACCATTCATCCTCTAGTAGGTTACCTACATAGTTTTCTAAATTATATATAATATTCCCAACTCATTGTAGCCCTTTCAGTTATATTTATAAGGTGGAGAGAGAAATTTTTTTATCCTATTTATAAGTCATGCCATTAATTTTTCTTTACAAATTTTTTTTTTTACTTTCCATTGAATGTTAGTGAGAGAAAATATATTATAAAAGCACTCTTTTAGTTCTTAATAAAGGATGAAGTTCGAAAAACTTTTTATGCTAAATGTAAGATAGTTAGAATAATTAATAATTTTTTATGTCAACAATGTTCACTTTATAATTGCTAATGAATTTAATGTATTCAAACTAATTTAAAGCAGATCATTTATATATATTATAGTATTATGAGGATTCTTACATTGAAGAATTTAAGAATGCGCAAATAAATGAGATAATTAAAAAGTGGTGCTAGTACATGTTCCAAATGTGTTCCTTGCACCGAGAAAAAAATTAATAGAGTTAATGGAAGTATGATTAGTGTTATAGTTTTACTGGCTAGTTTATTTTAGAAAATTCTATACATTATTTACTTGATAGATTAGAATAAGAGATGCATTTTTTATTCATTTTGCAATTGATTACAATACAAATCAATTGGTATTCATATCATAAATGTTGGAATGGCAATATGCTAGGCATCACTTTGCACAGTTGTTGCAAGGGGCTACTATAAATAATAGCCCACTATTTAAAAAAAATCATAGAATAAATTATGATTATTTAAATAACCGTAGTTTATTTAACAATAAATTATGAGTAAATTATTTACCTATGATTTATTATCACTATAAATGATGGGTAAATTATTTACCTGTCATTTATGCTAGGAATAAATTATGAGTATTTAAAACACTCGTCATTTATTCTCTCCTACATTGCAAGAAAGATGGTGTATATATATATATATATATTTATTTAAATGATGGTTATATATTTATTGGGAAGACTTTAAATGACAAACAAATAAATAACATTTCAAAATTATCAGGCAAAAATAACTATCATTTATGTCTAATTTTGTAGTAGCATTTATTGTCATTTAAATTCCTCATTGAATGTTGCAGATATGCAATGCACCATGGCAAACGTGTAGTAAATTGAAATATCATATTCATGAGTCAAAAGTAAAATAGAAACAAATAGAGAGGATTCAACAAAGAGGCATGGTGGCTCTAGTAGGGCTTTATCTTGGAGGTCATTTGATGACACTAGGAGCTTGAAATCACTTGGGTATGTTACAAACCTCTCTTCTCTACCTTTCTACATGGTTTTGCTTGAGTCTTAGGAGAGTCCATGATGGAATTCGAAACGGGTAAAGGTTCTATCGAATTTTCTAACATTAATGGAGTTATAGGAGGTTAGATATTTTTTATTTAAGTATCTAACCAATGAGTTAGGTTGTTAATGGTGGTTTAGGGTTTTAATGATGGGTTTTCAATGAAACTTAGAGTTAAATAGTTAAGCTAATGACAATTTGGTTGTGTATGCTAGACTAATGTAAGTCTAACTAAGTTAATGGGAGTTGTAGGGTTTAGTTGTGGTTAATGACCACAATATGAGTTTGGAGTTATGACTTTGATTAAAAGAAATTGATGATAATTGATCATTGATAATAATTGATATGTGTGAATGTTTATTAATCCTGCATTGGTACTCTTAGGCTTGTTAGAGGCTCAATTTGATTGATATAAGTACTCTTGGTTGGTAAATCAACAATTAAGGTAATTGGAAACTTAAACTCTTGTATATGTTTGTTGTATGTGATTATAAGTGTTGTGAAATGTCTAAAATGTATTTCAGTATGAAATTTACATGTTTATGTTTTAGAAAATATTCTAAAGTGTGTGGATATGTTATATGATGTTATTGAAGTGGTTGAATGCAATTTAATGTTATATGATCTTTGTCTTCTTTCCTTTCATTTTCAACCACCGCCAGTGAGCGTGATTGATGTTGCTTCGACCATCCACCATTGACAGGTAGTGGAGCTTGTTGATTTGCTATTGTATGTTTGTGAAGATCTCTCCATTCGTCCCATTTTTTAGCCCACCGTGATCTATCATCTTGAGGTGCTAGTTGTGGGTCTGTTACCTTGTGTCTAATATTGATCTTCGTTCCCTCTGCCATCTCCGACCTCTTCTCTTCCTTCTTCATTCCTGGTTACCATCGATCAGAGAGAGATGAGCTGCTATGCATTCACCGTTGTTGGTCCTCCATTCTCGTAGCCTGTGTTTTCTTTGTTTCTTGTTCCTGAACATCTTTCTTTCTCTATTATTTTTGTTTGTGAATGATAAGCAAGTAAATAATTGATTTATGGATTAGAGGCTAAATTGATGCTAGCTTCTTCTTCCCCTATTCCGTGTTAGAATGTGCTCTTCCCTTTGCTATGCGTGTTTCGTCGAACACTTGAGGGTGTTTGGAAAAGGAAAAATGTAATCAAAGTTGAGGGAAATTTTGAATTTTGAGAATTTCAGGTAAGTGAATAGCATCCCAACTAATTTTCCAACAAAATTTACTTTACTAGAATATTAGATTTTTATGCAAATTATGTTAATAACAACAATTTGATTTTTGGCTATTTTATTAATTAAATTACTTTATTTTGTGAAATTATTTTACCATATTTGATCATTTAGTTAATCAATAAATACAAGTTTGGATTTTAATTATGGGATTTCATTACGAAAATTACTGAATTGCTACAAAAAAATGATTCATGCGAGTTTGACATTGAAAATTAAAATTTTATTTTAATGGTGAATATTTTCTTGCATGTCTGAACTTGGGTTTAAAAAAAGGACTTTATATAGAACACTGGTTGCTAATGGGAATCCCATTAGCCCTTAGTGTGCCATGGTCAATTACTAGCTAGTTTGATTTTTATTCTCACATTTGTTATTTATGGATCTCATACCTATATCTATTTCGTGACTTCAATCATGTCTGGTTAGTTACCATCATAGACTATGTGTTCATGTTTGTTTCATAGCTTCAGCCTCGTCCGATTACTTATTCTCATGGACTATGTGTCCACGTTTGTCTTCATGACATAAGCCGCAGTTGGTTTTTTACTCTCATGAATTGTGTATTCAAGTTTGTTAAATGTTCTGATAAGTTCCTATAAATATGAATTTGATTATTTAATGATTTTATTCCTATTATTTTTAATTAGTAATTTATTTATAATTACTTATTTCGTTTATTTGCTTCCTTGAAATTAAGTGATTAATATATTTGATATGATAATTTAATAGTTCAAGATTTCATTTAAAGTTATATGGAATCCTTTTATGCTAAATTTATTTGAATTTTTATGAAGATAGTTGTCTCTTTAACTTACATAATTGTTTTTAACTTTCCTTTTATTCATATTTAATTATTTATTATTGGGATGTTATTCATTGGAAATGAATTTGGTCTCAGATAGTGTAACTGACACTGAATTACTTGCTGAATATTAAGGAGTCTATTACTAATTATAAGTGGAGGAGCTAAGGATTAAGCTTTTTCTTTGGATGTAAAGTTTTGATTATGAAATTTTATTTTGTAAACTTATTTTTAGGTGCTTCACATAGTTTATAGCTAGGTCCTTTATTTTGATTTATATACTATTTGCTGGCTAGAACGAGCTAAACTCATGATTGATACTATATTCTGTGAAAATTTTGTGTTGAATTTTTGAGAGATCCTATTTACAGGGAAGGTTATGTCAAAATTTCTACAAAAAATTGAAGCTTTACTATGACAATTAGTATTAAAAGTGTTGGAATGTCCATAAAATCTGATGTTTTTAAAAAAAATAGAATGACTTTTTATTTTTAGACTTACAGGATTGTGTGAAATGGTTCACACTCGTGCTAGTCACGTTTAATTTTCGGGGCATGATAGTAAGTTGTGCATTATGACACTCTAGAGATTCAAGAAAGGGGGAATCTATGGTTTGAGAGTAACTGTGAAAGCCTCTGATCAGGTGACTCCTCATGATTGAAGAGTTTTTCTTAGTCCAGTCACACAGGTTTGTCTTATTCATAAATGTAGCTCATGGATTTGGTCAAATTAAAGGAAATAAGAAGAGGACTAAGGTGGTGCATTGAGTACTTGTTGATAAATATTGTTTTGAAATATACCTACTTTGCATGCTCATAGATTCCCATATTTTGCATGCTCATATACCTACTTTGAGGCAAGAGATTGAGTATTTGATTGTAATATTATTTACTTTTTGTTGAATGGACATACATATGCCAACTAAGGGGTCTTTAAGTACTTGCATGTAACCATATACTTGAAATGGGCATTTTTGGATGCATTTGGTCTACTTAGGGTTGTCTTAATTATTTTGTTTGCGCCCAATATATATGCAAGTGTGTTTTGGATTCATGAAACTTATTTGGAGTTCTTAGTACTGGTTATACCAATTTCATGAAAATTGTTATTTTCCCCGCCCTTGTGACCTTTTGTTTAATGATGATTTAAATGAGTGTAATGGATTGGAAAGTTGTATTGTGGGTCGTTGAGCATGGTCCAAGGTTTAAAGTGGGTTAATGGCTTGTGATGGGAGTACTACAAAATAATGGATTCAGAGATGGTTGAAAATTTGTCTCTAAATGGCCTAAAATTCGTCTCTAACCATTTAGAGATGACTTTAAAAATGAAATACAAAATGTCACTAAAAGTAACGTTATTAAATAATTAGAGACAGATTTTTGTTAGTCTCTTATATGAGGCGACATAATTTCACCTCTAAATTGAAATTCACTTGTCTCTAATTTCAATTTAAAGCCATCGCCTTGTATCATGCAGAGAGGGATAAATTCATCCCTAGATCCATCTCTAAATTTAGAGATAGATTTCAATCCATTTCTAAAATAATTATATATAATTCATATACTTTTGAGGTAGATTATTCCCCCTCTAAATCTGTCTCAAACACACACACACACACATACATACATACATACATACATATATATATATATATATATATTTTAAAAAAAAAAATATTTTTCTCTCCATTCCTCTATTATGTTAATCTTTTTCAAATTTTTCAATTAATGACAAATTCAATTTAATGGTAAGAAAGAAAATTTCATAACAAGATATTGTCTTCAAACGTATATAATTTGTGTTAAACACAATAAACAACATATAAGAGTTCATAAAAGATGTTACATGGTCTTCTGCCAAAAACAACATCCTTCTAATAAAAGATACCATTGCCCTGCAAATTCTTCAAACTAAACCTAAGAAGAAAAAAATTCTTTTCATGAAGAGTTCTAAGCCAACACTTCTTCCTAAAATGAAAAAGAAGAAGAAGAAGAAGAAGAAGCAATGGTAGCTATAAAACTCAAAAAAAATACAAACACCACTATAAACTTGACGAAAATTCCCTGTAACATAAACAAAACAATAAACATTAATCCAACTTCACATCAATATATATTAAATATAAATTACATTGACAGCTAATACAAATAGATTACCCAGGAATCAATTGTTTTTGCATCATGGTCTTCACTCTTCACGTCCTAGTGATCCAGGCTACCTTTGACTGCAAGCTTGAGTTCTACAGAGAAAGACTGAGTTCTTCAAAATGAGATTGATAATAACATTGTTATTTGTACCTTGAATACTTGAAAAAGAAAAATGCATCAGGATTGCAAATACGTGGCCACAGTAAACACACCAAATCATAAGTTCAGAAGCATCCAAGTTATCACATGCTTCCCATTTTGTGAGTCATACAACTTCATGCTGCTCTCAAGGTTTAGTTGAAACTTGAGAAGTATTATTAGAACTACAAAGCAATCCAAATAAGTTTATTTCTAATAAATTCAAATTAAGCCTCTTTGTTTTAGGCTCTAGCAATTTTCAACTTACAACTGAAGGTGATCCAGAAGTTCGTTGCTTTTCAAAGATGACCTTGAGTGAAGAAATGTTGATTATAGGCAACTAAAATCTTGACAGTTCAAATGTTCGTCCTGCTTTCTATCATACAAAAGAAAAATTAAGACAAGTGCTAAATTAATTAGCTATTGTCTGACTCAACATCTAAAAGGCATTCCAGAACCAAAACAAGAAGCCACAAAATACTTCAAGTAATTGCAAACTATATTACACATAATGCAAGTAAACTTGTTTGCTGCAAAAAAGAAAAAGAAAAAAGAAAAGGCCTAACCAATTTTCTAGCGCTTCCACAAACAGTTTGAATATATAAGGTACCATCACGTACAAATTTTCTTGAATAGATGAAGGAAAAGAAGGGTTAAAAGAACAAGCCATAGCCATCATTGATTACTTGACCCTACAATTAGCTAGCTAAATATCTTGCTAGTCAAATATTATAATGATCTAGCTCGGCATTTTAGATGAGTTTGAGTGAATTTGAGTTAACCCCCCTAAACCACACTTGATTAAGTGATATATAATTCCAAAACTTACATTAAATTTTTCTTCAAATACCTCAAAATTCAAAGCTCTGCACCAACAAAACTCAGTGTACTGATAAGTGCCTTGTTACATATTACTATGGAAACAGAGGACATCACTGACAAACTCAGGACTCCAATGGTTCCAAATCAAATTTTAAAACATGAAGCTGTCAAATCAAAATAATAAAAAATTATAAATGTAACAAATAATAAAACATAATAAAAAAATAAAGTGAAAGAATTACCTATCATATATAACGATACTTCAACCATTATAGGAATCAAGATTTGCTTATAAATACATGATTTCTTGCTAACATCTCTTGCATCCTAAAAGCTGAAACCCTTTCACATCCTAGCATCTTCTAAGCCTCTGCATCATATAATGGTGAACCATTGACTTTAAAGGATCCTACAAATAACATGGAAAATGTATTTAAGGGAAAAAAATTAAAAAAAACAAAAAAACTACTAGTTTAAGTAATAACATTAGAAGTTTCGAGACGTCACTATTTCCAGGAGAAATATTTAGTATGTTACAAGCATAATATTTACCTCCAAATGATTCACTTTAATTTACTCTCGAAAAGTCTTATAAAGATCAACGCAAACCAAAACAGCCCAAATTTCTTGAACTAGTAACTAAGTACTTATGTCCACGAAATCCAACTGGTTTCTTAAAAAAACTCTCTCCCAAGCATTTTGTCGAACACTTTATAAGCATGCTTTAAAGAGACATGAGACAACCAATTTTAATAAACACCACACCAAGCAAAATACATGTAGTTTAATTTAACAGCATGAAACATATCCAGCGGCATAATAATTACAAAACCTATTCCATAACTTTGAATCTAGATGGAGGTGTACGCAAGGAAAGAGACTCACAATTTCAAACTAGTGACTGGAGGGGGGTGCGATACTCGTGCAGCAGGATTTTAAACAATACAGTGTTGCGCGAGGTTAGAGTGCCCATTCTCAAGGTGGAAGATCTCATCTAACATCTTGCACGAGGTTACTAATCCATCGAAACCATGGAAGCTTTATTCACTCTGAACAAAGAGAGAGATAGAGATATTTTGGCAAATGAAATCGATCCCTCCACAATCAATGAGAGATTGTCACCGTCTTCTCCATGGAAGATCGCCATCGCTTTCCATTCAACCCTTGGTCTTCTCCATGTTCTCTCATGCGGCAAACCCCTTTGCTTTTCTTCTTTCGGCCATAACCCTAGGAATACCCTGTTCCTAGTCTTTGTTTTTCTTTTCCAGAATTTTTATGATTTTTAATTAGTTATTGTTGTAAAATATAGTTAATATGAAAAGTAAAAAAGGATAAAATAATAAAAGAAATGCAAAGAAAATAATAGAAGAGAATTCATATTTATTAGTATCCATATGCTTTGGACATGACATTTATTTATAAGCTTCCAATCATTTAAGTCCTACCTTAATGTTACAAAGATATAATGAGATATATAATGGTGTATTATGTAACATTTGAAAGTTATAAGCTATTAAGATTAGAAACTCCTTCCATGCCATTCATGAGTAGGGGTGAGCATCGGTCGGTTCGGTCTCAAAATATGCAGAACCGATCGATCAAATAACACTAAAAATGAAAACTGAATCGAACCGAACAAGCCAATCGAACCGAACAAGGATCGAACCGAAATTTGATAATTCGGTTCGGTCGATTAATTCGGTTTTTCGGTTTGGGCCTATTTTTTAAATATTAAAACAAACAACACTACAAAATTGGGCCTTTTTTTCTATTCGTTTTTTTCAATATGAGCCCATTCTAATTATACCCATATGACATAAAGCTCAAATATTATAAAGGCATGGATAATCAAATAAACAACCACAAATAAACACCGATGATCAAATAATAGCCTCATAATCCAGTCACAATACCTACTGATGAGAGTGAGTGATTGAAATGGGGTTTCAAGTGATGTTATTATTTTTTATTCTTTATTAAAATAAAAAATAAAAATAAAAATAAAATAATTTATAAATTAAATATAATTTATAAATTAATAAATTATATGTAATTCGGTCGGTTCGATCTATGCGATTTTAAATTTTACTAATCGAATCAAACCGATCAACCGAAATATTTAAAATAAAAAAACCGAATCGAACCGAAAAATCAAATAGACCGAATCAAATAGACAAAATTCGATTCGATTCGGTTCGATTTTCGATTTCGGTTCGGTTTTGCTCACCCCTATTCATGAGAACATTAAGGATAAATGAATTCTAAGGGCTATGAGTTATGAATATCCATAACATAATATTTATAATACTCCCTTTTGGATGTCCATAACAAACATTGTGCCTCATCAAAACCTTACAAAGAAAAACCCAATAGGATAAAAACTTAGTGAAAGAAAAAAAATACACAATATTTTAAATATTCACTAATGTTGCTTTATTAAAAACTTTTCTAGGAAAACTCAGTGGGACAAAACCTTAAAAAGAGAAAAAGAGTACAACATAATATTTACTCCCCGTAGTCTCCCCCTGGTAACAATATCACTCCATTCCCCATGATGACATCATCTTTTTATGTCTCTGAGTCTGCGCATTCCAATTTCATACACTAACTTCTCAAATGTTGAAGTTGATAGTGTCTTAATAAACAAATCTATAAGATTATCACATAAGCGAATTTGCTAAACATCTATATCATCGCTCTTCCAAAGGTCAAGTGAAAAAAAAAAATTGGAGAAATATGTTTTATTCTATCTCCTTTGATATATCCTCCTTTCAATTGAGCTATGCACGCTATATTTTCCTCAAATAATATTGTTGGAATCTTTTTTTCTAACAATAAACCAAACATCTATTGAATATGATGGATCACTAACCTTAGCCAAACATATTCTCTACTTGTTTCATGAATTGCAATTATTTCAGCATAATTTGATGAGGCAGTAGCTAAAGTTTGTTTTGTTAAATGCCAAGATATTACTATACCCCCACAAGTAAACAAATATCCAATTTATGATCTACCTTTATGTGGATCTGATCGAAATCCTGCATCTGCATAACCAATAAGTTGTGATCCAAATTCATTAGAATAAAATAATTCCATATCAATTGTCCCTTAAAGATATCGAAATAGGTGTTTAACTCCATGCCAATGCCCTTTTGTTTGGGAAAAACTAAATCTTGCTAATAAATTTACAACAGATGTAATATCAGGTCTTGTTGAATTAGCAAGATACATCAGTGCACCTATAGCACTAACATATGGTACTTCAGGACCAAGAAGTTTTTCATCTTTCTCTTGAGGACGAAAAGAATCTTTTTTCTCATCAAGAGATCTTACAACCATTGGAATAGTTAATGGATGTGCTTTGTCCATTTAAAATCGCTTTAATATTTTTTTAATAGAAGTTAATTGATGAAGAAAAATTTTATTTGCTAAGTGCTCAATTTGTAAGCCGAGGCAAAATTTTGTTCTTTCTAGATCTTTCATTTCAAATTCTTTCTTTAAATAATCAACTGCTTTTTGGAGCTCTTCAGGAGTTTCAATTTTATTTAAATCATCCACATAGACAGTAATTATAACAAATTCTGACCTATTTCTCTTTATAAAAACACATGGAGAGATAGGATCATTTTTATAACCTTCATTCAACAAATATTCACTGAGACAATTATACCACACCTGTCCAGATTTTTTCAATCCATACAAAGATTTATGCAAATGAATTGCATATTTTTCTCGAGAATTTTTACATGCTTCTGGCAATTTGAATCTTTCAGGGATTTTCATATAAATTTCTATATCTAAAGAGCCATATAAATAGGCTGTAACAGCATCCATTAGGCGCATTTCAAGTTTTTTGTATACTGCTAGACTAATTAGATATGTTAATGTGATTGCATCCACCACAAGAGAATATGTCTCTTCATAATCAGTACCAGGTTTTTGTGAAAATCCTTGTGCTACTAGTCATGCTTTATATTTGACGATTTCATTTTTCTCATTTCATTTTTGCATAAATACCCATCTATATCCAACTAGCTTTACACCATTAGGTATTCGGATTACAATTCCAAAAACTTTACATTTTGAAAGTGAATTTAATTCTGCACGAATTGCATCTTTTCATTTTGGCCAATCATTTCTATGTCTACATTCTTCAACTGATTTTGGTTCTAGATTCTCATTTTGATTCATTATTTCCACAGCAACATTATATGAAAATATGTGATCAACGATTATATTTTTTCGGTTCCATCTTTTTCCTATGGTGACATAACTTATCGAGATCTCTTTATTATCTTCAGGTATATAGACCTCTTCTGGCGTATTTTGATTAGTTATGTCTCCATACTCTTCTAGAGTACTAGCCTACTTTACAATACCATCTTTATTTTGTGTTCCTTTCTTCTTTCTAGAAATTTTATCTTTAAAACCAATTGGTCTACCACGTTTCAGAAGTGGCTTAGATTCATTTGCACTTTCTAATTGTCTTTATTGGGACATCAATTCTAATAGGAGCATTTTCAGCTGGAATATAAGATTTGGTAATTCTTTTAAAGTCTGTAAATGCATCTAACAATTGATTTGTAATATTTTGCAGATGAATTATTCTTTTAACTTCAAGTTCACATTGCTTTATACGAAGATCTAGATGAGATAATAATAATTCATTTCATGTAATTTCTTTCTCCAACTGATTATTTTCTCCCCCTAATGTTGGGAAAATTGTTTCATCAAAATGGCAATCGTCAAAACATGCCGTGAATAAATCTCCAGTTAATGGTTCTACATACTTGATTATAGAAGGAGATTCAAAACCAACATATATTTCCAACCTTCTTTGAGGTCCCATCTTTGTGCGTTGTGGTGGAGCAATAGGAACAAACACCACAGATACAAAAATTCTAAGATGGGAAATATTTAGCTTTTGACCAAAAGCGAATTGTAACAGGAAAAATTTATGATAACTTGTTGGCCTGATGCGCACAAGTGCTGTTGCATGTAAAATCTCATGTCCCATACGGAAATAAGAAGTTTTATCCTTAAGAGCATTGGTCTAGCTATTAATTGGAGGCATTTAATAAATGATTCTGCTAAATTATTTTGAGTGTGGCCATAAGCAACAAATTTTTCAACTGTTATTCCAGTTGATATACAATATTCATTAAAAATTTGTGATGAAAATTCACATGCATTATCAAGACAAATTCACTTGCATTATCAAGACAAATTGTCTTAATTGCATAATCTGAAAACTGTGCTCTTAATCAAATTATCTGGGCAAGTAATCTAGCAAATGCTAAATTATGTGTTGATAACAAACACACATATGACCATCTTGCAGATACATCTATTATAACCATAAAATATCTAAATGGTCCACAGGATAGATGAATAGGTCTATATATATCCCCTTGGATACGTTCAAGGAAAGCGGGAGATTCAATTCTTACTTTCGCAATTAAAAGTCTTTTAATTGATTTTCCTTAAGAGCAAGCAGCACATGAAAACTCCTTAAATTGAAGAATCTTCTGGTTCTTCAATAGATGTCTATGTGAATTTTTAATAATTCTTTGCATCATAGTTGAATCGGGATGGCTTAACTGGTCATGCCAAACGATAAATATATCTTGATTGGTAAACTTCTTATTGACTATTGCATTTATTTCAAATGTACTAATAGTTGTGTAGTATAAACTAGAAGATAATGTGAATGATTTCTCTAGGACACATTTCTTTCTAAATCTAAAATCTGTAATATGTAGATATTCAATATCTTTCTCATTTGTAGTCTCAATATAATACGCATTTCGGCGGATATCTTTAAAGCTTTAATAAATTTCTTTAAGACTTAGATGAATATAATGCATCATCTATAATATTTTTTGTTCCTTTGGGTAATATTATAATTGCTCTTCTGGAGCCATCGATTAATTTAGTATTACCCGCTATGGTATTAACACTTCCATCTCTTATTATTAAACAAGTAAAATATTTTTTATCTTTAAATATGGTGTGTGTTGTAGCACTATCCACGAGATATATATATCTTTATTCTTATGTCTAATGAAAGAAAAGGAAATATCCATATTCTTTAACAAAAGAAAGAGAATGTATTAAAATAAATACTTAATAAAATGAAATTCATTCATAGCAATAATACTTTTATTACAAGAAAACAAGAAAGCTAAATGAAACATAACATAAATTACAAGAAAACAAGAAACATAAATGAATCATAATCTAAATTATTCTAATTATTTTTCAACCAAACTTGTCTAATCCTAATTTTCAAAGAAATCAACTACCTCTAAGTGTGTCATAGCATCAAGGCCATTAATATCATCCAACTCATTGATATTATCATTTTTGTATGCAAAATGTGCGTCAAAATCATCATTTTAAAAAGTAAAATTTGATTCCACATTATTTGAATTTCTTTTGATAGACGCTTGATAAAGCTTTGCTAAATGCTCAAGCGTACAACAGGTATGTGACCAATGTCCCTTTATACCACACCGAAACACTAATTTTCAACAGCTTTTAAGGGGTCGCTCTTATCTCTTTTTTTCCTTCATTATTTTTCTTCTTTTGGCGGGCATTAGGATTATAACTAGTACCACCACCACTATTATAATGGTAATTGGTACGTTCCTTGCCACGACCACATCCATAGCCATAGCAACGACCTTGACCTTGACCATGGTAATACTATGTATAGTCATATTCGCTTTAGGGAATGGAGCTGATCTAGCAGGACGAATTTCATGATTTTTCATTAGTAGTTCATTATTTGTTTAGCCACAAGAACACAAGAAATTAATTCAAAATACTTTTTAAAACCCTTTTCACGATATTGTTACTGCAGGAGCACATTTGAAGTGTGAAAAGTTAAAAATGTTTTCTCTAATAAGTCCTCATCATTGATTTTCTCACCGCATGATTTCAATTAAGAACTTATTTTAAAAACTATTGAATTATATTCACTTACAATTTTAAAATCTTGCAACCTCGAATGCATCCATTTATATCGAGCTTTAGGTAAAATTATCATATTTTGATGGTCATATCTTTCTTTTAGGTTAATCCACAATTTTAGTGGATCTTTTACTGTAAAGTACTTAGCTTTTAGCCCTTCATGAAGATGATGACAAAGGAATATCATTATCTTGGCCTTATCTTGACTACTTACTTGATTTTCAAGTAAAATTGCATTTCTTAAACTTTTGGCGTCTAGGTGAATTTTAGCATTTAGCACCCATGATAGATAATTCTTTCCCATAATATCAAGAGCTGTAAATTCAAGTTTGGTAAAATTTGCCATGATTCAAACAAAAATAATAATAACAATTAGAATTATACAAAATCAATAAATAAAGCATAATAAATAAATATTATAGTAAAAAAAAATTTCACACACACATGCTAAAATATAATTTATAATAAAACACAATAAAAAGAGGTACAATATAAAGCAACAAAAATATAAATAACCAAACTTACAAAACAAATAAAACATAATAAGTATAAAGAAATGTGGTAAAGAAAATAAATTAATGGATAAACCAAATAATTTATATGATAAAACAAATTATATTAACAACAAAAATTGATCAATACATACACATAAACAAACACAAAATGTATAATATGTATATATAGTATTAATTTAATGGAAGACCAAAATAATAATAAAAATAATAAATAAATAATAAAGAAATGAATAATAATAATAACAATAATAATAATAATAATCATCATGATGATGACATCAAATACATAAATATAAAGAAAGAAAAATAAGTATATCAATCTCCATAAAAAATATATAACAACAAATAATAAAAATAAAGCAATGGATGTCAAATGAGACTTAATTAAATTAAATCACTAATCACATGATTATTTTCAAATGAATAAAATGGAAAAATTTAAAATTACTTTATAACTAAGAAAATGAAATGATAGGAAAATAAAACAATAAAATATAAGAACAACATAACCATGAATGTTAATAAAACAATAATATAAAATATAGTTATATATATAATATAAGAACACATTAATCTAACTAAAAGCTCATACCTTATTTTCAGAGCCAATTCATGCTGATAATGTGTTGTAAAATATAGTTAATATGAAGAGTAAAGAAGGACAAGACAATACAAGAAATGAAGAGAAAATAATGGAGAAGAATTTTTATTCATTAGTGTTTATATGCTTTTGACATGACCTTTATTTATAGGCCTCCTACCATTCAAGTCCTACCCAAATGTTACAAAGATATAATGAGGCATGTAATGGTGTATTATGTAAGATTTGAAAGTTATAAGCTATTAAGACTAGAAATTCCTTCCATGCCATTCATGAGGACATTAGGGATAAAAGAATCCTAAGGGCTATGAGTTATGAATATCTATAACATAATATTTATAAAGTTATAGTGATTTATTTATTACTTCATTTTTAACAGAATCTCACCTTTCAATAAAATAGTTATCCACTTTTAAACTAACAATGTCTTTTTATATTTACTTTTATTAAATACCTTACAATAAATATAAAGTCATTATCAATAGGGTACTTTTGAAAAAAAAGGCAATGATTATACCTCGAAAGATTAAAAATACCTTACATTTTTTAACATCTAACTCCTTAAAAAATACTTTAAATTTTTAAATGGAGAGAGTATTTATGTAGCATTTCATTTAATTATCTAAGAGATATGATTGTGATTTTTTATTTATTTGCATATAATAGAAAATTTAAAAAAATTAATTTGTAACTATAAATAAATATAATTTTAAAAAAATTATATTTTTTATTATAAATAATTCAAATTATTAGTGTTAATCTCTTTTATGAATTCATTCATAATAATTTTGTAAATACATTTTATTATTAATAATCATTGAAATCAATTTTAGAGATGACTTTGGAGACATATTTGTTAATAATTAGATATGGATTTACTTATTGTCTCTAAAAGAATCTTGATAGTTTTTGTTGAAGCAGATTTAGAGATAAGTATAGAAAAAATGATTGAATAATTAGAGACAATAGCGAATTGTCTCAAAAATTGTCTCTATTAGTATTTAGTTACAGCATTAGAGACGGCAATTTTAGACACCACTATTTGTATCTAAATTCGTGTCAATAATTTTTAAATTATTTCTACAAAAAAATTTAAATAAATAATTAAAATATTCATTACATATCTCTAATTCCATTTCTATTAGAGATGCATTGTAATCTGTCCCTAAAATTCATCTCTAAAATCTAAATTGAGTTTTTTTTTGGTAGTACTTGGTTGAGCATATTAAGTGTGAAATGGCCTCGAGTATCCAAAATCTTCATATGATATTAAATTATTGTGAAACCAAATTTATTAGTTAGACTATGAAATTATTTATATGTGGGTGTTTAAATCACTTCACTTGAAGGTTCAACTAAAAAATTGTATGTGCTAGAAGTTTGTTGTGAAGTGCTATCATGATAGCTTACTTGTCATGCAACATGAGCTTCCATAGATTGCATTTTAGCTAGGCACATGACATAAACACAATTCATGACACCTTGCACTCTAGCCATGGCGAATTGTTTCTATGAGACATGTGTGATTAGTTTCACTTCAACCATGACGGATGGTGTCTTTTTGGACTTTTTGACCCCATTTGACTTGTTTTCAATTTTTTGTTTTGCTTCCATGCCTCCATTTTTTTTACTTTAAGTGTTTAGAACTTCTAAATTTATATGAATTTGGAATCCAATTTTGAAAGTTTTATACTTGGTCATTTCTTTGGAAAAATTTAACTATAGTTAACTTTTTCTACTATGGTAAACATATAGAACACTACATTTTGATAGAGCACAAACTAGTCTCACAAAACTTCTCACAATAAGGCGCACCAACAATCCTCAAATGGCGTGGACAATTATTGCTTCTTCTGGCACCTTGATTTAAATTCAAAGGAGTATGTTGTTGCCTTCCTCTATAGAAGGAAACAAGCACTTAACTAATAGCTCTCTCTCGAATAGTTCAACAACTCAACTCTAAATCAACTTGTCCATTCCAAACTCAAACTAACCTTATGTCACTTCAAGCTCGATCAACATGACCTTTTTTACTATTTAGCTTAGGCATCCATCGTAGGTGATTTACTTCGCTTTTTCCTTCGATCACCGAAGCACCCATTGTACTTACTTCCCAGTAATGCAACCCAACTTTGTATGTTCTCTAATATACCATTAATTTCCCAATTAGCTTTGGTATTCTAAGGAAATTGCACTAAAGAATCATGTGAACCCACAATCATTTGATACACTACTTGGTTCAAGGATCTAAATCATCTAGCATGCACTACTACAAAAAAGAAAATATAAAACAGTTATTTTACTTGCTATTTAACGGTTATGAACCATTGAGTAAGCTAGTGCTGAATATTTTATGACCATTTGTTCAACGATTTTTATTCCAAAACTGTTGCATAAATTTTTGGAATTTTAAAATGAGAAATTGTGAGAGATAATATTTAATGGTTCTGGAATAAAAATCGATGAATATTTTCCCATTATTCAATGGTTATTAATTAAAAACTGTTGAATATATATACTTATTCAGCGGTTATATGATGAAACTGCTGAATAGTTTTGTGATCATATTCAACAGTTTTCTCTCATAACCATTGAATATTAGGACCTAATTTTTTCCATCTTCCACCTACATTTCTAGTAAGCCCCCTGCATTGTAAATTACAGAATGATATTCTAGCACCTAAACACAAATTCCAGCCAATAATAGTTACGTTTATATATATAAATGTACAATGAATTCTTATAAAAAACTTATATACAACTTGAATTGCTTAAATGAAAGCAATTAGTGGTTAAAACATAAAGCTCCAAATTCCAAAATTTGCCTCAGTTTCCTAACTCTCACTGCTGCTTTCTGTTGAAAGTAAACTATGCTTCAAAAATATCATGTGCTAACTCTTTAAGGACTTCTTCCATTTGAGCATGAGTATACGTGTCACACTATGTGTCCTCGTAGTACTATATGCAACAACAACAACAAATTAAAATCATGTTTATTGATAAAAACTAATACAATAGAATAGGAAGACAATTACATCATTCGGAAGACTTACGGTTGGAGCATGTTGGATTATGTCCTTCATAAATTTCATGACAGCATACCCACAATCCATGACTTTGTCTGCTTGCTCTGGGCACTACAATCATACAATGGATAAAATAACCGAATAGTTAATTAATAATATGACACGACGTATACAGTGACATTTGTAACATAATTAATGATAAATACATATACCTTGACAATTGTCCATGATGCTGCTGTATCAAACTGATCGTTGCCCTTTACTAGTTGTCAAAATTGTTGATCAACATTAGTACGGTACATGACAATGGCCCTAACGTGAAATAGAAACTTGACATGAGAAATATTCATGCAAGAAGAACAAATTACACATATGCAAAAAAATAATCAATTTACTGATTAATCATTTTCACAATATGTGGTCTATTAGACGGATGGCCACTCCGAATAGGGTTAAGGTACCACACCCTCCCTAAAGTTGGATTGATCACAAGCAACATCCAGTGTCTCCTATGACAAAAATTACAATTAAAAAGTATCATATAAATAATTAAATTTTGAATAAATTAAAGTAAAGCATCGTAAAGTAACTTACCCTTCACAATAAGGTGCTATAAATATTGTGTTCTTGTCGACACCACATTGTTGGAAGTGCTTTGAAAGCTTTTAAGATATTTTCAGTCCTTGCTTAGGAATTATTATGTCATGGCCATAAGGAGAGACCATATGAGGACTGACAAATATAATCCTCCGTGCTATATCTCTTCTAGCAAGCATGATAGTATAGAGGTTCCTTAAATATCAAAATAAATAGAACAATATATGATTAAAGAGTGTGTGTGTGTGTGTGTAGCTAAATGTCTAATGAAAGGTTTTAGAAACATACCTCATATATAAGTTACATAGAGTAGTAGTAGCCTCTGCATGGTTGAATAAATCATCCAACACCTCATTGTTGACTTGGTCAAAAGACTATAGATCGGCACTCCTTCCTGCATCTCAGCATAGGTCTTAAGCAATTGTCGATTTTTGTTAGGTACAACTTGACTTTTAGAGGCTTGAGGCTGAGGGGCTTTGGGCAGATGGGCCTGAGGGAGAACCAGTATCTTCTGGAGAAATGTGATGGATTCCTTCGATTTATCAAAGATCTTCTTATCTTTTCCCCTCTTCTGCTTAATAGTGAATGCTTTCATAGCCTTTGGTGCTTTCTTTCCCATCGGCTTATCAATAGGCTAATTTTTTCAATATATAAGATTGTTAGATATTAACTATAAAAAAATACAAAAGAAGCTAATTTTCAATTAGGAGTTTAACAAATATACCATTGGAGATGGTGCCAAAATACGAAGAAGATGAATCGGCCATGCAACAAAGCCGAGCAATGCATCTACGACTGTCCTTACATCTGGAGTAGGGTAGGATAAATTATAATTAGGATCCTGAATTGTCTTCAAAGAAACTTTCACCGTCCCTTCAGGGATGTGTTCATTGTGAAGCATTACTTGCCCAGCAATATTGTACATGCGCCTTAATGCAACCACATAGCTGTTTTTTGCCAAACAATTAACATCAGCCTCACCCTACACAAATTTAAAAAAAGAAAAAATTATGTAATATGAATAATAAAAGTAGTATTATGTGTAAGATTATAGTAAAATGAATAATAATACCTCAGGTAGGAGCTGAGATGGGACTGTGCAACTATCATTCACACTAGGGCTACTGTCGCCCAGTGGAAGCCCCAACTTATACCGGCTTAATAGTATGTCGATGAGTCTAAATTGTTCTTATATCTGTTGTAATTGTGCTAGTATCTGCTGCTTTTGTTCTGCTAGTTCTTGCCTCAACTTGAACCTCAGCAAAAGAAGCAGCTTTTTTACTATGCTTGAATGCATCACTAAAGTAATTTTTTCTTGTGACTCCAAAGCCAATGCCCTGAACACAACTAGGATGATCAGTATTCCCTAACGCCTTCTCGAATATATCCTCATCAATAGTTTGAGTGCCTGCTAATGCCTCCTAAGTCAAAGTCTCCTGTGAGGTAGAAAAAAGCAAAGTGAATAAGTAAAAACTAGTAACATTATATCAATATATGATTAATACTTACTATTATTTCAACAACTACTTTTGTTTTTGGGTTGCCAATATTACCTGCTTTATGTTTTCGAGCCTTGGCCCAAATCCTGCCACAGGATATAGAACCCTCCGATGCTTTCTCTTTCTCAATCAAACCCTTTTCAACTCCTGCATATCCCTTACATCCAACCTTATATGTATATTTATTCTTCTTCGCCAACTCTTTATTTTTAGCGCTTAATGCCTTCAAAAAAACACAAAACATAGCAAGTTAATTAATATAAAAAGGAGGTGACAACAAAAGCAACAATACATAAATAAAATAATATTAATATTACCTTGAACTCTAGACTGTGACGTGAGTTGACAAAAGCTTTCCATTCATCCTCACCTACAATTGTCGAAATGAGGGAAGGAACTGTATCTTCAATACCCTCTATGTCATGGTTCACCAAAAATTTATGGGTAATAAAACTTTTAAAAGATCTTAAGGCTATTCCAGCTTTTTGTAGAACAAACTTCTTGTGCCTCTCCTCGATCTCAAATCTTGACTGCAAGATGAACATGTCAATTTAAACAAACGATTGTAAAACATTAAGTTATAAAAAAAAAGCAAAGTGATAGTATCTTACTGTTAAAGTTCTCCACACTGCATTCTTCATTACTGGAGTTGCATTCTTCCAAGATTTTAAAGTAAAAGGCACTGAGGACTTCACTGCCATGCTAATATAACTGATGAAGTTATGACTGTCAACTACTTGATTCTTATTGTTCCACTTGACAGTAAATTTTCTTCCTTCATTTCTTGCTTTAGTGACTTCCTCCATCACAACCGATCCTTTCCTCAATTGTTCTTCCTGCCTATCAAGGTCAGCCTTCTTCTTAGCCGGGTTATCATGTTGCCTACTCGGACTACTGGATCTAGAGCCAGTGTTAATATGGTCATGCTCAGTAGCCATTTACCTATGAAAGAAATAATAATCAAGATTAAATAAATAAAAAAGAATAAGTTAAAAAAATCAAAAAAATAATAACAACATGTGCACTTTCTTTAATAAGTCAACAATAACATAACTACTTATTTATGTTGTTCTTTTTCTTTTTCTTGTTTTAACTACTTTTTTAACTAATTTCTTCTTCACTTTAACAACCTTCTTTTTTTGTTGAATTGATTTCCCCCTTTTGGAAATCTAAATTCCCTCATTATGATCACGTCTTATGTAAAAAGCATTATCTTCAATACTATATACACCATCGTCATTTTGAAATGATGTCCCATGAAATGGATCAACTTCAACCTCATCATTTCTTCGACTTTGCTCATTTTTTATATCTTCCATTTTTTCAACTTCCTTGTTACTTCATAAAACAATAAACCATTTCTTATTAGCTGGATCATGGACATAAAAAACTTATTTGGCTTGGGAAGGAAAAATGAAAGGATCCTCTGTGAACCCTTCCTTATTCAAATTCACCCTAATTAACCTAGAGTTATCGACATCTATCCTATTCTTATATTCAACCCACTTGCAACTAAAGACTTAAACTCGAAAGGAGATGTAATCTAACTCCTAAATATGCTCAATTACCCCAAAATAATGCATTTTTGTGTAAATAGGTTTTTTATCTTTCGCACTGAAAATGTGCATGCTATCACCTATGGTGGATACACCACTATTTTGCATTGTACTTCTGTTTTCATGCTCCTTTGTGTAGAACTTGTACCCATTGTTAGTATAACTAGTGTAAGAGAAGACATGTTTGGTCGAACCTTGTGCCAGCCATTTTAATCTATCAAAAACTGAATTAGGATTGGCATTGTACTTCCCTTCGATATACTCTTTCAACCAGTGAATGAACTATTTATTATGCAGTTTGATGATCCAACTCTCTAATCGATGATGGTGTTGCCTTTTTAGCTCTGCCTTGTGAATTTTTGCATACTCATAAATCTCTGGAGGTTTGTATATCACAAAAAGGTGTACTTTTTTTAGTTGGTCACTTGAGATAGTAACAACTTTTCTTCCCATTGTCCGTCCTGTAGCTTCATCATTAACATGCCTTGAATTCTTTAAGTATTGATCGCAAAAGTGAATAGCCTCTTCATTAATATATCGTTCAATAATGCAACCTTCTAGTCGACTCTGACTTTTCACATACCTTTTCAATACTTTCGTATTACATTCAAAGGGGTACATCCACCTCAAATAAGTAAGGCCGCATAATTGTACCTCCCTAACTAAGTGAACGGTTAAGTGGGCCATGATATTAAAAAATACAAGAGGAAAAAATATATCCAACTCACATAATGTTTGTACAATTCAGCTTTGTAACTTCGGCAACTTGTTAGGATTAATTACTTTACTACAGAGGCACCTAAAGAAGTAACATAGCTTTGTGATGGCACCTTGCACATTATCAGATAAAATACCACGTATAGCAATCAGAATAAAATTTTCCATTAAAATATGGCAATCATGGGTCTTTAAACCCTTTAACTTTAGGTCCTTCATTAAGACAAGGTTTCTAACATTTAAAGAGTAGCCATTTGGAACCTTGATTGTAGCAAGAAACTCACATAAACTTTTCTTTTCTTTTCTAGACAGTGTGTGAGCTGCTGCTTGAAGAAATGTGCGAGTTCCCTTCTCTTGCGGTGTCAATTCTTCTCTTATGCCCATTTCAACCATGTCTAACCTTGCATTGATGCCATCCTTCATCTTTCCTAGAATATAAAGCAATATCCCAACAAGACTATTGCACACATGTTTCTCAATATGCATTAAATCAAGGAAGTGTCGCACATTTAAGGTCTTCCAATATGGCAACTCAAAGAAAATTAATCTTTTCTTCCACCCGCTTGTTCCAATATGCTTCGCAAGTGGTTTTCCAAATTCAATATCAAGATCTTTTACCTTTTCAAATAATTCCTCACCAGTCAACTGCTTTGGTGGCCTCTCTTCTTCTATTTTTCCATCAAATGACTTTTTCCACTGAGGATATTGATGTTTGTCATCTAACTATCTACGATGCCCAAGGTACATGTTCTTCATACTATGTTGCAATCTCATTGAACATGTTCCTTCTTCACAAATGGGACATCTAAGTTGTTTTTAATACTATACCATGATAGATTACTATACGCTGAAAAGTCATTGATTGTACCAAAAAGCATATCTCTCAAATTGAATATCTCTTCTTTGTAGGCATCATATACCTCTATACCTATCTCCCACAACAGCTTTAAGTCTTCAATCAATGGTTTTAAGTAAACATCTATGTCATTCCCGAGTTGCTTGGGCCTCGATATTAGCAAGGATAGCATCATATATTTTCGCTTCATGCAAAGCCAGGAGGAAGGTTATAAATGACCATCATCACAGGCCATGTACTATAAGTACTGCTCTACATACCATGTGGGTTCATCCCATCAGTAGATAATGTGAGGCATAGGTTCCTATCTTCTTTTTCGAACTCATGGTACTTCCAATCAAACCTTATCCATTTAGAAGAATAGCTGGATGTCGAATCTTGTCATCTTTAATCCTTCCATCTGCATGCTATGTTAAATTCTTTGCCTCTTGACGTATGCTATATAAATGCCTAAATCTTGGAATAATAGGAAAATACCACATTACCTTCTTCACACTCTTCCTTGATGTCTCACACTTAGGACAGTGGGTTAGCTCTTCATATTCATTCATAAACAAAATGCAATCGTTAAGGCAAGCATGTATCTTCTTATAGCTTAGGCCAACTATACGTAACACCTTCTTTGCATCATATAGCCGATCCGAAAGCTTATTATTCTTTGGTAGCATTAGTTTGATTAGAGAGAGCAAGCTTGAAAAACTTATATCACTCCACCCACTTGTTGCCTTCAAGTTGTACAATTCTAACACAGCGGACAATAAATTGAACTCAGTACAACCCTTATACAGAGGTGTCTCTGTATTTGTTTTCAACCTTTTAAACTTCTCTAGAAAATTCTAGAGTTCCTCTTCCATTGCATTAACCAATTCTTTAAGATAATCAACCTCATTTGCATTTGTGTCAAAAGATGATGGTGATGAACAACTTTCTATATACCCTTGGCTACTGTTATTCACATCTTCAGGTGTCTCCCTATGCTTTACCCAACATTTGTAACTTTGATCAATTCCATACTTAAACAAGTAAAGTTTGCATGTCTCAGGAGAAACTGACTTCACATTGCCATAACTTAAACAAGGACAAACAATTCGCTCACGATTTTTTGCATTGTTTACCGCAAACTTAACAAATTCTGCTACCCCATCCCAATATTCTTTAGATAGGCGATTAGCAGACATCCACTCCTTATCCATAATGCCCTTATTTAATAAAGATGGTAAAGATAGGAAAGCATTTAGTGAGTCACAAGTTTAATTACTTCAACAACTTCAACTACGCTTATATTTGTTCTTTTCAAGAGAAAAATTAAAATTAAAGAAAATTAACAGTCAAGCAATTTCAAATAAGTATTCCTCAAGTATTATGCCCTTTCTTTACACTATTTTAACCTATAAAATTTTAAACTAATTCAAGAAACAAGATAGAAGTATAATTAAACTCCTCCCAGACCATAATTAACAATGGTCATATTTGCAAGACTAAAATTTTTTAAAAAATTCGGCAACATAATGGCATAAAACTAAGTATTTCCCAGGCTTACTGCCCTTTTTTAACAAATTAAACATTAAAATAATAACAAATTCATATTAAAAATCACTCAATCAATCACATTTAACAATTGGTAGCAGACATAGAGCATTTTCATTCAACCAAAATTCAAGCACATTGTATATGAAATCATCCCCACTATAAATAATCATAACCCATTCAATCTATGTTCAAATCAAATACTCAAATTTTATACAATTTCTTAAAAAAAACCTTTTTTTGTTTTGCCGATGTAACCCATACACGTAACCATGGTTGAATGGAGATGAACCACAAACCAAGCAACTGGAATGGAAGAGGAAGATGAAGTTAGGAAGAGAGAGAGGAAGAGGAAGAGGAAGAAGGAAGAGGAAGAGGGAAGAAGAAGAGAAAGAGGAGCGAAATGTAACGTAGAGCACTTACGTGTTTGCACACCACGAGACGAAAGATGAAAATGGCAATGAAGGCTTGCGACGACACTCTAATGGCAGAATATGGAAGGGTTTGGCTGGAAATGTGGACTCGGTGCTTGGGGAAGGAGATTTGACAATGGATATCTGGTTTTGCAGAGGAGAAATGGAGTTTTGAGCGTTTGAGAGTAACAGCTTTGGGAGAATGAAGAGGCAATTTGAATGAAATTATTCAACGATTCTCTTGAAAAACTGTTGAATATATGTTTATTCAACTGTTCCTCAATAGAAACCGTTAAATATTATAAAAGTTTATTCAACAGTTCTAGTAAAGGAACCATTGAATAATAAGATGATATCATAAGGTGGTTTCGGAAACATTTATTCAACGGTTGTTAATTTTAACCGTTGAATATTTTGACACTTTATTCAACGGTTGCTTTTACTAACATGTTGAATAATATGGTGATGTCAACATGGGTTTTTGTGAGGAGTTTATTCAACGGTTTTTATTTAAACATTGAATATATATAAAATTTATTCAATGGTTACCGCTGAATATTAGTTTTTCGAAATCCTGCCTTTTTTAATTCAATGTTTTTTTCTTATAACCATTGTATATGAGGCGTTATATATATGATATTTTTTAGTAGTGATGATTGGCAATCACTAAAGGGGTATAACGCTCCGCTTCTAAATCCCAAAATCATGTCAGTGCATAGTTATAGTTAACTATTATATATAAAGACAATAATGCATATAGTTGACTATTCCATAGTTCTCAAACATATTAACTATTATATTGAACTCATTTATACATTATTCATCATCATCAAAATTTAAATTAAAGATAATGTCATAAGTTATTTTGTCTAATGGCAAATGCATTATGGTTATAGATACTGCCAAGTATAGGATTTAAGTCATTAATTAAAGCTATTGCTTTTGAATTAGCGAAAGAGACACTATTATGGCATATTGGCGCGCGTGGTAATTTTAGGAATGATTATTTTTGTATTTGACTAAATAAATGCAAGGATTGTTCATGTTGTTGTCTTCAATGATTCTTTTTTTACCATACGTGTTGGTATCGATGTTAGAGTGTGTGTGTGTGTGTGTGTGTGTGTTTTTTTTTTTTTTTTTGGGTGCGATTTTATGGTTACCTTGTGATGTGATGGGGTGGTTTATTATGCTCTCATTGAACCGTTTTCTGATAGTTTTTAGTTAGGCATTGAATTTGGTTGGTATGATAATACGGTTTGAATTTTCACATATTTTAAATATTATGGTCATGATTTACGATTTAAGATGATAATTCTTTATTATACATTTATATATGGGATAAAAAGTGTGAGGTGTTACATATCACTGTATATATCAATAAGCTTTTCTCCAAAGGAATAAATATTGCTGACAATACATTTTACGTCCTTAGAAATACCTCATCCAAGTGATTGAATTTTCTAAATAATTTAGCAATTTATTTTCCCAACAAGAATAAACATTGGAATTGCACTGTAGAAAGCGATAAAAAAATAAATCCAAGCCCATTCATAAGAAACAAAATATAGTTAAAATTATATATTATTCTTATAGTTAAAATTTAACTGTCATATATTTCTCGTCATTAAATTGATCCAAAGGTGGTAGTAATTAATATTCCTGCAATATGCCCTTAAAACTTTTCTATTTGAGAGCCAAATGTGATAATGTCTTCATAGAAGAGCCACATTCTCTTAGAGCATTATTAGCAACCCTTTGTAGTTCTTTTATTCTGGTGCTAATCTTACGACCTTCATCATCCCCTCCCATTACACTCTTAATCACCTTCGCAATCTCCTCCTTCTGTACTATCCCATTTTCACCAACCTCTGGTCTTAGAGCCACTTTGAGATCATTATTGAGCACCACTGCATTCATCTTCTGATCGTGAAAGAATAGCCAAGCTATCATAGGCACCCCGTGATCCACACTCTCAAGAGTTGAGTTCCAACCACAGTGACTCAAGAACCCCGCTCCGTGGCGAAGAACTTGAACCTGTGGAACCCACTTGGGTACTAATAGGCCTTGCCCATTTGTTCTCTCCAAGAACCCACGTCGTAAAAACCCTAAAGGGTCATCCTTTGAGGCCGTGCCATTAATGATGAAAGTAGCACTAGGAGATTTACTTGGTGGTTTAATAAGTGCCCACAAGAACTTGTGACCACTCATTTTTAAACCCAGAGCTAGTTCATGGAGCTGGTCTTCGCAGAGGGTCCCACCAGAGCCTAAAGAAACATAAAGAACAGACCTTCGAGGCTGTTCATCTAACCACCTTAAGATTTTAGACGACGACGTCCCGTGATCTGTCTGGTGATTTGAACATGTCTGTACGATGGGTCCCACTGGGTGAATAGGAGGGTGATTTCGTCTTCCTCCTCCTGTCAATGCTGCTATCGCTCCGGCCTCCATCTCTATAAAGCTATTAACCAAGACACCATCGGCAAGACGGTGTCGTTTGCATTGTTGGAGAAACAGCTTGTAAGCTTCCGTGGATTGGACGGGGAGATGGTCTGGTAGATCTTTGGCAAGGAAAGGTACACAGCCTGTGTTTCAATCGGACGTAATCGACTTCTTTATTTAAGGCTAAATTATTAATTTAAATTGAATTTTATATCATGGCAAAAACACAATTAAACTTTAAAAAAATGATAATAAAATCTTTTTAAATTATATAAACGACAATTTGGTTCATTAAAATGCCATAATTTCACTAAAATCTCTAAAGATCTTTCTATCATCAATTAATTTATATAAATGATCAAATTGCCTTGTTGAAAATAAACTAATTACAAGTTTTATTTAAATAATCACAACTTTTCTTTTTATTATTTAAATAATTACAACTTTTCTTCCTATAATCACAATAATACAATAGCAAATTACATATTCGCATGTCAAATTCTTATTATTGCTACAGGTGTTAGAAATAACTAGTAATGATCACAAGTTTTATTTTAATAATCATAGCTTTTCTTTTTATATTCATAACAATACAATAATAAATTACAAGTTTACATGTCAAATTCCTAATATTGTTACAAGCGTTGGAAATAACAAGTAATAATCACAAGTTTTATTTAAATAATCATAACTTTACTTATTATATTTACAGCAATGCAACAACAAATTATAATTGTTCACATGTCAAATTCTTGATATTGCTACAAGTGTTAGAAATAATAAGTAATGATCATAAATTTTGTTTAAGTAATTACAATTTTGCATATCAAATTCTTAATATTCCTTTAAGGGTAATTTGCTCTTTTACATAAATTCGTTAATGACAAAAAAATCTTTAGGAATTTCAATAAAATTATGACATTTTAAAGGATTAGATTGTCATTTATATTTAGAGAGATTTTATTATCATTTTTTCATTAAATTTTGTACAAATTGACTAAACTTTTTGAGCAGTAAAATAACAAAAGCAAACACATACCATGATTGATACAATATCGTAAATGCAGAAAAATAGGATTCAAATTAAATCTAATTTTCTATACTATATGAAGAAAAAAAACAAAAAGGTTTAAAAATATGATTGCATGCTGCTTTTAATTTTTGGCAACCTAACTCGCACTTCGAAAAACGAATATTAACGTATCCACTTTTTCAAATGTCCTAATTCAATGTTTGTGTGCAAATTTGTATATGTATGTCAAAGTCGATGGATCTAAGCCAAATTAAACTATTGTTAAATTTTATCCGGGAATATCCAACCATAATAGTTATTCTTATATTTATCCGGTTTGTAATCTTATTTATTTAAATAATTTAAAAGAAAATTAGGAGAACTACATATTTTCTTAATAAAAGAACTAGATATTACATTTTAAATAATTTTTGGCCAAAATTACATTTTAAATATTTTCATAGGTAGATGTTCATGACTTCCTAATATTCAAATAATCTAATTATGACTCTCATGAATCATTCTATCTTTTTTTTTTTTCCATTCATCAATCCAAGACATCAAGAATTTTTTGATTTTAGAAACTATACATCATAATGTTAATATAGATACAATTAATTCATTCGCTAGTATTTAATAATTGAAGGCTTATACATGAGAAGAAGCCAACCTCCTTTTTTTTTATATTATTAGAGAGCTGAACCCACGTCCTACTTCTATAAACATAAAGTAAGCGACGGGCACCCATTACGTTAGAAGGCCTCTCGCTTCACTCCTCGGTTAAGGCAAAGCCTAGAATGGTAAGGTTTGAAATAGCTTCCTGGAAGGATGTTGACTTGCTTTGTCTTGCTTACCGGCTCGGAATTGAACTCCAAAAAAGGGACTTACTCTAACGATGCATATCTTTAAGTAAGCAAACCAACTGGAGGAAAGATCACAGCAAGTCCCCAAGCAGTGGGAGGAGCCCGGGGCTCTGACCGCGTGCCTGTTGAAGAATGAGCCGGGTGACTCATAGGCAGTGGCTTGGTTAAGGAAACCCCTCGCCCCAGTGGTCACTTAGCTCGGGGCTAGAAAGAGAACTTCTTTTGCTCTCTCTAGTCCGGTCACTGAACTGAAATTCTTTCTATCCGCAGGCCTACTTTCCTCTCCCTAAGCTACTATTGGTCTGCTCTCGCAAAGCTCGAGATCTACGTCTTGAAGAGCCAGCAAAATCTTGTGCACACATCTAAATTAAAATGAATGAGAAGTATCCCATTTCACCTCTCAAAGTTCTCACTTGCACTAATCATATTGTTTCGAGTTTCTTTAGTTTTGTAACATTACCCTAGTTCTTAATTATATTGTTGTCAGAATTTCATATCAAAATATTATATATATTAAATAATTTACTAAAAAGATAATTTAATTACCATATTTTGATCAAAAATACCCTAAACACATATAAGTACATGTTTTTTTTTACCCAATATTCCCTCGACTGTGAATCCAGACCTGGGAGTTGTATCACTTCTGAGAGGTCTCTGCACTCATCAGTGGCAGAAGAAGAAGATGATTCCTCTATCTCTGGCAAATGAAACGACAGTGACACCACCATAACAGTTGAAGGCTCATAGACATAGCATAATAGGTTTAGTTCTTTCCCAATAGCGAGTGCTTCGGTGGCGAACGAATCAGCAATTAAGCAAACAAGCCTGGACGTTAAGCTGAGAGACATCAACTTCTCTCTCAAAAAAGGCATAGAGCGAGGCACAGAGATCTGAATCTGGACCCCTGCAAGGGTCTCAGAAGGAAGGTCCTGCAAATTTGGAGGAGGAAGAAAGACGAAGTCAATGGAAGAAGGAAAAGCCCGAAGCAAATTAGCTATGGCGGCTTCATGGGGAGGAGGAGAATGGATGGTGGGGAAGATGATGGTGACGTGGAGGTTGTTGGGGTGAAGATGAAGAAGAAGGAGCTTTTTGCAGAGCTCAACAATGGAAGCTTGGTGGCTGAAGGCAGGGATTGAGACTGCGGCTATGTGGGTTGCGCTGTCCATGTGGGAACGAACGAAAAAAAAATTACTTGTGATGATGCTTTGAAGGGTGCTGTTGTTTTGGTCTAATCACAAATTTGGAATGTAACGACGCCAAATTTGACTTTTTTAATAGTGGCAGCTAATTTGATCTTCTTTCATGAGCTGATCAAAGCTTACTGAGAGTGGTCTAGCAATGCTGCTACCACAGAGAAATATGGAAATGCTACTACCATATAGTCCCCGATCTGTCCTAATTATAGGGCAAACTTTCAATAATTGCAACCCATTCTTGAAGTCAAGTTTGAATAGTTATTTTTTTTTTATTTTATGTCTTATTTATGTATTTGGGGGTATAATTAATTTTATGAAAACTAGGTGTTTTTTATTGGTAACTGTAACAAACTGTTTTTAAATAGTTTAAATTTAAATTCCTACATAGCAATTAATTATGATATTAATTGTAAATAATGACTTTATTCGTGGTTTTTTAACAAGTTTAAAAATGCAACTATCATTTCTTAATTACTACTCGCTAAGTTAATTAAGTTTGCTGTATAATTAGGAAAGGAGTGAGTAAATGGATAAAATTAATTGGATTTTTCCTTAATGATAATTCATGTATTTTGCTCATTTTCATTTTTTTCAAAATTTTTAGTACTTGTATATGAGAAAATTGTGACAAAGGACCCCAAAACTAACCATTTAATTTATAAGTTAGGTGTATCACACCATTTGAGGACACACTCCTAAAGCATGCTCACAAACACCAGAAAACCACCACAAACAAATTTTTGCACATCCAATGAGACTCATGTATGTGTAGTAATGACATCACTATGAGTCGGATACTTTAAAGATGAGGATTTAATTGAACCTTATGACTCAGAGGATAGTCTTGTGAACTGGATTCCAATAGTGTCATAGATTCACCTATGGATCAGTGTACATAAAGCATGAGGGTAGCACAACACATGTTGGGCCCGAGATCTATGCACCAATACAATCATGGATTTACACACCATATCAACTCACATAATTAAGACTTGTTTAAGAATGTTCAAGATTCTCTAAACATGTATAACTAAGAAAAATTAAGGAGTGGATGGATTAGTGTCAAAACATCTCAATCCATTAGGCCCAATAATATAAAGCCTACTATGAAGAGTCATTTAAAGTTACAGAGCCTTAAGCCCAAGTAGTTTTATTATTTTATCTGTGTATTATTTTCTATTTTATTAATTCTTTTGTACAGTTGTCACACATTGGAGAGATTAGGGTTTTCTATTCTCTCTATATAAGGAATAATATTTCTAGGGCTTTGTGCACCTCTTTTATGATATTACCTTCTTTGTCTAAACTTATCTTGGTATCAGAGCTAAAGGTTAGCTGCCATGGCTGAAGAGTCAGCATCAACCTATACCGCATGCACTGTTTCCAAGCATTCCAACTCACTTGATTCTGGCAATACACTTTTAAAGAACCTTATAGTGCCTACATCACTCTCACAAGTCTGTTCTGTCAAGTTGAATAGGACTAATTTCAAAATTTGGTAGGCCTATGTGCTTTCGATTATCAAGGGATAAAAACTTGAGGGTTTCATCAACGGAACCAAGCCATGCCCTCCATAATTTACTATTGTTGGCAATGAAACCAGGCTAAATCCTGATTTCAATGATTGGGTAATAACAGATCAGCTGGTTTTTGGTTGGCTTCTTAACACAATGACACTAAAGGTTTTTTCTCATATGACTCATGTTTCAACAACAATTGGTTTATGGGTCGCAGCACATGAAATAGCTAGAGCTCAAAACAAAGCTTGTGTTTTGCTGTTAAGAGGCGAATTACAATGCACCAGGAAGGGTGGTCTTCACACAGAGGATTATCTAGCTAAGATGAAACAGATTTTTAAGAGTCTAGTTGTTGCAAGGAGTCCAGTCCCTAATTCAGATTTGCTGTTACAAGTTCTTACTAGTTTAGATGCAGAATACAACTCGATTGTAGTTCATCTAGTTGCAGTTAAGGAAGATATGTCCTAGATAAAGTTTCAATCCTCTCTTCTCACCTTTGAAAGTCAGTTAGAGCAATTAAACCAAGTCACCCAACTTAGTCTTATCTCTCATATGGCTCACTACTCTAAAGATGAGTTTTCTCCTAGATGTTTTGATTGTGGAAACCATGGTGGTCAAAACTAAAGAGGATGTGGCAAAGGTGGGAGATCTACTTACCCTCCTTGTCAGCTGTGTGATAAGCCAGGGCATTCTGTGAAGAATTTCTTTCATAGGTTTGATAAAAATTTCAAACCTCTTATCATAAAGAAAGGTACAGATTATGGAAACTCTAATTATAATGAGGCATTTTATGCTACTCTATAAATAGTGAATGATGAATCATGGTTTGTGGATAGTGGGGCTACTTGTCGTGTTAGTAATGATCCTAACCATCTAGACAATCTTGTGAACAATAATGGTAAGGTTAATTTGTTTATTGCTAATGGCCAGAAACTTAATGTTGACTAAGTGGGCTCATCTAGAATATAGAATGTGCCTGAAAAATTTATTATGCTTAATAACATTCCCTATGCACTTAAGGCTAAGAAAAATCTATTGAGTATTCCAAAAATTTTAGATGATAATAATGCCTTGATAATAATGAATTCTCATGGTGTTATTGTTAAGGATCAAAGGATAGGGACCACACTACTTCAGGGGGAGAAAAATAAAGGTGGTCTCTACAAGGTGATGGCCAAGAAGTTAGTAAAGGAAGATAAATGAGATCCAAAGTTAGTGTTTGCTATTAATGAACAAGAAGTCATTTTTGACAAGAATAGTGATAGTATTAATGGTAGTGATACTAAGAGACTTTGGCATTGTCGGCTTGGTCATCCTAGTCCTAGAATTTTGAGCAAAGTTATTAAAGATTGTAATCTGAAAGTTAATGCCAAAGAAGAACCTATGTTTGTGAACCTTACAAGTTTGGCAAGTCTCATTCTCTCCCTTTTAAAGCATCTAAATCATTTGTTTCTTGTCCTTTAGAACTAATACATATAAATTTATAGGGTCCATCTCCTCTACCATCCTTGAATGGTTTCAGATATTATGTGTTATTTCTAGATGATTTTAGTAGATATTACTGTATCTTTCCTTTAAAAACTAAAGATGAAGCTCTTTCCATGTTTATTCAATTCAAACAGTTTGTGAAAAAATAATTTGAAAAGAAAAACAAAACTATCCAAAGTGATTGGGGTGGTGAATATAGAAGTTTTTCTAAAGTCTTAAGTGATTCAAGCATATTATTCGGACATTCATGCCCATATGCTTCACAACAGAATGGTAGGATAGAAAGAGAACATTGACATATAGTTGAAGTTAGTCTTACCATACTAGCTCAAGCTAAAATGCCCCTTCCCTATTGGTGGGAGGCATTTCCACTACTAAAAAAATGTAAATTAGCGAGAAAATTTAGCGAGGGATCGTCTATTCCTTTCTAAAATGCCAAATTAGTGAGGAAATTAGCGAGGAATATTAAATTCATAGCTAAGCTTAAAATTAGCAAGGAAAAATAGTGAGGGACAATCAATTCCTCTCTAAAATAAAATAATTAGTGAGGAAAATAGCAAGGAATATTTATTCATCTCTAAAATATGATAATTAGTGAAGAAAATAGTGAGGGACTATTAATTCCCTTCTAAAATATGATAAATAGCGAGGAAAATAGCGAGAAAAATTTATTCCTCTCTAAAATAAAAAAAATTAGCGAGGGAAATAGTGAGGGATATTTATTCCTCTCTAAAATATGATAATTATCGAGAAAAATAGTGAGAAAAGTTTATCTCTCTCTAAAATAAAATAATTAGTGATGAGAATAGCAAAAAATTGTCAATTCTCTTCTAAAGCAAGATAATTAATGAAGGATATTTTTTCTCTCTAAAATAAGATAATTAACGAAAAAAAATTACAAGGGATTGTTAATTCTTATCTAAAATAGATAATTAGTGAAAAAAATAGTGATGCATATGAATTCTTTTGTAAAATAAAGCTAAGTAATGGTATGTTTGTGTGCAATTTTTTATTTCTCTTTATAAAATATTCTTGATATTTCTAATATTTTTTAACATAAAATTATTTATTTTTTCATAATTTTTTTTGGAAAAATTTTGTGTCTGGCACTAATATTTATTCTTCTCCCTCTTTTTTTTTCATTACTCTCCCTCCAGTTTAGAATGTAAAGGTGAAAAAAAATAAAACAAAAAAGAGTCCCTCCCAAAGGCAAACACTGTGTAGCACTAAACCTAACTCGCCTCTTTGCACTTCACCAAGTCACGCCATTTCTTCCTCCAGCTTTGCTCCTCGGTCCCTCCTCCGACCTCGCCACTTTGCTCCTCGATTCCTCCTCTAGCAACATCACTATGGGCCTCCTATTCCTCTTCTAGCGACAATGTTCCCTAGCTAAAGGTACTGCTTCACCTTAACCATTGTCTTCTCCTCGAAAACACATAGAAACAAGTTGGAAGCTTAGGTTAATGAATCTTGTTTGAAAGTAGATGAATACTATAGTGAAAATCTGCTTGGATGCTTTAAATTAGTCATGTTTGTATGCGAGGTTTAAAATAGAATCTGATTTTTCATAATGTCTCTAAGTCCAATATTTGACCTATTCAAGTTTCTACTTTTATGATTAAGATAGGCATATGGCAGCATGGGTTCACATGGACTTGACTTATGGAGTCAAGTGAGAGTAAGAAGGAAAAAATACCACACATAGACATTATGAAAAATTAGATTCTGTAGGTTCACAAATCTAATTTTTCATAATGTCTCTAAGCCTAAGAGGGCATGTTGATGAGGGTTTAGTCTTTGAATACTTTTGTAGATGATGAGAGGATTTGAGAATTTGAAATCACTTTGTCTTCTTCCTTTTTCATATAAACCAGGTTTGAGGTCCCCTCTATTAATGTCCTTGATTCAAGATCACCTTGAATTTTTTTTTTAGAATAGAGATAATTATTTGAGTAAAAGTAGCTCTCTGAGGTTTATATGGGATCAAGGTGAATCATGTGAGCTGAAAACAAGAGGGACATTGGGTGACTAGGACAATTGCTCTGTTTGGCAGAGGGGACAACAGAGGAAAAGGAAAGAAAGTTTTTAAAAGAAATGAATGGCTCTTTTTATATGTATGCATGCGTGTTTCAATTTCTTATAAGAAATGAATGGCATAAAAGTAAAATTTTTAAAAAATGTTGATAATCATAAGTTTTGAGGAAGCTATTAGCTTATAGCTATGTATTGGAAACTTGGTGAGGCTTTGTGTATGGTTACTTTTAAAAAATATTTTTTTACATAGCTTATAAGGATTGTGCACTATTATTCCTTGAAACATTTGCTTAATAAGAGGGTTATTCAAATGAGTAAAGTATTCATGTAGAGCCAAAGCATCATGGAGGAAATCTTCTCTTTTCATTGAGATAGGATTTCCAGTATCTTTCTTTTCTTTGGTTCTCATTTTACCTTTCCTTTTTATTTTAACCAGTAACAAATCAATGGCCTTTTTTCCTGACATGCATGTAAGTTAGTTGAGACATTTCATCACTCTATCATGGCAACTTATATGTCTAACATGACTTTAACACCTTGACATGCCTGAGAAGTGTGTCTATTTTCTTTTATACATTTAGAACTTTAGAAGAGCATCTACTATTTCCTAATAATTTAGTTGCTCAGGTCAAGATTTTCATTAAAGAATCACATTACAAACTCCCAAGTATGATGTGATGTTCTGTTTGCATGGTTTTATGATTCTTTGGTCTTCTGGTACCTACTTGTTATATACTATCCTTCATATTTTTCTTTTGGCTGGCATGTATGCTCTGTTTTGCTCATTTTTTTGGTTCCTTTTGTGTCAATTTTGTTCTTTAACTCACCAAAATTCATCAATGTTTTTCACCTCCCCTCACTTCATCAAAAAGCTAAAGGCAAATTTGATGTGTATGGTGGTCCAGATCTACTTTCCATTCCTTAACTCTGAACCAGCCATCATTTTTGGTCGTCAAGATTTATTGGTTCCAATTTCACCCCTTAACTCTTGAAAATTGATCAGCATTTACCTGTCCCCACTCTCTGATAGAAAACCATAATGACTTACTGAAATGGCATTCTATGTGTTAAAGAACTGACCTTGCATAACTATTGTTATAAGTGTATTTTAACCAAAACATGATAAGCGTGTGAATTTTCTATGTAACTGTATTGTTATATGAATTAAATTATGTTTTTCCAGGTTTAGTTATGCTATATTTTGAGAAATTAATGTTGGATGATGTTGGATATAAGAATTTGTTTTCAGAAATTTTAATCAGTCATATAAAAAAGAGATAAGGAAACATAAAATTCTTGAAATTTGTTTTAATTATCGATTTGATTACTTAAGTTTAATTTTTCTTGACATGGTCCTTTATATTTGTTTTAATTATGAATTTAGTCCTTATTAGTTTTGTAATTTTTTTGTGTCCTTGTTTACAATTTTATATCCTTTTCTATTTGGTAATTTTTGATAAATTAATAATCAAAATTAAATTTCCTAAATGATAGGAAACATTGCACTGAAGAGGAATAATATATTAAAAATAAGTTGAATTTAAAATTTAGTCTCTTCTAAATTTATAATTTAAAAGTAAAAGTATCCTTTCAACTCAATTTATTTTCATAGCTTTTCTATGAACTTGTTATCTTAATTTTAAAAGAGTTGTCGGGAATTCTATGCAGTGAAATTAACAAAATTAAAACATTTTGTCAATATTATGTTGCCTATTTAAAGACATGTCAAATAATAATTTATTAAAATTTGACAAGTAAATAAGATTTTAAAAATAATTAAATTTTTTATTTGTAACCCGTTGTAATCCTAAACTTCATAACTCAAAATTACTTTTTTTTTCATTTTGTTCCATAAAAAATTTATGTACAGTACGTGATATGATACATTTTTAATGATTACTTGATGATAATTACTTTATTATATTTTTTATATGAAAAAATTGAAATATGTTTTTATTTCACTTTATTCTACCTACCAAACAGCCCCTTATCATTGCTAAAGGAGTTAAAACTCCCCAAATGTGCTCAAATGACCGAGCAACTTTCTGCATAACACTGATTGTTGCCTTTTGAATTTAAAAGCAAGACGGCTAAAAGCTGTTTACAATAGAGAAAAATATTCAAAGGCCAAATAAATACACATATAGACATGCCTAAGATTTACCATGGAGAAAGGAAGGATTTACACCCTCTATGCATATTAGATGCCGATCATTACCAATCCTCCTTGTCCAATCTTTGTCTCACTTACTAAGGCCAAAAATTAAATACAACACCATAGTAAGTTTGATATAAAGTCTTCCCCAACCCCAAGTTTTGATTTTTAAACAATTATGATAAGTGTGATAACAGCACAGTTACATAGAAAATTCACTTGCTTATCATGTTTTGGTTAAAATAACAACCCAGTATTTGCCCATAATGTCTGGAAATGCAGCATCTCTAGCGACCTGAGGTTTGTTATGTATGAATTACAAATTACCTGGGGTCAGTTTTTTCAACATGTATAATATCATGTCAGATTCTCTATTAAGTGTGTTTTATAGAATGAGTTGAGAGGAAAATATTGTGTTTTGCTGACATTGTTATAGTTGCTAGAAGGTCAATGGGTCTTGCATTTTGAATATGACTTTTTCTGTGGACTCTTAACTTTTATATAGATCTGTTGATATTTTCATTTCCTTTCATTTTCTTTTTTTTTCCCTTTAGGCTAAAAATTCTTTTGGAGACTCAAAAAAAAACTAGTGTTTATGATATTTAATTGTCTTGTGAAGATCGAAACATAATTCTTCCAAAAATATATACATATATACTATGACTTTATAGAATTTTTTTTTAAACCTAAAACTTGCTATAGAATTATATTTATTTTAATAGCTAGTGTGATAGTGTTAAGAAAGTATTCTATTTTTATTATTTTAATAACACAAAAAAGTTGTTATTATTATTTTCTTTAATTCTGTTTTAGTAGAACCATTTAGTGGCGGCAAGAAAAGGAAAAAAGAAAATCTACATTATATAGTATGTGAATAACAAGTATGCCTAGTTTTCAATAATTGGTCTGCTGCAAGAAATATTTGTGTGTGTTCTCTTTATACTTTACACAAAGTAGTTGGTATAATCCTTAAATTGTTTTTAAAATTTCTTAAAGGATGAATTCTTTTTTCTTAAACTTTATAGACATAAGTTACATCTGTTGGCTTTGGAATGCATTCAACTACAATGCATTGATTTTGGAAGCCTAAAGTGGGCAGGAATTGAGCAATAAGCTTGTAATCTTTCAGGTATAACTTGTTGTAGTTACTTTGGCTAATTTATATCTAAATTGATTAGTCGCTATTGTCTTATTTGTATATTTCTTCCTCCCAGTTCTTTGCGTTGTCTGTGAAGCATCAATATTGTAGAGAAGTGCCTACTTTAAGGTAATGTATTCATCTTAGCTTTGTTTTGGCTAGCATAGTCAGTTGAATATGGAATCTAATTGTTTATTCATCCAATTGCAACTTACTCTTGTTATGTTACTCAAGGTTTAAAAGTTCATTGTCATATCATTAATATGTCTTGTTATGTCTTGCCTTTTTCCAATTGTAGAATTTAGACACTTAGCATTAAGCAAAGTGAGTCATTTAAGCAATCTTCTATAATTTGATACTTGTCTTTTCATATGAATTACAAATATATTGTAATGTTAGCAATAACTTTTCATATGTAAGATGAGCCACATCCTATATAATCTTGTCATTATATTTCTTTTGTATGTTTATATTTGTTCATACACAAAAATTAATTGGGTTGATTGGATCTAGGTGAAATGGTTAGAGCACATTCTCTAAGCACTCTTTTTATTTGTTTTATAATGTAGAAAGCATGAAGGGCGATAGAATTTGGATTTATAATAGAAAGGATCAAAGTATAAAAGGGGTAACAGAAGAATTTGTAAGTGGCGTAAATGGTTTCTTAGAATTTGCAATATGTCAAGATGACTTTGTTTCTGAAGGCAAGATAAGATGTCCTTGCTCAAGGTGTTATAATCGACACTTTCTTGAAATAGATATTGTCAAAACTCACCTTTATAAGCATGGTTTTGTGCCTGAGTACTATCAATAGGTCTCCCATGGAGAATCTTATATAGCTATGGATAGGGTAGAATGTAATATCAATTGTACTTCTCAATTGAGCGAGGAAAGTATGCCGATTATAAATCCTTATCATAGGATGGTTTTAGAAGCTGCTGGTCTTAATTTTAGTCCAAATGTATTTAATGGGGATGGGATCTTTATTGAAGATGAAATGCTCCGAGAAAAGGAAGAGCTTCCTAATTGTGAGGCTAAGAAGTTTTATGAAATGTTAAAAGGTATAGAGGAGCCACTTTTTCATGGGTGTAAAATGCATTCTACATTGTTCGCGGTGACAATATTGTTGAATATCAAATCTAAATTTAACTTGAGCGAAAGTTGTTTTAATCGCATATTGCAACTAATCAAAGAACTTTTACCTGGAGATGCAAAGTTGCCTAATGACTTGTATAAGACAAAACAGATGGTTAGTAAGCTTGGGCTAGGGTATGAGAAGATACATGTGTGTGTCAATGGTTGTATTCTTTATTACAAGGGACATAATGACAAGATCACTTGTCCCAAATGTGGTTATCCTCATTATAAACCTAGGAAGAAAGGTGATAAACAGAAGCATAATATACCTTATAAGGTTTTACGATACATGCCTCTCACCCCAAGACTACAAAGGTTGTATATGTCATCAAAAACATCTGAACACATGACATGGCATGCAACAACTCATCAAGAACAAGGGGTGATGAGCCATCCATGTGATGGGGAAGCGTGGAAGCATTTTAATCAATACCATCCTTCCTTTACTATAGAATCTCAAAATGTTCGATTAGCTATTGCATTTGATGGTTTTAGTCCTTATGGACAAATGTCACATACTTATTCTTGTTGGCCAGTAATTGTCACACCATATAACCTTCCACTAAGAATGTGCATGAGTACCCCTTACATGTTCTTAACTCTCATCATTCTCGGTCCAAAGAGCCCTGGTCAAAATATAGACTTATACATGCAACCTCTTATAGAAGAGTTGAAAACATTGTGGGAGGTTGGAGTAGAAACATATGATTCTTTCAGGTAACAAAACTTCCAATTACGAGCTGCTGTTATGTTGACTATAAATGACTTTTCTGCTTATGGCACGTTATCTAGATGGAGTACACATGGTGTTTTATCTTGCCCCATATGTATGGATTAAAGCAAAGCATTTTACTTGAAAGAAGGGAGGAAGCCATCTTTTTTTATTGTCATCGTCAATTTTTACCAAGTGAACATCCTTTTCGAAAGGATAGAAGTCATTCAAAAAAGGTAAAGTTGAGAAGTCATCTCCTCCAAGAAGATTATTAGGTGAAGAAGTTTTAGGAAAAGTGCGTCACTTTCTTTCTGTTATGGAAAAAATTAGGACAAATAAGCTTTCAGGTTTTGAGGATGAACACAATTGGACCAAACGGAATATATTTTGGGAGTTGCCATATTGGCACACAAATCTTATAAGACATAATCTTGATATGATGCATATTGAAAAAAATATGTTTGACAACATATTTAACACTGTCATGGATGTCAATGGTAAGACAAAAGATAATGTAAATGTAAGGAAAGATCTTTCTTTGTATTGTAATCGTCCAAATTATGAGTTGAAAATAAATGTTGATGGTAAGATTAGCAAGCCTATAGCACCTTACACCTTAGGAAAAGAAAATAAGAAGATGGTATGTGAATGGGTTACAAATTTAAGGCTTTCTGATGGATATGCATCTAATTTATCTAAATGTGTAGACATCCAAGCTCTTCAAATGTCAAAAATGAAAAGTCATGATTGTTATGTTTTCATGGAGAAGTTGCTACCAATTGCATTAAGGGACTTAATTCCAGAGGTAATTTGGAATGTCATAACTGAAGTTAGCATGTTTTTTAAAGATTTATGTTCAATTGTGTTGCAAGTAGAGTAAATGAAAAAACTAATGGAGAATATTGTTGTCACACTTTGCAAATTGGAGAAAATATTCCCCCTAGGATTCTTTACTTCTATGAAACACTTACCAATTCATCTTCCAGATGAAGCAATGGTTGGTGGTCCAGTACAATATTGATGAATGTATCCATTTGAGAGGTAAGATGTTCAAATTATTTCTATGAAAAATATGGTGATATTATGTGTCAATCTATTATAAATGACTTGTATAATGCATTTATGTAGGGTTTTACATGACTTAAAAAAGATGGTAAAAAATAAAGCTCGTGTGGAAGGTTCAATTTGTGAAGCTTACTTGATGCAAGAAATTTCAAACTTCTATTCATATTATTTTCTTCCTCATATTAAAACCAAGCTAAGCAAAGTAGGTAGAAATGATGATGGTGGTGAGGTTACTACACCAAATGGATGCCTCTCAATATTTACTCATTTGAGTCAGGCTAGTAGAAAGATGCATAAAAGGCATTTAAGTGATGAGGAATTCAATGCAGCTATAATATATGTGCTTTTAAATTGTGTTGAGATTGAGCCATTTTTGAAGTAACAATATCACATGAATCAAATATTATATTTAATTAAATATCTTGATATATGAAATTGACACGCCTATGTGAAAAATGTAGGATTTTTGAAGATGAATTGGGGGTAGAAAATCTCAACATAATTGAGGAAGAGATTGAGAGAAAGACAAACAATGAGTTTGTAAAGTGGTTAAATAAATATATCAGTTTCAAAATATATCATTTAAAACATTATTTTTTTACTTCTTATATCACTAACTTTTATTTATGTCCCTTACTTTATAGGTAGTTGACTAAAAAAATGGTGAACTTGATAGTATAGTGAAGTACTTGGCTTCTAGTCCTTTTTGAGAAGTGCATACATGGCATCAATATAATGTCAATGGCTACAGATTTCATACAATGGCATATGGCTCAAATAAAATAACCATGAACAGTGGTGTTGCATTAAAGGAAAGTGTTATGGTGTTTTAGAGAATGACTACTATGGGTTGTTAAATGATATAATTGAATTAGAATATCATAACCCAAGTTTAAAAAGAACAACATTTGTATTGTTTAAGTGTGATTGGTTTAACCCTATTATCAATAAGGGATAGAAGGTGCATAAGCAATTTGGTCCAGTTGATATTAATCACAAAAGGAGGTTTATGAAGTATGAACCTTTCATATTAGCTAAACAATCTCAACAAGTATATTTTGCTGAATATGCTAGTAGGAAAAAGGAGAGAGCTGATTGGTGGGTTGTATATAAAGTAAAAGCTAGAAGTATGATTGACTTGCTAAATTTGGTTTATCAAGAGGATGAAGTGTCTGAGCTGATTGAACCTGATGTAAATGATAGGCTTGATCATTTAAGTGTAGAAATTGAACATGAAGAGGAACTTGTGGATGTTCAAGATCTTAATTGTGAAATAATTGATGATCAACGGCATTTAAGTTGCGGAGACATAGAAGAATCTGAATTTGAGACTCAAGAGGAAGATAGTGAAGAGGAAAATGATGAAAATATCTAATATGAGGGGGAAGATGGAGAATCAAACTAATAAAGTATATTTTCTGACATAATTTAGTAAGCTTATTAGTATTAAATCTATTTGCCAATATTTATTTATTGCATTATTTTATTTATTTTTTTCACATAGTATAATTAACTTTTTAATTTGCTTACATGTTACTAATAGCTTATGAACTCTTTTCTATAGCAATGCCTAGAGGAAGAGGTCGAAGAGGAATAGGAGGCAGAGGATGCAGACATGCTGAAAGGAGTGAAGATAATTCTAGAACACCATGTAGCCAAGAGTATTCAGAAGTTGTGAACACACATACTGGAAGTGTTCGACTGCACTTATGTGTTATTGGGAAAGGGGATTCGTATGTTTATAAAAATTTCAATCCCTTTAGATTTATTTTAAAAAATATAACTTAAAAGTATTTTATTTTGCAGGTTATCCCCACATGATGCAGTTCACAATATCACCAGAATATTTAAAAAATGATTCTCAGGAGCATGGCCCACTTGGACTTCCATCCCATCTCATGTTAGAGACCAATGGCTTGACAAACTAAATGTATGTTAATTCTTTATTTTTATGACTTTGAAAGTTTACTGACATTTGCTTATGGTTATTCACTATTAGTTGATCAATGGTGACTGAATTTGGTTGTCAAAATTGAAAGGAACATTGATATGAAGAGAAAAAAAATGATCTTAAAATCCTTGAATTATTTAGATTAGATAAGTGGTTGGATGCTCCCTAAATTTTCTTATCTACGTGGGAGTCTAATAAATGAATACACACACATATATAAATCACGCGTGAGCTTTGTTCTGATTGATACACACACATATATATGAGCTTTGTTCTTGTGTGTGCCCTTCATCGTCAAATTTAGAACCAAACTTAAAGGCTTGTCTCATTTAGCTTTAAAAAACTATCAAATAGCACATGGATAAACCTAATCCTTGAGACCATAATATTTGTTTCTGGACTTGTGAACACCACATGCGTTAAAAGGGGACTAACCGGATAATCTAGAGGATTGGAGCAGATAAAGAAATTCGATACAATGCTTTAAGAGGCCAAACATTTTAATTATTCAGTGACTTTCTTTGATTATTACATAGAAATTTGGGTAGGTAGATCCTTAAGCAACTATGTTTTAATTGCGTAGCCACTACCAAGCGTGTCAAGCTTTTCAGTGAAAATTTGTTATGTACATGTTACATAGGCAAGATTTTCAGTGGAAATCTGTTATATACATATTACATAGATTTAGTTCATAAATCATAGGTCTTACAAGCTTGCCACATTTTATACTATTTCATTATACACGAACAGAATGACTCAATTTAGATCTTATAATAAACAAAACTTGCACCCGTTGCTGCCTCAAAGATATAGTTAATTTAAGGCTTAGCAATGGCTGGCGGATTGACTCAACTTTTCTTGATCATTATATTGATTCACAAATCTCTAATACTACAGACAAAATGTAGTTGAAGGACTAAATAAACCTCATGATTACAGAACCTATGAAAAGAGTCCCCGAAACCTAGGCATCCATTATGTATGTGTATATAAATTCAAAAATTTGGAGAAACCATGATTGAATTGTTTCTTTTTCCTACTAAAAGAGCACATGAAAGCTATTTAAAACACTCTCTTCATTCTTCACTACATAATTAATAGTTTAACTTGCCCTTTTTTTGCCTGAAAAAGAGAGTAAAGCTTTCATTTCTTTAAATTCTCTTCAAGTCTCTTAATCGCTGCACTAATACCACTCTTTACTTCTTCCCTTCGATCTAATTCTGGATGTGAAGAAATCAGATTCCCTTCATTAGCTTTTTCTACAAGCTTCAAATGTAACCAACCTGCCAGACAGAGGAAACATAACTTCAACTCTTAAGTTGCAGCTGAAATCATGACTTCATCAAACATATATAATCTCTTCGTTTTTGTCTCAAAGATTTCTAGCATGTGATATTTTGATGAATATAAAGATTTCTTACTTTCTTGGTTATTTTGTTTTGTAAATAAGTGAAACTAACATTCAAACATAAGTGCTTAACTCTTGAGTTTGATATTCAGCTGCTTTTCTCTCTTCATTGTCTATATTGTGTACATGTATTGGTGTATTCTTTTATTGCTTGCTCTTTGTTCCTTACTCTACTATTAGACTATTTTCTATAACTTCTGAGCTTATGTGCTACCTTTAATTTAAAGATTATATCATTGGGAGGAAAATGAAACAAAGATAATAAGATATGCCTTTGAAGCCATTAGCTCTAGATGACTTAGTGATATTCTTGGTAAAGAAAGGAAAAAGCATAGGGAAAATGAAAATTATGTTCCCAATTGGATAAGTGGAGCTCACTGGAATGAACTTATGCGGTATTGGAATACCCCAAAATCCAAAAAGATTTCAATAATCAATTCAAACAATAGATTGGCAAATCCATCTCTTCATACAGGAGGATCTATTCCCACACATTTACATGCTGCAAAATTGGTAAGTTCTAATTTATATAGCTATAAAATTTGTTTCTTTGCATTATTAATGATTTGATGCTAATTATATAACAATGATTATTATATTTGTAGGAAAAAAGCACCGGAAAGAGAGTGATGTTGTCCCAATTATATGTGGCTACACATAAGAAAAAGAAAGACAATCAATGGGTTGATGAGAAATCAAAAAACACCTATGTAAGTTTAGATTATCAAAAACTAAAATGATATCTTCATGTTTTGATTATTTATTAATTCATTTGAACTTTTTAGGTGACATTCAAAAAAAATATTCAGCAAGCTGCTGGAATTTCTGAAGAGATTATTGAGGAGGAAGATAGACAACAAGGAAATAGTGATGTTGCTATAGAACTTGAAAATGAATGTGCAGGGGAACAGCCAACCCAACAAGTTGTAGACGACGACTTTCTTCAAACTCAAGCCTTTCTCCCTTTAAAAGAAGTGGCTCAAGCATGGTTGAAGGCTATCAGGGGGACAAAAAAAAGTGGTAGAGTTTATGGATTAGGATCACATGCTGCTGTAGTATGTGGCTTTGCTGGCAACTCTGTATTCCACATTAACAATGCTCCATCTTCTACTGCTCCCCAATCTACAACTGTAGATAATGTTGTTCAAATGCCTACATTTGAAGAAGCTGTTAACCGTGCTGTAGAGGAAAGCGTACAACGTGTTCTTAAAGAAAAGATGAACTAAGCATTGGATCGAAGATTTTCAGATATGAGACTTTCAATACAGCAAGACATATTTGGGGCTATTCAAACTCTAGGTGAAAGGGTCTCAACTCCACGGCAAAATGCTAATAGCTCTAATTCCTCTAGGTAATAAGATTCTAATCATGATTGTGCAAAATAACTTATGTATGAAGTGTTTTGAACTTGCTGTGTACTTTTTTTATATTTTCATAACTCTCTATGTATGAACTAGCTTTTGAACTTTATGACTATAATTGATATAGTATTAAATTTTTGTTATATTAATGTGATTATTGTTTATGATTAAAAATTTAGATGGATGATTAGCTGTGTGGTTAAACAGGAACCAAAATATTAAAACTTTAGAAAAATTAAATTAGTGAGGGATTACTGGAGGATTATGTCAAAAAATTTTACAGTTTTAACGAGGGATTTAGCAAGGGACAAAATTCCTCGCTAAAATAAAATTTAGCGAGGGAATGGCGAAGGCAAAAACAAAAGAGCGAGGGATTAATCTATCACTTTTATCTCACAAAAATGATGAATTATAACCGTAATTAGTGACAGATTAGCGAGGACTCATTTCGTCGCTAAGTTTTAGCGAGGAATTAATCCCTCACTATTACCTCGCTAAATGAAAAATTATATCCCCTAAATAGCGAGGAGATTTAGTGAGGGATATATTCCTCGCTAAATTAGAGAGGGATATATCCCTCACTAAAATCCCTCACTACATTTAACGAGGAATATATGTCCTCGCTAAATCCCTCGCTATTTAGCGAGGGGATAGCCATCCGTCGTTAAATTTAGTGAGCCTATTTTTTACAACAAATTTAGCGAGGGCCTGAATCCCTAGTAGTGTTCATATAGCTATAAAGTTGATTAACAGATTACCTACTCTTATGTTGTATGGTGTTTCTTCATTTTTAAGGCTATTTTAAAAAGATCCTAATATTAAAGGACTCAAGGTATTTGATTTAGCTTGTTATTCTTGTCTTAGGGCTTATAATCAACATAAACTTCAATTCAGAACAACCAAGGGTGTTTTTCTTGGTTACAGCAATGCACACAAAGGATATAAATGCCTAAGTTCTACTAGTGCATTTATATATCTAGACATGTTGAGTTTAATGAAAGAGATTTTCCTTTTGCACCAGGTTTTATCAATAAGAAGAAATTACCCAAAGAGGAAATTCATCTAGTAGTATTTTTCAGGCCATTTTTATCCTCATTTTCTAACCAATGTCCCTCTGCTATTGCTGCTAATTATAACTCTTATCCAAGTGTTATTTTTGGTAATTTAAGTCCAAAAACAATGCCATCTTCTTCACCTGAACTATCGTTAATGCCTTGTCAGTCAAATGCTGATTTTCATGAAAAAGCTACAACTGAAGAAGAAGAAGAAGCAATAATCGAGTCAGATAATCCACAGAATCCAATTAATGATTTTATTTCTACTCCAGAACCAATTAGCTCTTCAAAAGACACTCTCAGTTCAAATTCACAAGCCAAGTAATTAACAAACAAACACCCAATAGTCATAAGGAGTAAAGCATGTATTTCTAAACCTAGCTTCCATTTATTAGACTCATTAAATGTGAACCTATTGTGAGAGAGCCTCAAAGTGTTTAAGAGGCCTTGAATTCTAGTATGCGTAGAAAAGCTATGATGGATGAATTTAATGCCTTGATTAAAAATCAAAATTGGGTTTTGGTTCCTTATACTGGCAGAGAGACTCCTATTGATTGTAAGTGGGTGTACAAATCTAAGGTTGATCATAATGATTCTTTTCTTAAGGCTAAGGCTAGCTAGGTTGGCAGCCAAGGGGTTTCAACAAAACCAAGACATTGATTATGAGGAGACATTTAGTCTTGTTCTTAAGCTAGCCACATTACATTTTATACTTACTCTTGCTATTTGTTTTAAATGGCATATTAGACAAATTGACATTAATAATTCCTTCTTAAATGGGCATTTGCAAGAAAGAATATTTATGAGACAAGCACAAGGCTTTGTGGACAAAATATTTCCTAATCATATTTGTCTCTTGAAAAAGGCAATTTATGGCTTGAAACAAGCTCCTAAAGCTTGGTTTCACATACTTAAATCCACATTGATTGGCTAGAATTTTAAGCACTTCCAATGTGATAACTCGTTGTTTTTCTTGAAGATAGGAACTAACATGATGTTTGTATTAGTCTATGTCGATGACATCATAATTATAGGAAATAATTCTCAGATGCTAGCTCACTTTATCAAGCAACTAAATATCCTATTTCCGCTAAAGGATCTTGATGTTTGCATGAACAACTGCTGTCCGATCAAATGATAGTCCAGTATATTCCTTCTTCTGATCAGGTTATGGATCTCTTTACTAAAGCCCTATCACACACAAAGTTTTTAGGCCTACGAAGCAAACTTGGGCTGGTTGAATGCTTTGACTCTTGTTTGACGGAGGATGTCAAAACATCTCAATCCATTAGGCCCAATAATATAAAGCCCACTATGAAGAGTCATTTAAAGTTACAGAGCCCTAAGCCCAAATAGTTTTATTATTTTATATGTATACTATTTTCTATTTTATTAATTCTTTTGTTTAGCTATCACATTCTAGAGAGATTAAGGTTTTCTATTCTCTCCATAAAAGGAATAATATTTATAGGGCTTTTTGTGCCTCTTTTATGATATTAACTTCTTTGTCTAAACTTATCTATTGGAAATAATTTTCTTTATCATATTTTGGACTTTTATGAGCAATCAAGGAAACTGTTAATTTTTGAGGGGCAATTGATATTATTTCTAAGTGGTTCTTTTTGCATCATAAGCTTTCTAAAGAGCCTAATTTATAATTTTTTGAAATTGGTGGAATAATTTCAGAATTTTCAAAATTTGGGGAAAAAGGTTATTTCTCATGGAGATAATCCATGAGAAAATTCCGTCATAAATATCAAATTTTTAAAGAAGACATCATAGCATTTCATATGTGTGGGGTTTCAAAGGGGAAGCATTGAGGCTCTACTAGGACTCAAATTTTTGACACTTTGGCCTTGGTTTGAAGTATCTAATCACTCCCAATCATGAAAGCAAGATTAAATTCCTCTTCAATCTACTTCCATTTTCTTGAATATTCATTAGTTTGTTTTCCTATCCTCTCAAATTCCAAATTCAAAGTTGGAACTATGATATGATAGAGTTTTATGCTTGTTGATTTATGCTTTAGGGAGTTAAATGAAGGTTTCTAGTGCTTCTAATGGGATTTAAACAATGGAAAATTAGAATTTGTCCCATTTGTTCAAACCCTAAGCTATATACAAGGGAATTTCGATGTTGAGAGCATATTCTTGTTTGAAACTCTAAATTCTAGCTATGGCTAACTTAATTAGGCATCTTGGAACAAGAAATTTTGGTTGCATTGAAAGTCTTGTGGATTTTTTATTTTTCTGGAATTTATATCCGAATTGTTAAGGGATTTTTTGTTGGAGCATATAGGGTGTTACGTAAACAAGTTGATTTGGCTAGAAATTTTTGGTAACAAGGATTTTATATTTAAAATTTTATTGGATTAGAATTGATAAAGTTTATCTCTTTGAACTCACGATTCTTATTTATTTGGCGATAAATTGTGAAATTAGTTGGAATTGATATAAGTATAGGTCTTTTGACTATGATTGGATAACTGTAGTATTTATGGAACCTAGAAAATATCTAAATTTGGCTGATTGAGAATGTTGTATTTATGTGTTATTTTGTCTTTCTTTGGGTTGAACCTTAATTATGCTATGGATTGCATGCTATTTTGAATTTTATTTGGCTTAAAACTGGGCTTTGGAATATCCAAGTGTTGCTTTTGACGTTGTTAAACCGATTTTAGTTGGCCCTTTTGCTTTTTAACTCGAAGGATTGAGGTAATTGGGATTTAATTTTTGTTGTAATATATGCACGCATATATAGTTTTCAAATGTTTGTGTGAGTTTCCAAAAATAATTTTTCATTGTATGGACTCTATTTTTGGAATTAACCCGCATAATTATTGATTCGGTATGATTTTATGATATCTAGGATCAACAAGTTAGAGGCATAACATTATTGTGAAAGCTCCAACAACATGGCAGCGACTTTTCCAGTTGAAAGTCAATTTTTTTTTGTGGTGTTTGTCATTTGACTCCTTTTGTCATTAAAGCATGAGCTTGAATATGAGTAATGACTCCCGCAAGTATACGAGATTGATGTAATTATAAAATGCTAGAGTAATTCAGAAGTGAAACCCAAAAGAAAGCAGTAACTTTATTATTTTATAAAAGCAATAAGTTTTGAAAAGAGATTTAATAACTAATAAAAACAAGTGCAAATAAGAAGCTACCATAAAAACTATAAACCAATCATTACAGCATTTTTTTCCTTTTACAAACATTAAAAAAAATGTAGTAAGTAATATGAAAACTATTGCCTTTACCTTTATGTAACATTTTTAAACTATTGCCTAAAGTAGCATAGCCAATGGCAACAATTTGTTTACCTTATTGCCATACTTCATAAAAATTCTTACCTATAATATGACAATAGACAATAATTGTCATGTCAACCTGTTATAATAGTTTTGAAATGTTACATTTTTATATGAATAGACAACAATTAAGAATTGTTGCATAAATATAAAATAGACAAAATTTAATATTTCTTTTCCTACTTACACTACTATAGAAATAGTCTTTGGTGGCATTTAAAATTTTAGTTTCATGCCATTTATAAAACGTTATAAGATCCAATCTTATAATAAGTTTTAAGTGGTGTTTCATTAATTATTAAAACACCACAAGACTTATGACAAAGTAAGGGCGTTTCCTTCTACAAATGTCACTTCTCTCAACTTACTTTTTAAAAAACCTTAAGAAAGGTGGCATTTATTACATATTGACACGCCACCTGTGTTCTTCACAAAGGTGGCATTTTCAATAAGAACAAACGCCACCTTTGTGAAATAATTTTTAAAAAAATAAAAAATCATACAAAGGTGGCATTTCTTTAATTTGTAAATGTCATCTCTATTATTTCATAATTTTTTTAAATTTAAATAACATAGGTGGTGTTTCTGAAACATAGAAACACTACCTATATTATTTCAAAGAGGTGGTGTTTCTTTCATGAAGAAATGCCACCTCTATGGATTTTAGATAGGTGGCCTGATGTGTTTTTTTTAAATAAATTTTTTAAAATATTATATACTAAAATTTTTTACTAAAACAATAGATCCAGCAATATAAACCAATCCAGTAATTTGCAAACAATTCAGTTATATAATGAAAAATTACAAAACATATATTTGCAGTATGACAAAGTAGTTTACAACTATATTAATAAAGCTCCCTAACTAGCTAGCTAGGCCAAGACATATTCTAAAAGCCTCAAATCTTACAAAAGCATTCAACGAATACCAAAGTTTTAGTGTCCTCAATTCAAAATAAATAATGACCATCCCTCAATTAGATTATAAATTTGCTCATCACTATATTCCAAACAATTTATGTCCTCAAAGTACTACAAAATATATTAAAATAAGAAGTCATATACATATATAATTAAAAATTGTTCTAACCCAAATAAAATTAGATAACTTTTCATACCTCAAATGGGATAAAAATTTGACCATGGGTGATCATATTCTTCATGTATTTCATAGTGCAGTACCTACAATCATTATTATTTGGTTGGACAGGGCACTAAAAAAATTACCAAAAAGTAATATAAATTTATGAAGCAAATAAATTTATTTTTCATAATTCAATAAAATATTTCATGGATAAATTAAATATACCATAATCTTTGTCCATTGATAACTCTTTGAGAAATCTTTATTTCTCAAAAAAGGAGCTCTTTGTGACCACAAAAGCTGTTTAATACCCTGCCAAAACGGAAAAAATTTAATCAATGATACTTGATGCAAATATATATAAAAATATATATATATATATATATATGTAAAATGATTTTTATAAATATAAATACTTACTTATTAAATAAACTCAACATATTAAGACGATCTGTCGGCATACCTCCAAATAAAGGATCAAGATAATAAATTAAAGATAAAGGAATAGCCACAGGATTGAGGACAATTCAAATCTAATGTTTTCTAAAAAATTTAAAATTTGATTATGTCTTAATAAAATTGAGGTGTCTAACACAACAATCAATTAAAAAAGTAATTAATAAAATACTTACCCCGTATTGTAAGGTACATTTTTTTTCAACTTCAACCTTTTTATGAATATTTTTTTTAAAAGATCTACTTGTTCAGATGCACTTAACGTCAACCCATGATTAATATTATGAAGACTAATAAATGTAAATCTATTCTCTTTCTCCATGTCTTTAAAAAATGTACAAATACCTTGATAAATAACAAAAATAAATGTATTAAAATCAATTACATTAAGAAATAAAATAATCAGTGTGAAAAGATGTTATGAAAAAAGTACTTTATCCAAGTGTTAATAGCAGAAGCACTTGTCCATTCTCAATCAAGTATTTTCACAATAGTATTTTATCAAGATATTCCCAAATGTCTTTATAATAGATTTTTTTTTCAAATTTTATTTCAAATATTTGGCCATTAGCAGTAACCTTTGGTAAAAGAGACCAAAAAGCTTCATGACAATTATTAGCTCTTTGCATTTTTGAAGTTTCATTAGATACACTTTTTTATTTATGCATGATATTAGATTCCTTATAAATATTACCATGCGCTTCAATGATTTTTTTGTTTTTTGATTTTGACTAAGTCTGTAAAAATAAAAAAAATTAAGTCATAATTACAATTGCATCTAGAATATTTTAAGAAAGTGTGAAATATAATTACCTTATTAAATAACTCAATGACATATAAAAGCCATGCAATAAAAGTGTCCTTAGCATCTTTGACCAATACAATATCCTCATTAAAAGGTATTGGTAACTTGACATCATCATTAGTGCAAATATCCATAGAAACGTCACCTGTCTTCCAACATTTATAAAAAAATACATCACTAAATAATTTTATATTATCTATTAAATTCTTTTTATATGACTAAAAATTATTTATAAATATAAATTATTTAACAATTAGAAGAGAGGTGGTATTTCTAGTGACCGGAAACGCCATCTCTCTTAGTTTATTAGATGTATATATTAAAAATAAGAAAGGTGGCGTTTTCATGTTCTAAAAATATTACCTCTCTGATCTTAATTAATTAATTATGAGTATATATTTTTTAATAATGAATTAAATAATTATGTTTAAATTATTATACGATCTAATAAAACAATACAGGTAAGTTAAAACGAAATAGATAGGTGGTGTTTTATTACTAAATTGCCATCAATAATGTTACTAAATTCAAAGCTGTGGCATTTCATTTAATAAACACCACATAATATCATTTATTTAAATTGAAAATAAAGAAAGTAATTTAAAGTGGTGGCCAAACATCTTTAAAGTTAATATTAGTAGCATTTCATTTTTTTTATTGCTACGAAATGTATGGTACTAATTCTCATTTTTGTAATAGTGTTAGAATTTGAACCTTATACCTCTTAAATGTGAATCATAGCTCTAACCACTCTCCTAACATTATTATCATGTTATATGTTGCAAAATATTATATAGAGATAATTTCCAAAGTAACTTTGCAATTAATTTAATAAATAAAATATTAAACAAATTAAAAAATAAATAAAATAATGAGAATATGTTAAAAATGAATAAAAAGATTGAAAGTAAATAATTTTTATCATAGGTAAATAATACTCCCTCCATTTAAAAATAGAAGGCATTTTTAACTGAATCTTACTTCTCAATAAAATAGTTAATTACTTTCAAATTAAGCCTATCTTTCTATATTTACTCCTATTAAACATCTTATAATAAATATAAAGTCACTATCAATAGGGACATTTTTGAAATAAAAAAAAGGCAATAATTATAACTTGAAAGATTAAAAATACCTTATATTTTTTAATATTCAATTCCTTAAAAAATATTTTACATTTTTGAACGGAGGGAGTAGGTAATAGTTCTTAAGTGTTGCTAAAAAGGAACATTTAAATGTAACATTTATTTTCCATTACCTATTAAAATAAAGAATAATTTTTAAATATTGTGAAAAAAGAAGTTTTAAAGACAACAGTTTTTAGGTCACCTGTTGTAGAATCTTTGTTGCTAAGGCGTTTGGGTTGTTTTTTCTTTTGCTTTTTGGATAAACGATTGGGTTGTTCCCATTTTATTATATTGATAAACAATTTAATGTTGTGCTGATGATTTAAACACAGCTTATCAGTATGCTTTTCTTTTTCATATTTCTTGTCTGCAGGAAACAGTGTTGCTAAATTTTTTTAAAATAATTACATGTCAACATCCATCTAGAGAGGGAAGACAAAGCATCTATCTATAATCTATGTGTGTGTTTGGGTAAGGAAAAAAATTGATTCCACCTCCCTCCAAAATTAATTTTTTTAATAAATTACCCAAACAGTTAAAAAAAAAGACAAAAATTGATTCTGAAGGCCATACACACGTTTTCTCATAAGCTCCATCCATCAGCTTCTACCAAAAGTTGTCAAAAATGTTGAGAAAAATTACAAAGACAAGCCCAAGAAAAAATTATAAAAAAACACATAATTTAATAAAAATAAAATTAAACTCTCTTCTTTTTTCTTTTTTTTCTTAATAAAATTTAAACTCTGTATCTTTAAAAAATTAATATTTAGTATTTAAAAATTAAATTATATAGTAATTTATATAGCTAAAAATTAATTTTAATTAAATTATCTAAACATTTTTAATTCTATTAAAATTAATTTTAAAAAAACAGTATTCAAACAGATTACGTTATAATATAATCAATTGTGATTAAAATCTACCATTTAACTAATTTCTTTTATAATCTATTATATCCAATTGAAATTCAAACAAGTACTATATCTATAATATTATGTAAATATCATCGAGTGGGGGTACTGTAGATCTATAGTACCCACCCAATTTTTTTTGTTACTTTGTTATTATTTTTTCTTTTGTTTTCTTTTAATTTGTTATTGTTACGGATGGGTATTGTATATCGGCACCCATCCGTGGCCTCTTTCAAATTTGTTATGGATAGGTACTATAGATATATAGTACCCATGCAACTTTTTTTAAAAAACAATTATTTGTTAATTTTTTAATATTTTATAATAAATAAATAAATAATAAAATTGGTCATGTAATAAAAGAGATACATGTGGGATATATAATTAAAAATGAGTAAAATATTTTATCTATTTTTATCTTAATTAATGATACTTTTCTTATGTTTTTTGAAATTTATATAAATATTTTTTAATATGGATAATTATAAAATATAAATCTCCCTTTTATTTTTTAGATTTGATTTTTAATCTATCTAATCATTAGTTAACTATTAAGTCATATATGTTGAACTAAAATACCCCTATTTAAATAGAAATGTTACCTAAAAATCATTTAAATTGCCAAAAAAATAATTTGTTAGTATCTAATTGTATTTATTTTGTAAATTTTTTAAAAATTAAATATATAAATGGGTTAAAAAATATTCAAAGATGCAGTTTATAAACTCAATAAAGAGAAAAATAAAATAATTTGGAGTAGTTAAGCTAGCATAAATAAATCCTAAAGTTAGAGATGTCAAGAGTCAAGCTCGACTATAAATTTTTTATATGTGGGGCCTACAAAAAATCAAATTTTTAATGTGAAACTTATAATTAAAAATGAGTAAAAAATTTTGGCATTCCTTTTGTTTTATCTTAATTAATGATATATGTCTTCTATTTTTTGAAACGAATATGAACATTTTTTTAATATAGATAGTTATAAAATACAAGCCTCTCTTCTATTTTTAAGATTTTATTTTCATCTACTTAACCATTAGTTGAGAATTAAGTCATATGTGTTGAACTAAAATGCTCAAATTTAAATATAAATATTATCTAAAAACCATTTAAATTATCAAAAATTTAATTTTGTAACTTTTTTAAAAATTTAAATATATAAATTGGCAAAAAAAATTCAAAAACATATTTTATGGAATCAATAAAGAGAAAAATAAAATAAAATAATTTTTAAAAATTTGGCATAGTTAAAAAAACCTAAATAAATTTAAAAGGTAGAGGTGCAAGAGTTGGGTTCGATCATAGATTTTTTTTATATGTTTATATATTTTAAAATTAGTATGAACTGAGCATCTAATGGGAATGGAGAAAATATGAGATTTTAATAAATTAAATTTTCTTAAAAATTGAAGCAGTGTGGTTTAAAGAAGTTGTGTGTGGACCTGTAGTTAAAAAAATGTGAGTGGGGGCATATAATTATAAATTCTAAAACTTTAGACAAGGTATAAGATATAATAATATTTTTATATTTTAAAAGATTATGGTAAAAATAATAGGTGTTAGATATGTAAAGAAATTTCTAATGATAAAAAAATTTGGTGAGGGACCTATAATTTAATTAATAAAATTAAATTGGTAATTATTTTTAAAAATAACTTTTTAAAATTAGTTAATGGATGACTTTGTTAAAAAAATAAATAGTATAGTTGCAGGACTTGATAAAAAAGTAGATATGTGATCTACCATTAAAAAATGTGGCTCTAGGACTAACATTTATACAAGTTAAAAATTTAGATAATGTATTAAAATATGAAAGATTTTTATATCCTGAAAGATCATGTATAGAATTTACAGTAAAAATTGGTGGCGAATATAAAATTTTTAATAAAAATAATATGTGTTTGATATGGAAAGGAATTACCAATGATAAAAAAATGATTGTGAGACCTATAATTCATGTAGGATTTATAATAAAACTTAGATGTGGATATAAGATTATTAATAAAAATAATAGGTGTTAGATATGTAATAAAATTTAAATAAACATAAACAAAAATTATATTAACTAATTTATCTCTTTTTTCATTAATTTTTTTATGCACACGTGTTTGAAATATTATTTTAACAAACTTACTCTATTCGTTCAAAAATATAAGGTATTTTTTAAGGATTATTTTTCAGGGTTTGGATGTTAAAAAGTATAAGATATTTTTAATTTTTAAAGGTGTAACTATTTTAGAGTTAAAAATATAATTAAATAGTAAATATAAAAAAATGATGTTAATTTAAAAACAAATAACTACTTTATTAGGAGATAAAATTTAATTAAAAATAATTTATATTTTATTCCATACATTGCATAGGTTATAAATTTTAAAATAAAATATTCTACTTAAATTTGAATTTTAAAATTTAATATATACATATATAATAAATTTTAGAATAAAATATTCTACTAAATCTTTGATATCGACAACAAATTATAAAAAAATATAAATTAGAAGAAAAATTCTTAGATAAATTCATCTTTTGTATAATATTTTCCTTCAATTTTTAAAAACAGTATAATTTAACCTTTGATGTTAACAAAAAATAAATTTGATCATTATTTAATTAAAGAATAACCTTAAAAATTTGTGGTGTAATATATTGTTATTTATTTTTATTTTCTAATGTTATTAAAATTTTCTTCTTACTTTTTTTCATTGTTCTCAAATTGAATAAAACGTTAAACTCTCACGGGTTAAAATCTAGTTTATGGGTAAATAAAATTATTAGTTAGCATTGATACTATAAGTTGTATGAAATATATATATATATATATATATTATTTAGACCTAAAAACTAATTGGGCTTGGAACATATTTGGGCCCGCGCATGGAGATGCACGAACAAGTTCATAGCCTTGAAGCATGGTTGATCACGCGGAACAGCAATGCTTACGTGAAACGGTGTGTAGCGTTTTTATTCTCTAGGAATTTGCGTAAGCCCACGTCCCCAACTAAAGTAAAGCATTACGTCGATCACCAAAGGGGGAATAACTTCTCTGAGTAAGGGCGGGAGTAGTTACAAATTCAAAATGGCACGAGTCCTCCTAAAGCGGGGAGAACGGTAAAAAAACAAACAACCAATCTTCAAAAGACTTTAGACAAACATATACTCATTAAAAAAAATGTATTAGTGATAGAAATTAGCGATGAAATTACTTTCCATGGCAAACCCATCTCTAATTCTGTTACAAACATTGGCGATAAATGTTTTATATTGCAAACATTTTGTCACTGTTCTATCGCAAACATTTTCATGATGGAGATTAGTGACAGAAATTTTCATTGCAAACCCCAAAGATAACACATTTCTATTTTGTGATATATTTACTGATAGAATATTTCTATTGCTAATTTTTATAGTAAATATGCCACTAAATTTTGTCGCTAATTAACTTCCATAGAGTATTCCGTAACAAATTCCATTGGAAAGTTGTTCCATCATTAATTTATTATTTTAATGATTTTAATATATATTATTTTACAATTTTAAAAAATTTAGAAAATAGTTAATTATAAGAAAAAATTGCAATTACAAAGCTGTGCTTGTATTGCTCGTAGCAATTAATGATGAAATTAGTTATATATATGTATGTGTGTGTGTCTTGGTGATATATTGTGTTTATAATTTTATATTGTAATTAATATTAATAATATTTTAGTATTTCATTATAGTGAAAGTTTAATAGAAATCAAATTTGTTATATTAAGTTTTCATATGATTACTGATTCAAAAAGCTTGTCATAAGGATCCTCCTACCTCTGAGCTAGCATGCTTGAGAGCAATTTTGTGCTGGATCTATAATTTCATGGGTAGTCCTAATCACCCTCACAGTCTGGGTCACATCATCATTTTGCTCATAGGAAAAACTTCAAGCCTCTATAAGGAGGGAAAAAAAAAAAAGATCAATTGCTTTGCTCAAGATGTTCTTTAACTACTTGGTTACTTTAATTTTATTTGATTGAGAAACAATAGTTGCAATAGTTTGTTGATCTTTTTCTCTTTGATTGTCCATTTTTATTTTCTTTTGAATTGTGTGACTACTTTTATGCTTTTTAGCTAATATATTCATTTGATTTTCTTTAAAAAGAAAAGTTTTCATATGATTATATATAATTATAAAGTTTAAATTTATAACATTATAAATCACTTGTATCATTGGTTGCCTATATCTACTTTTCTTGAGGAGGTGTATGCAGTTTTTAATTGTAGATATTTCTAAAAGAAATTAATTTTTAATTATAATATAAAAATTAAAAAACTAAATGAAAATTCATAAAAGAAAAATTAAGATTAGTCCAAGTGTAGAACACGTGACTTACACCTTGCAAGTCAACACTTTAAGCCATCAAGTTAAAGAAATTTTATCAGAGTTATGGTATCCTTTTAATATAATTATAAGCAATTAATTGGCTTGAAAAACCCAATCTATTTTCCCTCCCCCATTTTTGATTTATCAGAACCCTATATGATTCTATTTTCACTCTCTCACATCTCCTTTGTCTACCTTTGTCTCCTAGTCTTGGTCACTCTCTCTTCTTCGTCCCTGCAGTGGTGAACATCTAAATCCGCCACCAATTGCTTGCTTTTATTGGTCTAACTTGCTTTCATCTTGCTTGCTGATTTTGGGTTGAAGACGCAAAGCTGGAAGGGGTACAAACATGAAGGAGAAGCAGAGGAAGAAGAAGAAGCTAATTTTGAAAAAAAAAAATTAAGTATGTATTTCTACTACTACTGGAACCATATTTGACTTCTTCCTTTTCTTCTTTAGGCTTTTTTAAAAAAAAAAAAATTATGAAGTTGTTGAGCTTGGTCTGATACTGGATGAAAATGTGGATTTTTTCTGAAGTTTTTAAGCTTGGTTTCGTACTAATGACATGCTGAAATATTAGATCTGTGTCTATTGTTTAAGTAAAAAAATAAATATGTGCAATTATTTATCATATGGTACTGATTATTATATGGCATCTTTGATTTGCATAGGACATGCATATAGCAATTTTGAGGCTGAAATTACAGCATGTCTAGAGCTTAATACAGCATTGCTCTGACCTATCTACCCTTTGAATTATATAAAAGCTATTCTATACACAATCGTACACACATACATAAAGCCAAGTCCTTACACATTACTTCTGTATATAAGATCACATAGCAGTTTCTTAATTAAATCAAAGTGTGCTGCTTTGACCCCTTTTCCTTGCTTTTCTCATCTTTCTACATTATATTGCATGTATGCAAAATAATGACAACCCAAACCCATCATTGCTGCCACTCTCTTTGTGCACTACTCCCCACAAAATTTTCATGCATTTGCTCCTTACTAATCCATATATTTCTCTTTTCTAATCCTCAAAAATATATTATCGTATTATAGGACATTGTCTCTTATTTATATGCTACATCAATGATTATGTAAATATTTTAACTGGCAAAGCTATCTCCATAAAGTAATATAAACTATTATGTAGCTTTAGTTGATGGTGCAGATGTATGGATGCTCAGTCCAAACTTTTATTATTTTTATTTTTCTTTTTCCAATTACGTTCTAGAAGTTTGTAACTGGATGAATATTGCGTCCATCTCTTAAGATGGGCTTATCTTTCTTATTTCTACATGTCTTTTTATTTTACTAATTATAACTTATTTTTTAAAAAAGAGTACACTACAAAAAGCACTACTACAAAAATTTATGTATAAGATGTTAAAAAAAGACGGTTAAAAAAAAATACATCATATATAACAAAGGTGGGTGATGGTTAGATAATAAATAACAGGTTTTAAAATACCATCATTTATGATTTTCAAATAAATAATGAGTATTTTAAAAACCCGTCATATGAAGTTTAAAATTCACATTTTAAAATATCAAAAAAAATTTAAACAATAAATGATAGGTTTTTAAAACACTTGTCATTTAAAGTTTCCTAACATTTTAGTTTTCAACTAAAAAAAGAAAAAAATTTTAAACTTTAGATGATAGGTGTTTTAAATACCTGTCATTTAAAGCTTTGTAAATATATTATGGGTGTTTCAAACACTCGTCATTTATTTTCTTTTAATATGCTATTTTGCTTTCATTTTTAATTCATGCTGATCATCTTCTCTGCTTTTCTCTTCTCTACTTGCACACGAAATCAAAAAATGTCCCACAATCTTCCTTCATTATTGTCGTCAACCACCGTAGATTGTTTCAACATGAAGCCGTCGCCTCTTATGCCGTTGTTTGTTGTCACTCGCCGCCTTGGGTTCTTCTTCTTTGGATTTCAATCCTCTTTGCTTGAAGGTGCGATTTCTTTATTTTTTCTTTATTTTCTTCCATTATCCATAGATTTTTAGATTATGGGAATGATTTATTTAATGTTGTGGATAATTTTATTAGTTGATTTTTCTTGTAAGTTTCTGCTCATCTGTTGCTCATTTTGGAATTGTGGGGTATGAAAATTATTAATGTTTGATGTGTTGTGGACTTGAGAATGCTAAGAGATGATATAGGTAGCCTTAGGATTATTGTTAGGATGAAAATGAGGGATCAAATGGGATCTTTATGATGACTGTATCTTTCTACAAATTTTTGACTAATTTATTTGAATAATTTTTAATTTAAATTATGTGTCTTGTTTGATTAGAATAGTTTTTTGTTCAAAACTACATATTGAAATGTACCATTGTGCCAAATTTTATTACAATTAGAGTTGATTTAGATGACCAAAACTGACACGTAGTTTTTTAAAAATAATTGTTATTTTGTTGAGATTTTGACATTTTCTAAAGAATGATGTTTTCTTGGCTTGGGATTGCTAATGTAGGATATGTGTAACCTTAGAATGATCAATGACAAAAAACATTGATTCAAAATGATGTTTATGGTGTTTTTCTTTTTTTTTGTAATTTTTAATGAATTTTAGATATAATTTTATAATAATTAGAGTTGATTTAAAATGCTATTTGGTGGGGATTTTGTTTCTATTGTGATGGTATATGATTGAAATTAGTTTGTTGAGTGAGATGCTAGATTTGAAAAGCAGGTTTGAGCTCAAGAAATACTTTCTCTATGCTGTTATGCTGCTGATTTTTTTCGGCAATTAAAGGAATATGTGGCAATAAATGACCGGTAAATGATTTACCTGTAATTTAAAGTATAGTAAATTCTTGCAAACGCTAGCCAAAATTTACCATACTTTAAATGATGGGTAAATATTTTAGCTATCATTTATTGTCACTATAAATGACAGATAAATGATTTACCCGTAATTTATTCTTTCCCCTCACAGCTTGGACACCAAAAAATTATATTTTAAATAACAGTTTTATAATCGTCATTTTGTTGGGAGACTTTAAATGTCATCCTCTTAAATGATAGTTATTAACTGTCATTTATGAGCTCAAAATAATGGTTATTTATTCTTTTTTTCTTTTTGTAGTAGTGAAGAAAGATTTTCAACGATGACTTTCAGCGGTGACTTTGACATCGCTAATTGTGAACTTTCAACGATGATTTATATATTGTTGCTGAAACTTAGACCTTCGACGGCAACGTACACTTGTCACCGCTAAAAGTTTGACAATCTACTACAACAATAAAGTCACCGCTAAAAATCTCACTTTCTATAGTGACATTCAAAGTTGACGTTAAAGAGATGACTTTTTACAATGACAATATATAGTCATTGCTGATTGTTAAACTTTCAATGGCGACAAGTGTATGTTGCTGCCCAAGGTCTAAGTTTCAACAGTAACATATAAGTCACCACTAAAAGGTCATAATTAGCAACGACTTTTTAGAGTCACTGCAGAAAGTAAGACTTTCAGCAATGACTTTGAATGCCACTGTTGAAAGTTTGACCTTCATGTTATCATCATAATTTTTTATTTTTTATTTAATCTAATATTTAACATTTTAAGACATTATTTTTGTTGTATTATCATAATTTTATAATGAATATATGAAATAACATAATGAGTTTTCATTTAATATATTTTATGGTTAATTTGTAACTTTCATTATTTTAAGATAAGGTTAATGCATTATTTAATGCTAATGAGTTGCACTAAAGAATTAAGCCAAGCTGTATTATTTTATTTCAATTTTTGTTATCAAATAATATTTGATTTGATTTGGTCCAACTATTTAAGCCAATTTGGTTAATTGGTTTTGGGCAATTAACACTGAATCTAACTGAATTGATCAATGTATACCCCTATGTGAAGTGATAAATTCATCTAAAAACCTAATGTTTGATATTTTAATTTGGAATGTATTTAATGTGGTAACGAGTCTCTATTTTCAAATGTTTTATGATTAAATTGATATTCTAAACAATAACACTACTTGTTTATAATAGTTAGACATGTGATAGTTAAATTTATTTAGTCATAAAATGATATTTCATTTAATCTAATTTTCAATTCAAATTCTATATTTAATACTGATAACTTTAAAGTTTGATGTCAATTTAGATGTTCTTAGTTTGATGGCTAATGATTGGAAAGGGGAAGATGAAAAGAAAAGAAATAAGATATTCTAAAATTATACATTTAACTTTTACAATATTTGAAATATATCTATGTATGTGATGATATATGATTTTTTTTTGTTTGATGCTATCTTGCAACATAAATATTAAAAAAAAGATAATATAGTGTGTAATCTTCTCATAAAATTATAATTTAAAAATGAAAACTAATTAAAAAAGTAAAATGTAATGTAAAAACAAGCCAATTACATTATTTAAGAGTTATTATTAATTAAAATTAAAAATTAAATTTTAAATTAAACTAGCTAGATAAAAAATAAATAATTATAATCTAATGTATAGTCATCTATATTTTCTTATTTATTCCTAGATATTTTTATATTATAATTATAAATATGAATATTAAAATAAGTAATATATAACCTCAATAAGTAAAAAAATTAAAATAAATAATATAAATGATATTGTATCAATTATATTTATAGTTTAATTTATATAACATAAATAATATAATTTGCAATTTCAATAAATTAAAAGAATTAAATTGAAATATTTAATGATAGTGATGATATTTTAGAATATTTAATATTTAAGATATGTGTGTGTTTGTTTAATTTAATATTATATATTTAATTATGCAATAATAAACTATAGGTTCATTCCAACTCAGAGGCAAAATGGTGGAATACAAAAGAAAAAGGCCATGAGTTCAATTCTTTGAGGAGACAATTTGTGAAATAAAAATATAAATTAGTGACACAACAACATTGGCATGAGGTAGGGGCAATAAGTGGAGGGTGACGTAGGTAACACATGGAGGTAACATGGTATCATGTGGAGCGTGACATGGCGCCATGTAGAGGGTGACATAGGTGTCATGTGGCATGTGATGTGGTATCACGTACGAGTAGGAGGGTAACATGATGAACTAGCATCATTGCCGATTCTCAACTTTCTGTGGTGACAAATTTTCTTTTCTATAGCGACATTTGTCACTAGTAATTTAATATTTTCAAAGCAACTTTATTGTCGCTACAAATAGAATCAGTGACAACTTTAACTTTTAGTGGCAATTTTTGTTGCCATTAAAAGTTAATTTTTTTATAGTGGTAATGACTAGACTTTAGTCTATTTAATTCTATGTGCTTCTGTAATATGCTTATGAATTGTTTGACCAAATGTGGAAGATAATGTTTTGTTTCATAATTGGTTGAAGTTAGTCTTGTACCAAACATTTGATGCATGTAATCGTCAAGTTATAGAGTTAAGGATTGAATTCAATTCAATACTTAAATGCCTAATTCAATAGACTAGTCATATTATTTGTTTATGTTGTGAATTTCTATACTCATTACTTTCTTTAATGAGATTACTACATGAGGCTTCTAGCATCCAGAAGTTCTAATATAAATTCTCTAAATGTAGTCTCAAATGATTTAGGCGATGAAGAAGAAATTAACTTATGCTTAGAGGCTATAGGTGGTAAAAACAAGAATGACACCTACAGGTTGGGATCTGAGGCTCTAGATATTGATTCTACCTCTCTTTCTTATAAGTCCTCTTCTTCCATCAACATCTTAGGGCTCCATCTTACTTTTAAAGAGGAATTGCTTAGGAGGATAGTCACAAAGGCTAGACAAGAGCAACAAGAGATAGTCACAAAGCTTAGATAAGAGAATAAGGATCTTACAGAATTGAACATGAATATTTTGTCTAGGTTGGAAGCACTAGAATAGAAATGATAAAAAAAAACTCTAACAATTCACATTCAAAAAATGAGGAAAGATTGATTAAAAAAGGACATTTATTATTTGTGGCTCATGTTATGACTTAATTATATTAAAACTACTTTGTCATATTTCTTTTTAGACTTGTGACATTTGAAATGTTTGTTTTATGGAACAATTATTTAGTAAATTTGAATTGCTTGTTTTACAGTAATTTTAATATAATCAACAAATATGCAAGTGTATATACAAATTATATATATAAATAAAATAATTTTTAAAAAGAAAAATAATTTTTTAAAAAAAAATATAAAATTTAGTGACAAAATTGTGACAAAAATTCCTTTACTGATTGTCAAATAGAAATTTTATCACTGATTTGTCACTAATTTAAGATAACAATTCTGTCATTAATTTGCAACAGAATTTGCATATTTGATTTTGGGACAAAAATTCTGTCGCTTATTTGCAATGGACATTTTGCAACTAATTTGCAATAGAAATTCCATTGTTACTACATCACTAAGTTGAAATAGGCTATCTTGGAAATTAGTGATGGAATTTTGGGTTAGTAACAAAATAGTTTTGTTGCTAACGATTTAATGTCAGTGATTTCACAGATAAAAGTATTTTGTTGCTAACTCGTTTAGTGATGAAATTTTCACTGATTAGAAATTAAAAATTCTATCACTAATCATCTTTTTATTTTTTGTAGTGACTCTTAATGAGTGAAACCCTTGCTTCATGGTGATCTTGGAACTTAGATTTTCCTAGTTTATGTTTAGTTTATTTTTAAAGACTCTTGCATTTCCTATTTTTGTGAACCTTGTACTTGCCCTAGATCTATCAAAAAACTTTATTTCTCAATGATCTGAGCCCCATTTTACTTGTTTATTCTCGTTGATCTAAGAGAATTGATGTAAAGATTCTTGGGATCCATAATGCTCTAATTGACGGCTAGTTCCTTTGTCACATTTGGTGCGCTTGAACTGCTACTCTCATTTCACACATAACAAATATTTTTTAGATATTGATGTTAGATAATAAAAAATTTCAATATATCATAAAAAAATTTAAACCGTTTATAATGTAAGGAATATGTTATGTTTAAGATTTAGTTTAAAGAAAGTAGAGAATGAGAGTATGATAGCAATGAATGAGAGTGAGAAAGATGGGAGAGAGAAATGATGAGCACATAGTGATGCTAAGTAACATTAGAACCTCTATCGATAAGGATGGGGGAGGCTTTTCAAAGGTTAAAAGAGGATTTATTAGGAAAGAATGGAAGAAGTCAAAGGATGAAGATAGCTATATAGAAGAAGCAGATGAGGGGAAAAGCCCTACTAAGAAGGAAAACTTAGAGGCAAAAAACCAAAGAACATGGCATACCCTAATCCCTTACATGTGAAACTAATGGGGGAAGACGAAAAGCAATATGCCAAAGTACTTTGGAAAGAGTGAATGTAGGAAGAAAAGGCAAAAAATGACTATTCTAAATTGAGACCAAAAGAAGATTTTGGAGAATAAGTATATCCTTTAACAGTTATATCTTCAATAACTAAAGCAGTTGCACAATACATGCATAAAGGACTATATATAAAATTGAAATAAGAACTCCATCTAGTGTCTCCAGGCCTTTATAATGCATTAACTTGGTTACCAACTCTTCTAGTTTGGATCTCGTCATTTTCAACCAAATTAGCAATTTGAGATGTAAAAGTATCTTGTAATTCATATTGAGCTTACAAGAAGAATGCATAACATGAACAATCATATTCAAGTTTTGAAAGAATGAATGGACATCAACTTCTTCTTTAGATGCAACAACAAGAGCTAGTTTTAATTTATGGCCTAAACAGTGTACGTAATATGCATAGGGATATTCTTGAAAGAATTAAAGCTTGCAAACCATTCCACTATCCAAGCATATTACTAGCTATATCATATCTTCATCCTCAAAAATTTTTAAATGTTGAGATTATGATGAGATAAGATTGAACAAATGTGCTGCTTAAGAGTAATTGCAATAGTATCTTTAGCATGTGCTATGTCAAGAAAATGCTCCTTAACAAATCCATTTTATCAACAAATATAATAACAAGAGTCATTTGTTCTCTTCAAGATACATCCTAAGATTTATCAACAATCAAACAAAATTTTGCATCAATAATCTCTTTTTAAATTTTACCTTGTACTTTTTTAGCAATACATGTAAAATTTCATTTTAAATATTAGGTGAAGTGTATTTTGCATTTTGTAGGGCATGTTTTAAGACAACTTCATCAACTTCCTTATTATAAGAAGCCAAAAACTTTATCATTTCAAGAAAGTTACCTTTACATAGGGAGTGTTTCAAACTTATAATTTGGAATTGTACTAAGGCAACCAAGGGCTCGGATTAATCTTGGTGGAGTTAGTAGTGAAAAGTCTAGAAAATTAGGATTACTCTATTTTAAACCTTTAAGCTCGGATTGAACCCACTTAACCTCCTTAAGCTTAAGTCCTCTGTTCTAATGTATGTAAAATTGGGATAAATAGAATAAGTTTACAAAGTGAAATACTTCAACAAATACTCTCTTAAAGAGTTAATTTACAATTAGTGAAGTACAACAATAATTAATGGAATCACAGAAGGTTGGTAAAGTGTTGAATGCTTTGGTTCGTGCAATAACTCTTCTGCATCCATTTTTATAAATGTGTCTATATATAGTTGAGCTTGATAATAAATCCATTAGACATATCTACATGGCCATTAGAGTGTTCATGTTCTTCCTCTTGAGCTTCTTTAAAAAGTATGGTGTCTGCATAGTGCTTTTTGATGGAGTTTTGTGCTCATGGAAAGTAAGAAAATAAACAGTTATATGCATTTAATATTATGAGGAAAGGTAAGTAAAAGAATAACAATAAAGCAAAATGCAATAGGGTAGTGAGAATAAATTTAGGATTGATAAATGTTTAATTCTATCCAAAATTATGTTTAGAAAACTTCTTGATGATTGAAAATGTTAACACAATTGAATGGAATGAAAAGAAGGGATTAGATCTTTGAAACAAAGCTTAACGGATGGAATCACAAAAATAGAGCCTTGTAAAGAACTATTAATATTGATAGTGATCCCATAATACCAATAGTGACACTAAACAAATGAACAAAGGCAATACGAGTAGTGTTATTGGAATTTGTATAAGGCTATAATAGTACCGGTGGTGTTGAAATACTATTGAAAGTTTTCTTTGTAAAAGATATTAACTCATAAGGTAAACAATACTAGAAATAATTGAATAGTACCAAAAGTAATGGCATAGTACCCATAGTGAGAAGGGAATATCAATAGTGGCTCAGAACTTGACACAGATGAGACACTAGGGGAAGTGAAAATTACTATAGGTAGTAAGACACTAATACTAGTAGTGAGATACTAATATGGATAGTGTCAAGTAAGAAAACAAGATACTTCCTAAGCTTTAATACCTATAGCAAGGGTCTAATACCCACAGTAATATATGATCACTGTTAAACATAATACTAGTAGTGAGACTTTACTACCTAAACAGACAAGAAAAGAATGAAATGAGCCTTCAAAGGAATATGAGTATTGCCAAGAACACTACCTATAGAGAATTTATAACATTTGCCCCGAGTGTTATCTAAAAATCACAAAATTCAAATAAGCTAAGTGTGGTTAAAGAGTTGATCCTAAAACCAACTTAGGAAAGAAATCATTTAAATCAATAAAAAAAATACACCATCACAAAATAAACATTTAAAGCCTTTAAAAAAATTTATAGGTTCTACCTATAGTGCAAGGAAGCAAGCTAGACAAAAGTAGGATAAAAAGATATGTCATGACAGCATTAAATTGTTGTCATGACAGCTCTCCTGGGCCAATTTTTGGGAGGTTTCGTTCCACCATTCGACCTCTGATTAAAGTAATTTTAAATTTCACACGTCATTTTTAATGATTACTAATAGTGCACCAAATTTTAAAAATATCTAACGGTCGGATTAAAATTGAATATGTTACAAGTTTGGTCGATTTTGTTGTCATGACAGCACCTCTAGACTAACTTTCAGAGTACACTATTTCATCATTTGATCTCTGATCAGAGCAATTCTAGAGCCCACACATCAAATTCAAAGGGTACTACAAGTGTGCCAAATTTTAAAAAAAATTCAATGGTTGGATTAAAATTCATGCATGTCCAAACATCAATCCTGTTGTTGTCATGATAGCAATTGACAGCACCTCCAGACCAAATTCTGGAGTGTGCCATTTTTCCGTCCGATATCTGATCGATGTGATTCCAAAGCCTACACGAACCTTATACAAATTTTTATTTGTGACCCAAAGTTTAGAGAAATCCAACGGTTGGATTAAGATTTGAACACCTAGATGTAAAAGTGTAGTTTTTTTTTAGTAAAAACCATTTTCAAAATTGTCCAAATTTCATCCTAATAGTTACAAACCTGTGGGAATACTTTGAACACGTCAAATAGGACTAAAAACACCTGATAGAACATTTAAATGATAGAAAAACCCTTTATACCAAAATTTGACCACCCGAGTGCCATTTCCCAAAATGGACCCTAAGTCTTCAAAATTCACAAATCACACAAGAGTAGCCAAAAACCATTCTAAATATCATATACATATATGAATACATACACTAAATATTTTCACTTGCCTCAAATATCTTCATGGGGTCCACGCACCCACTCTCTCTATCTAAGGTGTATGTTTGCTCATAACACCATTTGCAATACAACCACTTTGCATTTGCTTGTAGAATCACATATATAACAAAATAAATATCCACTTGTAGTAGAAACTTAGTCTACTAAATAAATCTATCAAAATCACATACCATAACCACGTTTCCTAGCCGCAAGTTTACAAGCAGACAAAAATTCATACACAAGCCATACAATCCACACATATTCACACACATATATACATAATCACATCCTACTAGTACCCTAATCCTAAATATATTACAATAGATTTGCTTAAAAGAAAGGGGTTGTAGTTCTTTACAAATCACAAGCAAACCCCTAGCTTTGCTCCTTTCCTCGTCCACTACTGGATCCTTTGCCTGAAACTGTAAATATTGTAAAGAAAGGGATGAGACAACCACAGTTTTAGTAATAGAGAAATCTACATTGATTATTACAAAGTAAGCCATAATTGAATAAACGAATAATAAATTCAACATAGTATATAATTTAGCCATTTAAATTGCATGAATTCATGACATAGGCCGGTATAGCCTTTCATGACCAACAGAATGCCCCCTGGCACTCTTTAACTTGTAGATAAACCTTATATCTACTTGTACCTCCACAGACACAAAACATAATCTAAGGCATGATCTAATCTACCGAACCACCTATGTCCTTTCGATACAAATCCTGAGTAGTTGAAGCTAACTCCCTCCTAGAGCCAGCCTAACTTACTCTCCATGTGAGGGCTACCTTGGCCTAGGCACCGAACTTTACACTTTATATGTCGAATTTCCTTCCCCACTGAGAGGTGTCAAACACTTAATACACTAACCATTTTAGTGCACTAAGCCCACAATACGTAAGGCAACACTGAGTACTGGCCATGTGCCATAGAATATTACATGTTCACACCTTCTCATTGGTGAACTCGCACTGAGATCATGTCTTTTACTCTTATCTACCTTTTCTGAGTATTGACCACTTCAACACTCTAAGATAGTATAACATTTATAAATCTCCCTTAAATGGTTCCTTAGCCTATCTAAGGTACCTAACTTAGTTACACTTCCTTAAGTGCAACTTCTATTCTTTATAATTACAATACATGTAAACAATCTCGTTTCATAAAAACATTGTTGTTAAACAATTAAAAAACATATATGCACCATAATCAAAGTAATACCCCATAACCCCTTATAAAGCACATTTAATCTTTTAAAATATGTAATGCATGATAGCTAGTAATATTTATTCAAAAATAGCTAAACAAAGTAATAAGAAATATAAATTTCCTTGTTACCTCAACCTTTTGGTACCAAAAGGGTTCCTCTTATACAAAATAGGACTTGGCTTGTTCATTAACTTCTTAATAAGTTCCACTAACAATTTTCTACAATATATGAGTGATCCATATCACTTTTCATGGCAAATAGCATTAATGAAGACTATAACTCATACCACACAACTTAGGTCAATGAGCCATAATCTATCCTAATGGTCCATATATTAAACCAACCATTCATATAATATCAATTAACCACCAAAACCATTTATTAGCCATCACTAAGCTAATTTTCAATTCATATAATTTTTAATCAATTAAAAACCTTCACTTAATGTCATCACCTTTCACTATTAGCCTTTATAATGAAAATAAAACCTTAATTTAAAATCTTATTGGACTCAATTAGCAAAACTATAACTACATCAATAGACTTAAACCATTGAGGAGCAAAATCCGACCTCTTAGGGTTTGACTTTTGCCCTCAAACTCTATTTTCATCCAATTTCCCGCTCAAAATATTAGGGCATCATGTAAAAATTTAAAACAATCTCCCAAGGACCAAAGAAAAATAAAGCTTACAAGAATAAAGCCTTTTAAATCAAACTTCAGAAATTTCCTCTTCCAAAATTGAAGAAAACAAAGAGAAAGTGAAGAGGATTAAAGTAGAGAGTTTACCTGTTGTGTAGCCGAGCTCGCAACAGTCGTAAAGCCTCCTAGATCTGAACCTCACTCCCTCTCTTTCTCTTTTTTTCTTCCTCTCACTCTCTCGTCCATTCGTTTCTTTTCTTTGTTCTTTGTTATATTTTTCATTTCTGCGTTCATTTTTTCCTTTTAAAAACTGATTTAAATAATTTGGGAGAAAATTACAAGAAAAAGCCTGATATTTTTTATTATAGCACAAAAGCTTGGGTCAACTTTGGTAATTTTTTTCATAGTTAAAAATAAAATAAAACCAAACTTTTGCTTAGTAAAATTCAAACTCGGGACCTCTATCATACTATTTCTTAATTTAATTTAATTATAAATATTTTATTATAGATCTTTTTTTATAAATTCGAGTCTTAAAATTTCAGGATGTTATAGAATCTAAGAATCAAACACTTAAGACATGAAAGATTTCATATCAATGCCGTAAATATCATATTAATATCGATAGTGAGACTACTAAAAATTTAAAAAAAATATTAATGCAAATAAGCTCATTTATACCTTACTTGTTCTTTCTTTAATCACATTTTAATATGTTAAACAAAATCTTCTCTAATTTGCTACTATCAAAACCAGGATTCAATAAAAACCACAGGCTTAAAATGTTAACTATCTGATAGCATGCACAGAGGCTTTAAGATGCAAGTGATTGCTTAAAATTTCTTGTGTAGTTTGTTTAGCCAATACTTTGTCAATGTGACAAGATTGATTCTTGAAGTCATCAAAGGATCTAACAATGAAGAATTAGGACTTTTCCCCATATAGGATAAAAATGCATATTCATTCCATTATTCATTCTCTTTTAATTTTTAAATCCTATTGAATTGAATGTACTTAATTTTCTAGACAATAGATAGCAAGGAAAGAAAAAATGCAGCATCTTTTTCTGGTGAATACTCTAACCAAGGAAAATCTTTAAACCAATGAGCTTAAAATTGATGAAGATAATCTTCTTGACTAGAAAGTGAATATACATCTATTATAAATTGGTATGGTCCAAACTTTATATATGCTCTACAAATTTCATTTTGTTGATTAACTGGATAATCCCAAATTTGTGAGCATTTTCCAAGATCATGAATCAAAGTGTCAATGTTAACCTTTTTTTTTTTATTTGATCCTCATAGATTTGAAAGGAGGTGGTTGGACAAGTTGCTCCATAGTTGTAAATAGTGTTTTTTCATCATTTATCTCTTTCCTCTTGAAAAATGAACTAATAGTGTTTTTTCTTAGAGATCTTTTAATCTTAAAAAAAATATAGATTGTAAATTATATTATGTAAAATATTAAAAGGAATAAAAAACTAGAAGATCATAACACAAATTACATAATATATTAAATAAATATAAGGTATTGCAAATCATAACACAAATTGTACAATCAAATCATAAATATTGAAATAGCAAAGCATGTAAAATTGGAATGGCTCACCTTGACCTTGTCCTTATATTCACTCAATTGGAGGGCCTAAGGTCATGAGATTGCAGCCAAGCCAAGGTCTTCAATTCAGTAAAAAGGAGAAAAAAAAATATAGACTGCATACACAAACAAAATAGCAAAAAAATTTAGAAGAGGTATTGCTTGAAACTTAAAGGATAATGGGCAACGGCACTAAATTGTCAAAGGCAAACCGCAAAAGCATAGTATGTATATATTATAGAGAGAATGACATTTTAGTCCAAAAGACTGATTTAATGTGAAAAAGTTTCAAGAAATTGAAAAATGCTTACCCAAGTCCCGATGATCCTTTCATGAAAAAGGGAAAGGCAACATTGTCCTTCCTTGTAGCCAATGTCATGCGTCCTTTCCTAACTTCCTCTCACAATCACATGTAATACATAAAATAGTAACTAGATTCCAAAACATTCTCCCTCTCCTCCTATCTGTGCATACATTTTTTTTTTATTTGCCACCATAAATTTAAACCCTTCAATTCCTAAACAAAATTTTAAAAAGGATTTTTTTTGAAATTTCAGGATAAAACTATTATCAATACCTATTTTACACCCTAAAACTAAATTTTTTAGGAAAAATATTTCACAAATTATAAATTTTAAATTATAGTATATTTTGAATTTATAATTATATATTTCAAAGCCTACATTTATGATTACTTGGATTAAAAATTTCTTATATCCCCATCAAGACGTCACTAAACACATCATTGTTTAGCCTACTAATGTCAATGCTGACAATGATACTATTTATTAAAGATCTTCTAATGATGGCAGCTTTACCATCAAATCTGCTTATAAGGCTATCAATAATCATTATAACAATCCCAACTCTAAGATTTGATTGAAAATCTAGAAATGGCCAACATATAAGAAGATCAAGACCTTTATTTAGAAAGCAGCCTGAGATCATCTTCAACCTAAGTTCACCCACTCTAATGATGGCAATATCTTTTCTAAGCCATGTAACATCCTGAGTTTTAATTCCCTGATTAATTAAATTTAATTAGGGTAATTTAGTAAATTAAAGTGGTATGTGGCCAGAGAGATCTAACAACTATATTTGATGGTATTTTAGCCCTATTGTGGGTTCCGTATCAAGGCGAGCCACTCGGGCATCGAAAAAGAGAAGAAAAAGAAGAGTTGAAGTTGCTATGCCACACGCCGCGACGCGTAGATCATCCGCCGTGACACACAACCATCTTTGAGCGAGGGAGGACCTCTCTATACTATGTGCCATGGCACGTTGTGTATCCGCCATGGTGTATGGCCATTTTTTGCACTTTATCAGATGCAAATTGAGACAGAAAAAGAAAGAAAAGAGAGGAGAGAAAGAAGAGGTGCGCCAAAGCTCTGTTAGGGTTTGCTTGGGGACTACTTTGTGAGTATTTTGAAGGTTATAAACACCTAAGGTAAGTATCATACTCATTAATCTCCCCTTTTCTTCCACATTTAGGAGTTTATGGTTAAGGTTTGATAGTGAAAATGAGATTTCAGTCCATATGGGTTATAGGTCTAAATTTATTAGCTCAAATGGAATTAATGGGGGTAGATTAGAGTATTTAAACCTAAGTATGATGAGTTTAGTGTTTTGGGTTATTGGGAACCATAAATACCCAAAAATCTCATTTATTATGGGTAGTTAAAAGTTTATGATGCCATTAATGGGGATTTAATGGCTCATTAATGCTATTGAAGGCTAAAGGTAATTATTAAACTCAATGGTTAGGCTCCACCTCTCGTAAAGTGAAGGTTGGGCAATTTAGAAGTAAAGATTGAGAGTTTCAAATGGTTGATTTTGTTATGTTGATGGAATTCAAATTGGTCGATTGTAGCTTTGGCTCTTGATCACCTATTGGAGTAAAAATTCAAGCTTGGAAGCTAGTTAATTGAGGGGTAAACCTTTGAACTCTCAAAGGTTTGAAGTAACTAAGAGAAAACTCTACTTTGGGTAGTTGTATGTTAATTGATTGTTTAAATGCTAATGGTGAATATTACATGCAGGAGATTGATTTTTATGTAACACTATACATTAGTTTTCATTGAGTGTATGAACATTTGATTGAGCACAATGCTATTTTGGCTTGAAATGCAAAATGCAAAGTCAAAAGGATTTGATTATAAAAATGCTTATGTTTTAAAAATGAATGCAATGATGAGTAGAGATATTTTTGCGTTAGTCATGAAATGAATTTTAGAAAAGGATAGAGATACACACTTAGGTAGCGCAAGGTCATAAGCCTAATGTGATTGTAGTATAGTGAGTAAATGAAAGCAAAAGAGTGAGAACAGGTGAGTATGGTTTTTGGGATGATCAGTGGTGGGAATTCACCTAGGGATTTGGGAGTAAAGAAAATTCATATGGTAATTAGGCTGCCCTCTAGTACGCGGGGGCTATAGTCTTATCCCACTGTTTGTCAAGGGACTTTCTCATAGTTTGTTGAGGGACTAGAACCTAGATATCTCCACCGGTTCAATAAGAAAAATAGCCTAGGGTATAAGACACCCCAGGGATTTGAGAATGCAGAAGGCCGTGGTCCAAGAGTGAGTCCTGTGATCTTTAACTGGGTCACACCTCAGGATTGGTGAGCTTGGGTAGTCTACTCACACGAACAGAGCCCTAATCAGTGTTATAACTCACGGTTTCGGTCTAAGAAAATAAGGAAGATATAAGGTTAGTTGATCATTGCCTAAGTAAATACATGATGTGTCACACATGCTAAGTGGTGACAAGTCACAAGAGTAGGGGTCTCGTCACATATATGAGAATATGGCGATAATGCACTTAGCTATGTGAGTAATGAAGCTATAAAGTGATAAATGATAAAATGTGATATATGGGATATGTTTTATAAATTTGATTTTCTTGTGCATGTTTTTGCTTTATAATTAATATATAACTGCATAGGGTAGGTTTAACTTTGGTTACTAAGTGGCTAGACTCACCCCTCTTATTTAATAATTTTCAGGCTTTAACTTTGGTGTTGATAGGGAGAAGACTAAAGAGGTGGGGAATTAGTACATTCCTTCTTGTATGCCTCTAGTTTTGATGTATTTGTGTAATAGCATATAAATTTTCAATGCTAGAATGCATACTACCCATACTTGCACTATTTGGTTTAGAAATGTTAAAATTATATTTTGAGCCCTTAGCCTTTGTGTATTTTTGTCATATATATGTTTATAGGGCTAAAATATTAGTGCAAGTGTAGAATTGAAGTTTGAGCATGTTTCAAATGATTTGAGTTTAATACAATGCTATTTTACCTCCCTTTTTACTTTTGGTAAATTGGAGTTGAGGAGCGAAATTTTAATTATAATGATGTTTCGATGCTTGTGACGTGTTGTACTAGTAGTCCTAAGTCCATTGGACATGGTCCAGGTGTTAGGAAAAACTTTTGGCACTTGTTGAGGGTTTGGACATCCATTTTGTATAAAAGTGTTGAAAAATGGTTAAATTGTGTTTGGGTGTTCAACTTCCCAATATGATGTGTTTTGGAAGTCAAAGGATGATTGGAATTTAGTATCATTTTAATATTTCTTGAGAGTTTATTCACATTAATCAATTCTTTGAGACTAAAATGTCATTCTCCCTATTTTATATTTATATACTCTCAATTCAAATAGGGAAACTTTCCTACTAGGATATATTATATATAAAGAACACATACGTTTTAGATATTAAAAGGAAAATAAATATTATGTTTAGTATGAAATACATACAAATATATTTTAGTAGGACTGAAAATATATAACTCTTATATTTTTTTTGGAAGAAAATTAAAAAAAAATTAGGGAGCCAACTTCCTGTCTCTCCCATTGTAAATCAGCAAAATAACTATCTAATTTTTATTTTTCATCTAACCTATTTAACGCTTCCCCAAAGGGGATCCCACATACATGCAACACTCATCTACCTGACATATAACAACACAAACACCTTATTAACTTTCATATACACACCTGCCAAACTTAAATCTTTAGTCATGTTTGGGCCTATAGAGGATAGAATTGACAACCGCTTATATCAAGAAGGAATGTTCATTCCATTGAACCAAATGATTCTTGGCAAAATAAATATGTTGTTATTGTATATATTCAATTGCAGATTTACTATAATCAGACATGCTTTATTATATAAGTAGATGAAAACAAGCAATTTGGAGATTTGTCTTAGCAAATACCCAAGAAGATACGTTTTTTTAAATTCCTTTTGGTTTGGGCCAGAGGCCTCATAACAAAAAAAGAAAGAAAGAAATTATTTTCATGCTTTTTACTTCAAATTTGCCAACTATATGGATACTCATAGTTGGACATGTAACTAGATATGATGATGTGCATTATATCGAGACTGAGAAATAAGCTGAATAGTGCATCATATTGTATATTACATACTAACATTTGTATATTGATCGATTACAAATAACAATATTAATGTTACAAAGATAGTCCCTCTATTTAAAAATATAAGGTATTTTTAATCAAATTTTACCTCCTAATAAAATTATTACCTACTTTTAAACTAATCTTATCTTTCAATATTTACCCTTATTAAATATCCTACAATAAATATAAAGTTATTATCAATAGAGGTACTTTTGAAAAAAAAATAATGATTAAATCTCGAAAGACTAAAAATACCTTATATTTTTAAACATTCAACTTTTTAAAAAATGCCTTATATTTTTAAATGGAGGGAGTATAAAAGAATAATATGATAATCATAATATGAATACATCAAATTAAAACTTATTCTCAGGGGCCCAAAATCCATGAAAACCTAGAGGGAAATTCAAATGCCTTGGGATTTCTAGTCTGGCCACAAGGGCATTGCCTGCTCCTATCTTCTTTGGGTTTAAAATAACCAGATAACATCTCTGCATTGCCACAGCATACTGCACAAATGATCCAAAACAAAACACAAAATCACAATTAACATTTTTTAAAAAAATCATAAACCAATATTTGTTTTCCCGAAACTAGATCACATGCCATACTTCATATAGAATTTGAGATGAGTTGCATTGTTCATGATGAATAAATAATACACAATGATATTGATGATATCCGATGTATGTGTATAAAATATTTATAAACATATATATGTTATGCATGTTATGTAAATTTGGCTTAGAAAATGTCCTGATCTTAACTATTCAATTCAATATTGTTAACAACTTAAAATATATCAATAAATTCAGAAAAAAAATTAATCATTACTTTTGAATTATCAAAATTATCCCCAATACAATGAGTTAATTAGTTAGAACATTGTTTATTTAATTAGGAAATATCAAAACAAAATGTATTTAGAAATAAAGTTTTAGCCAGCTTATAGAGGACCAGATAATAAAGACCAAAGATAATGACTTTAGAATAAAAATTAGAAAGAATACTTCATAGCAAGCAGTTCAATTCCACTAATCATAAAAAGTATATGACTTACTATTCTTCATCATTTATACAAAGCCAATGGTTCACGCTATGGTTGAAAAGAAATTTTCAATTTATCACTATAGGGAAACTTTAAAAAGAAAAGGAAAAAATGGGCGTTTAATAATAGAAAAATTAAACATAAAAGTTACTCCTTCTGTTTAAAAATATAAGGTATTTTTTAAAGAGTTGGATGTTAAAAAATGTAAGGTATTTTTAGTCTTTTGAAATGTAATCATTATTTTTTTTAAAGTATCTCTATTAATAGTGGCTTTATACTCCCTCCGTCCCAAATTATAAGATACTTTTAAGCAAAATCTCACATATCAATCTTATTAAATATACTTAACAACCTTATTTTTTCAAAATAAAAATATAAACTTTCAAAAATATCCTTCATTTAATAATTTTAAATCTACATATAATTAGTATTAAATAGAGAGAAATAAAGGATAATATTGGAATAAACCTATTTAATGAAACATTAATTTTATCAAAGAATCTTGTATTTTGGGACAATAAATCACTTTCAGAAGTGTCTTATAATTTGGGACGGAGGGAGTATTTATTATAGAGTATTTAATATGGATAAATATAGAAAGATATAGTTAGTTTGAAAGTAATTAATTACTTTATTGAAATATGAGATTTGTTTAAAAATGTCTTATATTTTAAGATGGAGGGAGTATGTGAGGGAAATTAATTCATGTTAAGGAAAAAATGAACGAAATTAATTTATCAAATTATAAAATTGCTGACCTCTACTACGAGCAGGTATCCATTGTCTTCTCTATCATCATCATCATCACAAGTTTTGGGAACAAAAATAGGTTCACCAACAAATCTGCGAGTTCCAACAGACCAAGTTTGGGCAGATTCACTTAATAAATCCAACTTCACCACTGTGTCAAATGGGAAATGTGGCAATGCTTTGCGACATCCCAATGTTGTTGCTGCGTATACATATCTGTTCTTTTTCCCGGAAAATAATGGATTTGTCACTGGAAAATCTGACGACTTTTTCCACTCTTTCATTCGCTTCACGCTACATTCCTCGCATTTCTCATCACCATCCAGCTTTATTGACACCTGAAATTAATAATCATTTACATTTGTGCTAAAACACTGGGCCTACTATGAAAATGGGCCCGGTCCATGCATGAAGAAGGTCACGCACCTGAACAAGATGAGGCAACTCATTTTCGCCTTCTTTCACATTCATAATTGAAGGGTCAAGCTTTTGTCGTTGCCAATTGTATCCTGATGCATATGTATAAAAAAAAAAAAAAAACATTTCTTTGTTAATTAAAAATTGTATAAAAATATATTCTCTTTGTAAAATACTCTCTCAATCCTTTATATAAGTCATCTTAAAAAAAAAAAAGTTGATAATCCTTCTTGCAAGTGACTTTCCATAAAACCATGAACAATTGATTATTTTTTCAATTTCACATTTTTTATGAGTAAGGCAAGGGGTTACATATGAGAGAAAAAATGTTTTTAAAAATAATACATTCAATAATGATAAATTAATAAAAAATTTAGACAATGTAAATAACTTAAATGCCTCTATTTATTTTCTGCTAATTAGTTATATAAAAAATACTTCCTCCATTTTTTATTGTTAGAAAAACTATCACTTTTGATTTGTATTTTCTCATAAGAAAAATCACTCATTTCAATAAATATTTATTATATATTTTTTAAATTACTCTTTATAATTTACATTAATAAAAAATAATTAATATATGATTATGTTAATTAATATAGAGCATTTTAGTTTACTTTTTTAATTTCATACATAATTATTATAGTTAATACATTTTCTTAAATTATGTGATATAATTTTATATATATATATATATATATATAAATGAAGGGAATATACAATAATAAAGTACCATCACCAGTCCCCATTATAATGAACTTTTAATTACTCACAGAAATCAAAGAGAGACTAAGTTATTAATTTTATTTAAAAATATAATAATTTTTTATTTCATTTTTATTTAAATGAATATTTTAAAATTTACATTACTTCCTTCCTTTTAGTTAATAAATTTAAATAAAAATAATATTAACAAAATATAATTGATATTTTATTTAATATCTTATATTAAGAATTAAAAAATCTTTACAATAATGGTAGGATAGTACGGGCATCAATCAACTTACCGAAGAGGCTGCGGAAATTGAACCATTGGTAAGAGCAAGCAGCGGCTTGGATCCGAATGTCCAAATTGCCCTCAGCATCGTCTGAAATGACTTGGAAGGCATTGGCCACGTGGAGGAGCCAGAGCTGAGAAGGAGCTTGAATAGGGACGGTCCAGTCCCTGTCTCTGGGAGTAGGAGAAGAGTTTGGGAAGCGAGGCAGCAGATAAATAGGAGATGTGGGCTGACTTGGGTTCACTGTTAATGCCGATATCATTGGCGATAATCCACACACAGCTCCCATCGACCCTGCGCTTCCATTTTCAGTTATAAATAGGACAATAAACTTTAATTTAAAACATTTAATTATTTATTTATATTGCATTTTCAATGTTAGTAATAAAATTAAATAAAATAAGAAATGGGGGAACTGGGAAGCTTATTACCAAGCACATCGAGTTTGATGCGATTAGCAAATATGATATAGTGAGAGTCCGTGAAGGCCCAATCGTGGATCATCAAGTGGTCAGGAATCTTGAACTCTTGTCTCTGTATTAACTTGAACTTGGAATCATATTCTGCAATAGCCCAAAAATAAAAAATAAAAAAATAAATCACCATCACTACACCAACTTGCTGGCTTGGGCCTGGAATCATATTTAATTTTATTTTAATTGTCATATATGTTTTATCTAGACATTCAAATAACATTAAATATAAGTTAATTTTATAGTTATTTATACTAAAGTGAAAAAATTAAAATTAAATAATCATTCTATTATAAAAATAAACTAAATAAAAATAATGACATATAATATTTTATTTCATTAAATTTATATTATAATTTTATTAGATAGAGCATGAATGAGGTGGTGCACTAAGTCTATTCAATAATTTTTTATAATGGAGTTGATAATATTGGATACATTAAATATTTTTAAAAGAATGGAAAATCTAAACGATACATTAGTTTGTAGATTTGTCTCTGAACTTCAAAAATATCTCAAGTCACTCCCTCAACTTTCATACTGTTATGTAATTTAGTACCTGAACTTTACACATTTAGCCATTTAGTCCCTACCATGAAAATATGACAGAAAAGAACCATCGATGGTGCTATTTAAAAAATTCATACTTACCGCAAAATGTAAAATTGCTGCGTGGGAGTAGCATATCCTCTGCGTTGCACGACACCGTAAGCAGCCTGTTCCTGCTAGCATCCACTTTATAATGAGACAAAAGCCTCCTTCGGGGCATCTTAAACACTCCTGTTATATGGAATATATACGCTCATATTAATTAATATAATTACTGACAAAGTTAAATTCTATTAAATTAATGATACACCAGAAAAAATAGTATTGAAGAAAATTTAAATCATATATGGTGTGTAGTACAACAATATACTTTGATATTAACTATTAACGTTAATACCAAGTTGGTATTACCAACATCACCTTGGATTTTATGATGTTTTATTTGTATCAGCAGCATAATATAGTTAATAATAGTGCTATGCTCTGTCACAGTATATTTAGATTATTTAAATTTGATACCAATATTACAATGTTTATACATAGTTGTCAATATCAATTTAAAATATAAAAAGTATATAGTGTCTATCATCATTGACTTATCTTAAGTTTCATTGGAATTAAGGACTTAAGGATTTGAAAAGGAAAAAAAAAAAGAAAGAATGTTAATTAAGTCTAAAAAAGTTGAATTAATAATGATTAGATTCTTCCCAAAAATTTTGAAAAAATGAGTTGCAAATATCTATTCAAACACAGATAAAAAAATTTTGTTACAATATAAGAGTTGCATTATTTAATAATTAAATACTTATTTACAATTAAAAATTTTAAATTTGTAATTATCTGGATCCAAGGATTCATCTAGAAGACTAGAACTGAATCTTGGGGGAGGGGTCAAAATGCAAGAGTACATTAGAACCGGGGGGCTAAAATTAGTTTTATTATCTTTAACACATAAAAACAATATAAGTTTTAAAAAGATTTTATGTAAAATGTATGCTTACCTCGTCTAAATTAGTCTCTGTTTGGATCGGGGAAGGATGTCTCCTTTTTCTTTATTTTCTATTTTCCTCATTTTCTCTTCACCATTGCTAGATCAAAACTTTAATGGTTCTGGTTTAATATTTGGTAAAATCATTATTTTAATTTTACATATAAATATATATTTGAACTATTAAAATTTTGATCAAAACAATTTAAAACTATGATATTCTATTTACAAATTTTATGTAAAATAATAATAATAATTTTATGAAAAATTAAATATCAACCGTTTGAAAAAGCATTAATCTAATGGTGATAAAGCAAAAATGAGGGAAATTGAAGTAAGAGCAAAGGAGACACCCCTCTCCTATTTAGACAGATATTTCCAGGTTATATTTGAGAAATTATTGTGTCAAGGATTTTACTGTTATTAATTTAATGTTCTGATACTTAACTTCAATTCTCCAAAAAAGATTAAATATTTTTTTAAATTGAAAAAGTATCATTTTCTCTGACTTTCAAAGTAAGAAATTATTTGATCTCTAGACACAAATTACATCATATGTCATTATATGAAGCACTTGGCCAACCCATAATTCCTTAAGCGTAAGGCAGACGTTAAGATTCTATATGCAGCAATTCAAATGCACAAACACAAGGAAAAGTGTAAATAGCAAATACTGCCAAAAGTGTCAACAGAGTTTTGTTTTCCAAAGGAAACAAAAACTAGGAGACAACAATGATTTGGGCCACTATATTTTTCCCAGTATAAAAAGCTGGTTATTAAATTTATGAATTTAAAATTAAAGATGCACTGTATTAGATTTTATGTTTATTTATTATTTTTTTTATATTTGCTAATAATTACATGGGAACCACGCATGTATGTGTTATGTACTAACATGTCCAAAAAACCAACTACCAACAAGCACTCATCAAATTATACTATTTCCTTTTCTACCAAAAAAAAAATTATACTATTTCCTTTGGTAAATTTTTATTATTTGCTTATCAACATCATTATCACAAGCAACTTGGCCACCCATCTCTATTATATATTTCACACACACACACACACACATCGACATATAATAATCAAAGTGAGAAGAATATTACTAAGTTGCGCATATGCTCTCTCAATATTATTAATTATAAAGAGAAAGCTTATCTAAAAAAATCAATTTTTGAGCACTATTGATGGGAAATAATTAATGTTTGATGAGATTTAAATCCCTCCCCACAAACAGCAATTTTCTTGTTTCTGCCTCCATAATTTAATCTGTCATTTGTTTGAAATAATTATGCCTATATATATATAGATATATTCTATTCAATTTAAATGATTAGCTATATAATATTATAGTAGTTAAAAATGGAATAATGCAATAAAAAATTATGTAACTAACAGTTAAAATTAAATAACAATATCAATAAAATTTTATTTCCTTTTGAAGAAACAATTGGATTAAATTTTAAATTGTAATAATAATTATAATTTAACATGAGTTGATTTGATTCAAATTTATAAAAGAAATGTTACCTTTTTTTTTTTTGGGTAAGTTATGAGCAATATGGCTCACTTTAAATTTTATGCGAGCTAAGGTTGACATATGCTATGGCTAGTTACTAAAAAAAAAAATAATGAAATGCAATTACTTAATCTTGATTTATTTATTTTAATTTTTTATATAGGAAGAAGTAAAAATTTTTAACTACACTTTATTATTACTTTAGAAAAATGGTTATTTTTATATAATATAGAAGATACAAAGGAGAATGAGAAAATGACGTTCTCTTCTTGACTTTTGTAACTTTTCCATGATCTTTTGCAAATCAGCAGTGCTGTTTTATTTTGACTTACATGATTTGCTTTGTTGACACACACATCTAATCCAATATTCTAATTATTACAAAATATAGAATAAACAGTGATACTATTTATAAGCTACATATGTATTGTTAGTTATAGTGTAGTTCTTTTCACACTATGCAATAATTTTTTAATTTATTTTCACATATTTTCATTAGTTTCCATGTAACTTTTCCTATAGGTTTAATATTTGTTTTAATACATTATTTCAACAACATTAAATGATAGAAAAGTAGTATATTTTATCAAACACTTTTAATTATTATCTTTCTCCATAGAAGACAAATATTATTAGTTATTTTTTATTGACAACATATTGTGAGCTCAAGTTTTGCAAGAAAGCTTAATATTAATTATGCTGCTCATACACTGTATATCATACATACATACACATCAAAAGGTGCTTGACTCAATTAAGAAAGAAATATAAATCATCTCATCCTAGAATCTCAAGTTTAAGATGCCGCTGAGATACTCATGAGGCTATCATTACTAATAACAATTTTACATAATAGGGGTTTGGATTATAATGGATAGGAAGTGGTACTATTCCAAATTTTTCAGGATATATGCCGAGTAATGGAATAAAAGAAATCATACATAAATACATATACATATATTAATTTATGGAATAAATAGAGCAAGATAACGTACCATACAAAAGAGGCTTCAAGAGTCCGGCAGCGAATTCCCATGCATCACCATCAAGGTTGGTCTTGCCCTGATTTGAATCAGAGCCGTCGATCATGTTGAACTGCCCGACGGTATCCAACGTACCAGATTCGATCTCATAGGGATCTCCACCTTCCCAGAAACACAAAAGCTTGTCTCCCCACCTCAATACGCTAGTGTTAGCCACATTCTTCATGACCTTCGTGTTCCCAACCTTCCTTCCACCTTTCAACACAGAAAATGGGCCCCTATGTGTAAACCGCCACGTGTCGGTCTTGGGATCGTGCTCCTCCACTTGAGCCTCCGTCTTCACGTACTTGGCCATATATTTCACTCTCTTACTCACATTATCGATGCTGAACGCTCGCAGGTATCCATGACCGTCTAGCGGATGCACTGTAGAGCCATGGTCGTCGGAGAAAAGCCCCGGCCCTGTCAAATAATACGTGCCCGACGGGAAGTCAGCCGGTATCGCCCCGTCGACGACGCGTAGGGTTACTGGTTGGATCGTTTCTTGGCGTTGGGAAACAAATAGGAATTGGTAGTCCCAAAAGGCAGCTATAGAATCATCAAGCTCTATGGTTGGCGGCACCGGCACAGGCACCGGCACCGCCACTCGAGGGTCTGGTGTGGTGATTGATATAGCTCGAGGCACGGTGGTGGCCGGAGATAATAGAGGTTGGTTCGCCGTAGATGATTTTGTGGAGGGAATTAATGGAGGAGGAGGAGGAAGAGGGAACGTCAATGGTTTGGTTTGCATTTTTCGGAAGAGAGTGAAGCCTTGTGTGTTTGTGTTCAGTTGGTCACTTGAGGGTGGCAACATGTCGGCTATAAATATATGAAGATGGAATAGTTGTGATATGGATATGCACTTGGTATATGCTTTAATTACAGATTTGCCATTGTAGGGTTTGGACTTTGGAGCGAGTGACCAATTCATGATTCTTGCCGAATCGAATCAAATATTAAATCGAAAACGCCAATAGTTTATGTTCGTATGGGCTAATTGAATTGAATCAATAGTCGAGGAATCAATAACGTGATAATTAAATTACAAAAATTATATATTTATAATAATTTAAATATAAAAAATAAATATGAAATTGTTATTTAATTTAAAAATAAAACTAAAATATTTTAAGTCTATTATTATTTAACAAGCCACATAATACAATATAATATTAAATGATTAAAAAATGGGTCATTTTTTTTAAAAAATGATTAAAAAATTAAAAAGAAAAAGGGTCATTTTTTGAGCCGTCTAGCTTTTAAGAACAAGATCTAACTGGTTTCTAGCTTGATCTTAGTTCTCAATCCATAAGTCTATCCAACGTGGTCTGACCTGGCCCAACTTTTTAAATGATTTTTTTGACTTGATTGAGCTGTTAGCCTGATCGGTTGACGGTCCGTCCAGTCTGACTGTTTGTTTAGTTTTAAAAAAATTGATTGAGTTTAAATTCTCAAAATAGTAAGATATTCAACAATTCTCAAAATGATCGAGTTTAAATTTAGAAAAAAAAAACTTGTGCATTATGAGAACTTATCCCTAATTGAGACAATTGAATTTGACTACTTGAGTTTAAATTATTTAGTGCATGTTTGGATAAGTAAAATAATTGACTTTTTAGTTAAACAAATTAATTTTCCGCAAAAATACCCAAACATCAGTTAGACATGTAATCGATTGTTAGGAGAAAAATTAATTTTTTTCATAAGTTCCCTTGCATAGCTTTTGCATTCTTTTGCGTTCAAAAGAGAAGAAAAGCTTATCAAAAAGTTGATAAAAAAAGCATGTGAAAAAATTATACAATACGGCCCAAAAAATTATAAGAAAGATGCAGAATTTAATAAAAATAAAAATAAATTCTTTTTTAGTAAAATTTAAATTTTGGATCCTCAAAAAAATTGCTAGTATAAGTTTATATTAACTACCATCCTTTGCTTAGCATTTACTATAAAACTAATTTAAATAAAATATTAATTGTTAGATGAAAATTAATTTAATTTAATTTTAAATTGAGAGTCATTACAAAGATTGTTGTAAAGGTTCAGAGAGTGAGAGAGAGAGAGATTTTGTGTCATTTGTTACATTGCTATATTTTTTATATTACCAAAATTTTAAGGTAGTGTTTAACATTTTCGTTAGCTATGGCTCATATCTATGATATAATTAGAAATTAATTTGTATATTATCATCTTCATTGGTTATTGTAAAATTGATGTTTAGTATTTAAGAATTAAATATTTTTTTTATTAAATTTACTTTAACTAAAATATATTGAGTTACTCCCTCCGTTCAAAAATGTTAGTCATTTTTGAGGAGTTAGATATTAAAAAATATAAGAAATTTTTAGTCTTTTGAGTTGTAATCCTTATTTTTTTTAAAAGTGTCCCTATTAATAATAACTTTATATTTATTGTAGGATATTTAATAGAAGTAAATATGAAAAGATAGGATTAGTTAAAAAGTAAGTAATTACTTTATTAGGGTAACATTTAATTAAAAATACTTTACATTTTTAACAGAGAGAGTATTTAGTTATGTAAATTTAAATGTTAATATTAATATAATTTAAATATTTTAATTAATTAGATATATAATTTAAATAATATATTTTACTTCTTAAATAAAATGTAATAACTTTAACAATATTATATACAAATTTATCAATAATTTAATTTTAAAACGTAATGTCTTTTATGATAATTTATACAGTTAAAATTGATTCTAAATAAATTCTTTAAATATTTTTAATTCTGTTAAAATTAATTTTAAAAAAATAGTATCTAAACAGATTAGATTATAACATAATTAATTATGATTAAAATTTATTATTTAATTAATTATTTTTATAATCTATTATATTCAACTGAAATCTAAACGGGTACTTAATTGATAACCATCGTAGAGGAGGGAGAGACTGGTTGAGTTCATGACTTTCTAAATTTTTAATTTTTTTTCTTAATATTGTTCAAGTTTTTCACATTTTTGCCTTCCAAGTTTATGCAAACATTGCGTTGACCTCTTCCATAATTAAATTCTACCACCACTCTTTTTCCAAAAGGTACATACATGATTTTACATCGGTTAAAAAAATCAGAGTAAAAAGTCCAAAATTTTAATCGGTATATAAAAACTATGAAGAGTAGTAATTTTGTAAATAAGTTGTGGTTTTTTTTTTTACTTCCTATACTGATTATTAAAAAAAATGAAAATAATTTTATTAAGGGTTCTACACCAGTTAATATAATAACAAGTGTAAAATTTCTCCGCCAAAACCCTCCTCCTCTTTTGTGCCTTTAACGTAGATTTGATTTATCGCACTTTTATCAAGGGCTTTACACCCTCGCTGGTCACTTGTCTTCTTCCTCACATCGTCCACTTCTCTATGCTGGTCATCTTCTCCTTGTTGTTCCAAGTCTTTTTTATATTAAATTTTTTATATTATGTATGCTTGAGGATATTATACTCTATCAAAATAATTTAAATTATTTGATTAGATATTTCTTAAACTTATATATCTATGATTCATTTTTTAATCTTTGGACGTGAAACTTTTTTTTTATTCTAATATTTTCTTTACTACTTTTTTTCTCAATTTTTTTCATTTTCTTTTTCTTCTTGCCTGAATTTATACTTTTTTAAGTCTCCGAGGCCTCATGTGTATTCAATTTTTTTTTCTTTTTCTTCTCCTTCTCTCTTTTCTTTTTTTAATGTCTTGTATTTTTTTTCATTCTTCATTCTTTTTCTTTTTTTTCTCTCTCTTGTTTTTTTTGTCCCCAATCGAATGGTTCATAATACCATATTAGATTTTTTATATTAAGTATATTTAAGTATAGTCTACTATACCGAAATAGTTTAAACTATTTGGTTAGATATTTTCTAAACTTATATATCCATATATTCATGATTCATCTTCTAATCTTTAAATAAAAGGCTTTTTTAATATTTTAATATTTTATGCTCTCATCGTGCCATCACTGAGATCCACATCATTGCAATTTGTAAGGTATAACATCTTATTTCATGTTCATCGCTTACAATTCTTATACCAAATGTCCTTTTAGATGGTTTCTACACTGATTCTAGAACTGGCATAAAAAACTTCCTACAACCGTTCTTGATAGTATTTTTTTTTTTTTTGGTGTAAGTGACTAAATGCTAGTTAGTTTATTACCAAGTGAAAAATTGTTGAAGTGGGGTATGCTTGGCAGCATTTGAAAAATGTGGTGGACATAAAAATATAGAGTTGCAGTTTTAGTGGCAGACACAAAATGCTTCGATTTCCATTGTTTGTGCTTTTGTACTTCTATATTTCTGGTAAAACCATAAATTATATAATTTGAATCAAGTTTTCGTGGCCAAATATTAATTTACAATATATTTTTCCTTAATTTCTAGTACACTTATAGTATGAGGAGAGCAAGTCATCATGTGGCGGCCACAATGAGAGGTTGGTAATTATAATGAGTGAGAAGAAAAATATGCAAGTTGCATCATAATAACTCAATCGTTAATTATAATATATTTTACCTCAACTTTTTAATATTTTGCGATATAAAATATTCATTTTCTACAGAGCCCATTATTATAATTTATAGTGTGACTGTTTCAAGAATAATCATACACATAGTCTTCCAATTCATATTCAGAGATATTAAATTAACCTGCACATGTGCTGTGTAATTTTAAATACAGAATTACTTTATGTGCGTTATGTGCTATCTATGTTTTTTTAATATAAAATAATTTTTCATTGTTTGTGCTTTTGTACTTTTATAGTTTTTGTAACACCATAAATTATTTAATTTGAATCAAGTTTCCGTGGCCAAATATGATTTATTTTTAGTCTTTCTGTCCTTAATTACTAGCAAGATTAAGGTCCATTTTTATTCTTGAACTATTCTTTAAGGAGCACTCAATATTTTAAATTATTTGTAGTAGCAATTTTACCCTTAAAGTAATTAAAACATAACATATTTGCCCATGACATTAAATGCCCCAATGTTGACCATTAAAAATGCTGATAAGGACTTAAGTTTGACCAAATAAGCTACCTATCATGTCAAATAAATCCAAATTAAAGTGCATTTTCGTTACATTTTAATTATTTTAGAAGCAAAATTGTTATGATGCAAATAGTTTAGGATACTGTGTGTTTCTCAAAGAGTAGTTCAGGACAAAAATACACCTTAACTTGGATTCACTTGACATGATATGTGGCATTTTCGGTTAAACCTAAGTCTTAGCATTTTTAATGGTTAACGTTGGGGTATTTAACGTCAAATGCAAATATGCTATGTTTTAATTACTTTAAGGGATGAAATTGCTTTCACAAAAAAATTAAGATACTTAGTGCTATTCAAAGAATAATTTAAAAGTAAAAATGCACCTTAATCCTTTTTAGTACACTTATAGCATGAGAAGAGCAAGTAATCATCATATGGCGGCCACAATGAGAGGTTGGTAATTACAATGAATGAGAAAAAAATATGCAAGTTGCATTATAATAGCTCGATCATTAATTATAATATATTTTACCTCCACTTTTTAATTTGTGAAATAAAGTGTTCATTTTTCTGTAGATTTCATTATTATAATTTATAGTATGATTGTTTCAAGAATGATCCTATATATACCCTTCCAATTAATTTAGATATTAAATTAATCTATACATGTGCTATGTATTTGTCCACAAGGGGAAGGTTTATGTTTCGTGGTTGAGTCACGAGAGTTGCAATACAAAGAGGTGTATTTTATTCATTAGAAATGGTCAATATATATAGGAGAGAAGAGTTGACAGACATCTCATAATTTTCTCTCGTGATGATTGACTCTATAAAACAAAAAAGAGAGTAAATAGCAATTCAACAATATGAAAATAATTACAGAATATATGATGATTTAAATATAGGGAGAATTATATACAAGTCCTACTCAAGAATATTAACTACTCCCAAGTCTATTTACAACTGAGCTTAGGAAAATGACAACACTTTTCTCCCTGCAAAAACATAAAAATAGCAAAACTAAGGTTATGAGGTAAATGGGCCTAGCTAGAAAGTGAAGACCCACTTCCAATACCCCCCCTAAAGCTAGCAAATAGATGTTAGTCATTTCCAACTTGTTTATGAACTCATCAAACTTTGTTCTCAAGCCAATGTCTTGGTCATCATATTAGCAACTTGCTTTTCAAATAAGATGTAGGCCAAGTCTATTACCTTAGCTTTAATCTTTTCCTTGATAAAGCGTTGATCAATCACTATATGCTTTGTTTGATCATTTTAAACTAGGGCTTTAGCAATCTTGAGTGCAGCTATACTATCACTCTACATCTTGATTGGATTACCCATTTTAAGCCTAAGGAGTATAAGACATATTCCTTTATAGATCGCATAGGTCAATGCTAAGCTCGTGGGCATAACAAGCTGAATCTTGCTTCTCTAGGTTTACCCCTAGACAATTCTAATTTTGTTGAGTTTTGTGAGGCACAGGGAATTGGTCATAAATTCTTAACCCTAAGGACTCCTAAACAAAATAAAGTGGTGAAAAGAAAGAATAGAAATCTAGAGGGGATGATTAGAGCAATGCTGAACAAGAAAGAACTCCTAAAATATTTTAGGTAGATGTAATGAGCATATCTTTCTACATCACTAATAGAGCTTACATGAGGTCAATCTTTGGTGAAACAGATATTGAGCATTAACATTCTCGTAACTCTTTCTATCCATAACTTCATCCATATAATTTTAGCCATAATATTTATAACTCCTTAATTAAACAATTGTAATAGTTGTAAATCCTGCATTTTAAGTTAAAGCTTATCTCCTTCATAGTAGTATAATTAGGACCCTTGTTTCCCTTGCAATACATCTCAGAATGAATAAATAAACTAGAATACCTTCTTTCATTCAGTTTTTGTACCATTAGGCAAGACTCCATACGAGCTAGACAAGGAAAGAAAGCCTAACTTGTCTCATTTATGTTTTTGGCTATAAGTGTTTTATATGTAATAATGGTGAAGATAATTTAGATAAGTTTGATTCTAAAAGTGATGAAGCTATCATTTTAAGTTATTCTAATAATAGCAAAGCTTTTAAAGTATCTAATAAAATGACTTTAACCATTGAAGAGTTTATTCATGTTAGATTTGAGAAATCCTCTTTAATTGAAACAAAAGAGGAAGAGACTATAAATCTTCCTCTTGGTGATCTTTCATTTGGTAATAAGGAGGAAAATCAAACCAACATTAAACCTGAGATTGATAATGAAAATGCACATACCAATACTCCAAGAGGTTGGAAGTATAGTAAATATCATTCCATTGATCACGTCATTAGTAAAATTGATGTTATGGTTAGAACTAGAGGTTCATTTAAAGAAGTATTCCATTTCAGTGTATTTCTTTCTAAAATTTAACCATTTGACATTGAAGAAGCCTTAACTAATTAGTATTGGGTTATAGCAATGCAAAAAGAGCTAAACTAGTGTAAGAGAAGTCAAGTTTATGGCTTAGTCCTTAAACCTAGTAACATCCAGTTATCAACACTAAATGGATATTTTAAAATAAGATTGATGAAATTGGTATAGTAGTCAGAAACAAAGCTAGATTGGTTGTAAAAGGTTATAATCAAGAAGAGGGCATTGATTATGATGAAACCTTTACTCCAGTTGCAAGACTTAAGGCTATTTGCTTATTACTTGCATTTCTATGAATTAAGGACTTTAAATTGTTTCAAATGGATATTAAAAGTAATTTTTTAAATAGACCAATCACTGAAGAGGTATATATGGAACAAACACTAGGTTTTGAGGATTCATCTATACCAAATCATGTGTTCAAACTAAAAAAGGATTTGTATGATCTTAGCGGGCTCCTAGAACTTGATATGATAGACTAAGTATCTTCTTGCTAAGTAAACATTGCTACAAAATGGTAATATTCAAAGGTTATTTTAGCTAATATTCAATGGTTGTAAACCATTAAGTAATCAAACGTTGAATATATTCTTTGAGTCTTTATTCAATAGTTTTTAACTGTTAAATATTCATACCTTATTTAATAGTTGTTTACAGAAAATCATTGAATATATGTATTGGGGAGGGAATATTTAACAGTTGTGGAAACACAACCATTGAATATTATTGATATATTCAATGGTTCTATGACAGAATTGCTAAATATATGAATAATATTCAATGGTTTTGTGTCCAACATTGTTGAATATTTGTTCAGTGCAGATTTGGTCATGATATTCAATGATTTTTCCTCATAATTGTTGAATATTATGATCTAATTTTTTAAAATAAGGTGGCTGCATTTCTAGCAATCCCCTTGCATTGAACATTTATAGATACAACATCTAATACCAAAAATAGAATTCACAGCCAACAATAATCTTATATATGAAATTTATATTATTCATTCCTACACAAGCTATATACAATTGAACTAGCTTAAATTAAATCAATCAATGGCTAAAATAAAGCTCTAAATCCTAAAAATTGGCCAAGTATATATACCTACATCTACGTCAACTTTAAGCATATGCCTATATCATCTATTTTTTCACTGTTGTTGGTTGTTATAGCTAAACCATACTTGAAAAATACTATATGCCAACTCCTCAAGGATTTTTTTCCATTTGAGTCTCACTAAACACATTATAGTATGTATCCTTGTAGTATTAATTTTGCAAAAACAACAACAAATTAAAGTCATATTAATTAATAAAAATATCATATAATAATGAGAAGGTTGATAACATATATACATTGTCTGGAAGAGTCCCAATGAGAGCATGTTAGACTATGTCTTTCATATATTTCATGACAGCGTACCCACAATCCCTTAGCTTTTTCATGTTATTCCGAACACTACAATCACACATTGAATAAAAAAATCTAATAAGTGAATGATATGACATGACTTATAGTTATGTTGTAAACACAATTAATGATAAATATATATACCTTGATAACTATCCATGATGTCACTTTATCAAGGCAATAACTACCCATTGTTAATTATTAGGATTATTGATCGACTTTAGTATGGTATATAATAATGACTTTAACATGCAACAGAAAAGTTGATATGAGAAATATTCTTACAAAAATAATGAGTTACTTACATATATGCACAAAACTTAGTAAACTTAGTGATTAATCATCTCTACTATATGCAGCTTGTTAGTAGGATTGCCACCACTAATAGGGTTGAGGTATTGTCACAATTTAATTTTGAAGAAAGTGAAGTATTGTAAAGTGACTTACCTTTCACAATAAGGCATTATGAATATTTTATTCTTGTTGGTGCCGTGTTACTTGAAGTATTTAGATAGCTTTTGAGCTATTTCTATTCCTTTCTTAGGATTCATTGTCTCGTAGCTATGAGGAGAGACCAGGGCTGGTGAGTATAACCCTCTTCGGTATATCTCTCTTAGCAAGTATGATGGTATATAAGTTTCTTAAATTTTAAAATTATTGGATCAATAAATGACTAAAACATAAATATAGCTAAACATTTAATGTCAAGTTTTAGAAACATGCCTCATATACAAGTTACACAAGGTAGTGGTAGCCTATGCATGGTTGAATAAGTCAATCAACACCTCATTATTGACTTGGTTGATAGACTTTGGATCTCTATACATCTCTATAAGGAAAGGGAATATTACTCCTTCTTGTGTCTTTGTACAAGTCTTAAGCAACTTCCAGTATTTTTCGGGTGTGACTACTTGATGCTGAGGTACTGACTGAGAGGCTTTACGCATATGGGTTTGAGGGAGAGCCTTCTGTGCTTCCTTGAAAAATATGATGCACTCCTTGAATTTTTTAATAGAGTTCTTATCATTTCTTTTCTTTCACTTATTATTCACTAGTGTTTTTATAGCCGCCAGTGCTTTCTTTCCTATAGGCTTATCAACAAGCTAGTTTTTCACACATATGTAGCTAGAGATAAACTATAAATAAATGTAAGAGGAAAAATTTCAAGTATGAGTTTAACTGCTATACCTTTAAAGATAACATTGAAATATATATGAGATGAACTGACCATGCTATAAAGCTTCTAATTGCATCTACTACTCTCCTTATGTCTTTAATAGGATGAGGCAGATCATAATTAGGCTTCTTAACTATCTCCAAACAAACTTGATTGTCCCTTCAAAGATAGTCATATTTGTGAAGCATGATTTGTTCAACAACATTGTATATACATCTTAGTGTAACCACATTGTCATCTTCTCCCAAACAATCAACATTAGTCTTACCCTAAAAAAAGATGAAATCATTATATAATATGAATAACATTAAAATGAATAAGGCTAGAAAAATGAATAATATTAATTCAGGTAGGAGTTGAGATAGGACAATGCAATTGGAATTCACATTAGAGATAGCATCACCTACTAAAAGCCTAACTTATGCTAATTTAGCATTATGTCAATGAGTCAAGATTGTTTTTATATCTATTGCACCTGAGCTTGTATTTGCTATTTCTATTTTGCTAGCTCTTGCCTTATTTCTTGAACCTCAATTATGTTTGTACCCCTCTTTAAAGTATTCTTTCTTTGTAATGCCAAAGCTAATGCACCAAATGTGACTAAGATGGTCAGTATTTTGCAATGTCTTCTCCAAGATATCCTCATTAGTAGCAAAAGTGCTTGCTAATGCCTCCCGAGACAAGCTCTCCTGTGAATCAGTAAAAGTAAAGTAAATAACTAAAAACAAATAAATAATAACATTATATTGTTAACGCTTACAAATAAGTTGAAATAAATGTTGACAAAAGTAATAATATTTCAATAGAATAATAAAAATAATACCTTGAACTTTGGACTATGGTGTGAGTCAACAAAAGTTTTTCATTTATCTAAATTTACAATTAGCCTAATAAGGGGAGAAATGTATTATTGATACCCTTTACATTAGGGTTATGCAAGAATTTACAAAAAACAAAACTTCTAAAAGCTTGAAGGGCTATCATAGGCTTTTGCAAGACAAACTTCTTATGCCTCTCCTTGATCTCAAATCCTGACTGCAAAACAAACAATTTAATTTGGGAGGAGGACATATATAACAAAAAATTTAAAATAATAATCAAAGTGATAATATCTTACTATTATAGTATTTCACACTCCATTTGTCATAAGGGAAGTTGCATTCTTTCATGATTTTAAACTGATAGGCATACGGGACTTTACCACTACCTCGATATAAGTGATGAAGTTATTACTATCAATTAATTGATTTTTATTATTTCATTTAACAGTAAACTTCTTACCTCCATTTCTTGCTTTTGTAACCTACTCCATCACAACCAACTCCTTCTTTAATTGTTCTTGCTCCTTGTTAGTCACAGTTTGCCTGCTAGGACTATTGGATCTAGAGCTAGTGTATAGATGATCTCCCTTAGTAGCCATTTACTTATGAAGACATTAATAATCAATATTAAATAATCCAATAATATATCAAACAAGAGAAACATCATAACAAAATTAAATTAAAAAACAAAAAAATAACTAATAATAAAAAAATATTCAACTAATCATAAGTAAAAATAAAACCCATTAACATGTTTATTTTGTTCTTTTTCTTTTCCTTGTTCTAACTACTTTTTTAACTAATTCCTTCTTAACTTAATAGTTTTTTTTTCTTCAATTGAATTGATTTCCCCTCTTCGAAATCCAAATGCCCTTGCTATAATCACATCTTACATAGAAACTATCATCTTCAATACTATCTAAACCATTATCATTTTCAAATAATTTCCCACAAAATGGATTAACCTCAACTTCATCATTTCTTCTATTTTGATCATTTTCATAACTTTCTATAGCTTCCATTTCTTCACTTCCTTGTTACTTCACAAACCAATAGAGCATTCCTGATCAGCAGGATTATGGACATAAAAAATTTGTTTCGCTTATAATTAAAAGGATCCTCTTTATACCCTTCCTTCTTTAGATTCACCTTAATCACCCCAAAGCCATCGACATCTAACTTATTCTTATTTCTAACCTATTGGCAACTAAAGACTGAAACTTAAAAGGAGATGTAATCCAAATCCTAAATGTTCTCAATTAACTAGAAGTAATGCATTTTTAAATAAAAGGGTTTCTTATTTTTCACACTGGATATGTGCATGCCATAGATATGGTGGACACACCATTATTTTGCATTGTGCTTTAGTCATCATGTTCCTTTGTGTAGAACTTGTATTCATAAATGATATAGCTTACATAAGAGAGTAAATGCTTGTTCAATCCTGGTAATGGCCATCTCAATCTATCAGGAATTGAATTAGGGCTGACATTATACTTCCCTTTGATATGCTCTTTTAACTAGTGTATAAATTGTTTATTGTGCAGTTTGGCAATCTAACTCTTTAATCAATGATGGTTCTGCCTCTTAAGCTTTGCTTTATGAATCTTTACATACTTATCAACCTTTGGAAAGTTGCATAGCACAAAAATGTGTACTTTTTCGCACTAGTTGCTTAAGACAGTAATAAATTTTCTTTTGTTATCCTTTCTGGACCTTCTTCATTGGCAACCTTGGGATTCTTGAAGTATTAACTATAGAAATGAACAGCCTCTTTACAAATATATTGTTCAATAATGTAACTTTCTGGTCAACTCTAACTTTTCACATTTCCTTTTAATACTTTTATGTTATGCTCAAATAGGTACATTCACCTCAAATAAGTAGGACTATATAATTGTACCTCTAACCAAATGAAATGTTAGGTGTACCATTATATCAAAGAATGTAGGAGGGAAAAGCATCTTCATCCTACATAATGTTTGCACAATTCAACTTCACAATCTTAACAACTTGTTAAGGTTAATTATTTTACTACAGAGATACTTAAAAGAAGTAATATAGCTTTGTGACTATAGCTTACACATTATCGGGTAAAATACCACCTATAACTACTGGAATAAAATTCTCTATGAAAACATGACAATCATGAGTCTTTAAACACTTTAGCTTCAAATCCTTTATTGAGATAAGGTTCCTAACATTTGAAGAGTACCCATATGGAACCTTGATTGCAACAAGAAACTCATAAAAACTTTTCTTTTCTTTATTAGACAGTGCGTAACCTTGTATTAATGCCATCTTTAATCTTTCTTAGAATATTAAGCAACCTTCTAACAAGACTATCATAGACATTTTTCTTAATATGCATCATATCAAGAAAGTGTCTTACATTCAAGGTCTTTTAATATGGAAACTCAAAGAATATTAACATTTTCTTCTACCTGCTTGTTCCAACATACTTTGCAAATGGTTTATCAAATTCAATGTCAAGGTCTTTTACCTTATCAAATAGTTACTCACCAATTAATTTCTTTAGTAGCCTCCCTTCTTCTAATTTTCCATTGAACAAATTTTTCTAATGATGGTATTCATGCTTGTCACCCAACCATTTACGACGCCTAAGGTATATGTTCTTCATACCATGCTTCGTCCTCACCAAACATGTGCCTTCTTTACAAATAGGGAATTCAAATTATCCTTTAATGCTATGCTTGACAAATTACCATGTGTCAAAAAGTTATTGATTTTTTTGAAAATGCATATGGCTCTCAAATTGAATATCTCTTCTTTGTAGGCATCATATATCTCTATATTTGTCTCCCATAATAGCTTTAAGTTTTCAATCAATAGTTCTAAGTAAACATATATGTCATTTTAAGGTTAGTTAGGCCTCGAGATTAATAAGGATAATATGATAAACTTTCACTTCATATAAAGCCATGAAGGAATGTTATAAATGACCATCATCATAGGCCATGTATTATGGATACTACTATGCATCCCATGTGGGTTCTTCCCATCAATAGATAATGTAAGGCGTGGGTTCACATCTTCTTTTTTGAACTCAAGGTGCTTCCTATCAAACCTTGTTCATTCAAGATAATCAACTAGATGTCAAACCTTATCATCTTTAATCCTTCCACATGTATGCCATGTTAAATTCTTTGCCTTTTGATGTATGCTATGCAAGTGCTTAAATCTTAGGATAGTGGGTTAGCTCATCATACTAATTACTGAATAAGATGAAATCATTAGGCCAAGCATGTGTCTTCTTATAGAGCAAGTCAACTATGTGTAACACCTTTTTTTACATCATATAACTAGCTTGGGAGCTTGTTATTCTTTGATAGCATTAATATGATTAGAGAGAGCAAGCTTGAGAAGCTTGTATCACTCTACCCACATGTAGCTTTCAAGTTGTACAATTCTAACACAGTATACAATAGAGTAAACTCAATATAACCCTTGTACAAAGGTCTCTTCGCATCATTTTTCAACTTTTTCAACTTCTCTAGAAAATTCTCAAAATCCCTTTTCATCGTATTGGCCAATTCTTCAAAATAGCAGTCAACCTCATAACACTTGTGTCGAAATCATAAACAATTTTCCATATGCCCCCCTGCTACTATTATTCACATCTTTAGATATCTCTCTATGCTTTACCTAATACTTATAACTCTAATCAATTCCATACTTACAAGTCAAGTTCACATGTTTTAAAAGAAACTGACTTCACGTTATAGTTTAAACAAAGGAAAACAATTTGCTTGTAGTCTTTTGCATTACTAACTATAAACTTAATGAAGTATGCTACTCCATCCTAATATTCTTTGGATAGACTATTGATATACATTCACTTCTTATCCATAATTAATGCCCTTGTTTAAGAAAGATAATAAAGATAGAAAAGCATTCAGTGAGTTAGGAGTTAATTATTTAAAAAAAATTAGACAATTTTAGTAACATAATGGCTTAAAACTAGTGTTCCTTGAGCTTATGCTCTCTATTTATACTAATTTAATTAAATAAAATGTTAAACTACTTCAAAAAACTTCAAACAAAGCTTAAAGTTGTTCTACATAAGTTCACAAAAAAAGAAAAAAATTCAGCAGCATAATAGCTTAAAATCGGTACTCCTCAAACCTTATGTTCTTTATTTGTACTAATTTAATCAAACAAAATGTTAAACTACTTCAAAAAACTTTAAACAAAGCTTAAAGTTATTCTATATAATTGCAAAAATAAATGAAAAAAATTTAGTAGCATAGTAGCCTAAAGTTAGTGTTCTTGAGCCTTATGCTATCTATTTATACTAATTTAATCAAATAAAATATTTAAGGAAAGCTCAAACTTGTTCTTTGTAATTGCAAAACAAAAATTTGAAAAAATATCAGTAGTATAATGACATGAAATTGAACACTTCTTAGGCTTAATGCCTTCTTTGCACAAATTCAATATTAAAATAATAATAATTTCAAGTCAACATATATATAGATCAATCTCAAATCAATTTCAGAACAAAGGGCTAACTACAACTAAAAGAATAAACAACTGTGTAACATGATAACTGTAATCTATAAAGAAACAAGTCTAGTTCCAAGATCAATAGGGAAAAAAGTAATCAAACAAAAAAAAAGAAATATTTAAGAACAAGGGTTGCTTGCAATTATACATGATTTTTCCCATGATCGAACTAGTTTCCATCAACTACCACTTTAACATCTATGTATTAGCTACTTATGCAATTTTTAGCTCCATTTGTGGATTAATTCTTTTTTTTTTCAAAATTATAGGATTAATAGAACTAATGATATAAAAATAGTATTTAAAATTCAAAAGTATAGGTATAAATTGAAAAGCATTAGGCAAAAGCAACAAGGAACAAATCCGTTTTTTTTTTTGCTTGATATATATGAGAAATGAGGCTTGCTCACATTGGACTTAACTACTTTTGATGTAAATATAAACTTTAAATAACATGTTTGCTAAGTCAAGATATATATCTTATAGTTAATGAAAAATTAGTTTATCTTGAAATTAGTCATTTTTATTCAAGGTTGCCTTACCACAGATTGAACTAAATATGAATAATCACACATTAACCAAATACTCTTCTCTTATGCCTTTCCCAAAAACACATTAATAGGGACATAAATCAACAAAATCAATTAGCAAAATAGCATAACAAAATCTCAGTATAGCCTAGTAAGTTATCACAAATGCAAACCAATACAATCCTAATGGCTGAATCTAAATTCTAAGTTTAAAATCAACATTGTTAACCTCAACAAATTCCTCTATACAATGAGATAGGAAATGAGATAGACATATACCTCAAAATCACATAGAAATAGTGAGAGGCAAGAGGAAACAGAGCCAAAGACATGATTAAGAGAGGATGAGAGCTTCAGGGCAGATGGTAAACTAGGAAGCTTGAGGGGTAGTCAAAGGTGAGAGCGAGAATCTAGATGGTGGCTGAGGGTGGAGGTCTATAATGTCTCTCAGCTGTTCTCGGGAAGAGGAATAGGAAGAGGAAGAGGAAGAGCATAACGAAGAAGAAGAGGAAGAGGAAGGACAATGAAGAGGAAGAGGAATTGATAACTTAATCTAATATTGACCATGCTAGTTATATATAGGATAGATAAAAAGAGCACAAGTAAAACTTGTCAATTCTTTTAAAGTTTATTCATCTCATGGTTTAAAAAGGAGAAAAACAACGTCTCACTCTTATATTGTGAAATTCAATGCTTAGCTGCTATGAGCTATTGTGCTCAAATATTGTGGCCTAAGCAATAATTGGAGGACTTGGGAGTACGTCTTAAAGAAGTTCTAAATTAGATGTGACAACAAAAGTACCATCAACCTTGCTAAGAACTTAATACAACACTCATGGACTAAGCACATTGACATGAGGCATCACTTTCTTAGAGATCAAGTGCAAAAGAAGGATATTGTTATAGAGTTTGTGCTTACAATTAAACAATTTCTAACATCTTCACTAAGACCTTAGTTAAAGAACAATTCACCTTCATAAGAAGAGAATTGAGAATAGTAAATCTAAATGAGTTATGGTGTATTCCTATCTCTTTAACTTCATGTTGATTTTATGCTTTACCATTTTGTACATTACAAACTAAAACTTCAAAGTGGCCTTACAATGTGTTTCCAAGATCTCACATTGATCTTAAGTGTTCCATATCTAAACAAGGTGAAGTCTAGAGAAACATCTAAATCAAGTGTGTATCAAGGGTGACACACACTTGTACTAGTGTTTTTGAAAGGCTTGAAAGTGCACTGAGGCTAATTCTAGTGCGTATGAGGGCAAACACAAGCAAAACTAGAAGTCAGAAGAATTAGGAGTTCTTGAAGCTGATTCAAGCGTGGAATGATTCTAAAATACTTATTTCACACACGCTAAGAATTTTGCCTTGGAGTGGCAAAATCAATACACACGTGATCTTGAAGGGGTATAAGCTCATTTAATAAGAGTAATTAAATAATTTTAGAATTATAATTGATTTGTGGATGGTTAGAGAGGACTGTTGGGCTCATTTGTTACAGTTTAGAATCAAGTTTAGGGTGGAATTGAGCCAACTAGGCTTACAAGTGGGAGAAAATGTGAAGGACCCCCCTCTATACCATCAGTGGTGATGTTTGCATGTTTATTTTAGTGTGTGGCTCAAATTGGGTGAGGGTGCTCTTTATACTATTTGTCATAACGTGTACAGTGTGTAGCGTTTGACCAAAATTTTACAAAAAAAAGTATAAGAGTCAATTTGACAAATAGAAAGAAAGAGAGAGAGAGAGAGATTAAGTGAGAAAGAGGAGGAGAACGCCTAGAGCTCTACTAGGGCTTTGGGTTTGTGAAGATTTAGGAGTGATTTGGATCTTTCAATCTATCCTTTTAAGTTTTTTAAGACTTCTCTTTTCTTCTTTTTCCTCTTTTGATAGATTTAAAGGTTAGGTTTTGCTTGGGGAAGTAATTTTTGGACCTACAAGGGTTTAGGTATAAACTCATTGATTTAAATAGTTAACAGGAGTTGTTTAAGTTATTTAAACCTAATATTGGCCAATTTATGTGTTTTTAGTGGTTGGAGGGTATTAATTCTAAAATTAGCCATAAATAAAGTGGTTGATGGTTCTTTTATTAATAGTTTTTGGAGATAATAGGAGTTAAGAAATTTAATGGGTATGCTTAAATGCTAGATATTGGGATTTTAGTTGTTAAAGTGTTGAGTTGAAGATTTGAGATTTTGTTAATAAGGATATTAATGGTTTTTGATATTGTTAAATTATAGATCAACCATTTTTAACACCATTCCAACTAAGTAAAGCTTTGGAGTTGCTTGTATTGAGTGGTAAACGTTTGGCCTCTTAGAGGTTTGAGGTAATTAGGAGAAATTTAATTTGTCCACTTGCTTGTCTAATTAGTTATATGTGTTTACAAACTTGTTTGAAAATCATGTGATTCTTGTGAGCTTGTCTTTTATGCAAGTGTGTGGCAAATTTGATAAGGAGTTATGTGATATGTGTGAGAATGAAAAGAATGTTTAAAGTGACAATTGTGAAGATAGACATAGTTATTTGAACATGTAAGAGAAAAACAAATGGTGATAATGATGATATTTTGATAGAAATGTATGATTTGCTATTATGCTTGTATGAGACACATTGATGATGTGAAAATTGCATTCTTTAACATGATAATTGATTTTTTATATACTATGAGTTAAGCATGAGTTGCCTTGCATGATTATATGAGGCAGGAGTTTGCTTAGAGAGAGGAGTAGAGATTTTAAAACCACGTGGTATGGCCACTATTCAGAGCTTAATGGCTTGCTTTTATATATATATATATATATATGTATATGTATATCATCCCGCTTATTCTATGAGAGACTGTCCCACTTATTCTATGAGGTATTATTCCCCTTATTTAATGAGAAATTCGAACCTAACTAGTTTTCCCTTGTTTTATGAAAAGACTATCTTAAGGGTATGATATCATGTAGTGTGTAATTTGGGAAAAACTGTGAACCATAAGTAAGTGTAGTAGCCTTAGCCAAATAGTTTCTCAAAAATAGAAGGCTTGGGTAGTCACATCACATGGACAAACCCTTAAAGTTCATAGTCTATAGTTTCAGTCGAAGGTATTAGGAGGATATAAGGGTGGAGTTGATCATGCATATCATTGTTATGGCTATATTGTTGTTATTATTGTAGCCTTGCATATTGAGATATTAAGTCACATGATTATTGTTGTTGTTGTTGTTGTAATATTTTGTATATTATTTTGTTCGATGATTGTTCATGTTGTGGCTATGGATGAGTATTGAATAATTATAAATAATTGAAGTTGATATTTATGCCACTTGGACTCGTATATATATAGCTAAATTGACCTTGATTATTGAGTGGTTATACTCACCCTTTTCTCCTCAATATTTTTATGGGTTAGCTCAAGTTAGGACAGAAGCAAAGTTCCAGAGGCCTAGGATTTTTTAGTTCCTAACTTTAGGCCTCTATTTTGATTTATCATGTGTATTTAAAGTGGATATTGCCAACTAAGAGTACATATTCTTTTGACTTGTACTAATTGCCACTGATGTTCAAAATCTATATTTTAGGCTCTAAGTTATATGTGCTTAGTATGTAAGCATTTGAAAAGAGCTAAAATATTAATGCAAGTAAGGAAATGCTTAAATGTATGATTGTGGTGAATTATATGATGATTTAAGAGAAATTGTCTCCCCCTCCTATTTTTGAGATAAAAGGGTTTGAGAGTTGAAAATAAGATGCATGGCATAGGTTATTTATATATTATGGTGTATTGCATAGGTGTCTTTTAGTCCCTTGTGTATGGTCTAGTGGTGAATGTGAGATCTTGGCACTTGGTAGTGAAAATGAACACCTTATTTGCGGTTTATTCGTGAAAAGGAATGAGTTAGGGAATGGGTGTCTAACTTTTAATTGAGAAATAATTTGTGAGTGAGACCAATGCCAATAATTAGAGATCTAAAAGCACTTTTAGCAAACACCTAAATCACCTTAATTGAACGTCAAGTGAAGAAATAAGGCACGTTGTAAATTTATGTAATATCCTCCTCCTTTTAATCCCATAATTAAAACCTAGATTCCAAGTAATTAAGAAAATGAGATAATAGTAAACATCAAATATAGAATTCTCATTGGTTAATAAAATGGGGACCCCAAGTATATAAAACCAAAATCAAATCAAGTCTTACAAATAGGCAAATCAAAGTTTGCAAATATGCGGAAGCAAGGGATCATCGTATAGGTGAGTACATTGGTGCAAGAATCTGAAACAAGAAAAATTTTGAAAAATTATAAGGCATGTGCTGTGGCTTGTTGGACATGTGTTGCAACATGTTCTCCTCTTTGACATGTGCCGCGGCTCATTGAACATATGCCGTGGCGTAAATGCATGAATTTTAATAGTGAATTTTGCTATCAATTTGACAGCATTAGGGCCAACTTCCAATGCGCCCCAAATCTCCGTCTGACATCCAAATGATGTGAACTAGGAGTCTACAAGAAGCTTTCTAGGACCTAACTAATGACTTCAATCTCAAACTTAAATTTTTTTTTTCAAAAAAAATTGGATACCCTTCTCAAAACTTACACCTTATAATAGATTTCATAAATTTTAAGTGTCCTAACCAAAACCAAGGACCAATGGCCACTGACACCAAAAGATCACATATAAATCATCAAGATTAACTTGTGTAATGTACCAAAACACAAGAAATAATTCTAAATCAAATTTTCACTACTTAACCCCTTAATTTGAAAAAGACATAGGTAAGGGAAGTTTACCACAATTTCTATCAAGATTTCCCAAAACATTATATAATATTCACTACCCTCATTTGCATTAGTATTTTGGCCCTATCATCATATCACATAATGATAAACTCTCTCTCAAGGGCCCAAAATACCATTACAATTTAAATTTCACTTAATGTAAGTAAGTAACAGAAAGGGAAATCCTAATTGGTAATTGAAATTGTCATACACACAAGTTACCCAAAATAAGGAGGCTTATTATAAAAGAAATGCGATCCTAAGCCTCGAGTTGTTTTCCTCTATCTCTACTTCTTGAGCTATTCCTTATAATATTGAAGGTAATGAGGTGAGTACAACTACTCAGTAACTAAGGTCCGACTGGCCCATACTAGCGTATAGCAATTAGTTTAAATGTAAGTGGCAATTCATATTAATACTCTAACCCATGAGAAACATTTGAAATTAAGAATTCACAACTTAGCTCACATAATGGTATCCACTTAGAAAAACAATGCTTTTAGGATCTTTCATATAAATAGAGTTGATTACACAAATCATTGACAAGCCTAATGGAAAAAATTATTACTCAACTCAACATATCCGCCTTATGGACTCAATATAGACAACATGTTCCTTTTCTCACTATATGAATAATCACACCTCTCTTATATCCTCCTTATTCTTTTAACAAGAAACCGTGGGCTATAACTCAATGGGATAACCTATATTCTTTGACTTTTCTAGCCTAAACACTTGTAAGGGGATTACCAGGCCAAGGTGTACCTAACTCACTTATGGATCACGATTTTTCCTATTTCTCACATTATGGGGTGTCATACACCCTAGACTAGCTTCCTCATTGAACTGGTGGATAGCTAGTTAGGTTCGAGTCCCTCGTTGAACCAGTGGGACAATATGGATAGAATTAATGTAGGTAATCCATCACATAGATGAGACCTTACCATATAAATTTATCATCTACTCCACTTCCTAGGCTAACTCTCGTCTCTCAAGATCATACAATGGACATTCATGCCATAATTCACACACACAATTCATAAAATTTTATATTATTATTTTTCATCGAACTTTATCATTACACAATCATTGAACTTCTCAAAACACATTTCATGAAACTTCAAAACCAAACAAGTCATTGAACTCCCAATTCACAATTATTGTACCTTACACTTTTAAAATCATTAAACTTCCCTATTTTCAAACATTATTGAACTCCTCCTAAACAAAGATTCATTTTACTCCTCTGTTCAAAAATCTTTAAACTCCTAATTCAAAATCATTGTATCTCACACTTTTAAAATCATTAAACTTTCCTATTTTCAAACATCATGAACTCCCAATAAACATTAATATAAAAATCCACCACATTGTTCTTAAGGAAAATTTTGCATTGCAAGGCATAAAACTCACAAATTTGATCTAGTTAATTTCTTCAAAAATTAAGCCACACTTGCATTTTCTCTAGTTTATACATTTCCATAATAATTCATAAATCAACAAACTAATAGACACACACAAGCATAAGATAGAATTCCCCCAGTTACCTCAAACCTTTGAGAGGTCAAAGGTTTCAACTCTCAATTATTCACTCCAGAAGCTTTCAAAAAGCTTGAATGGTGTTAATGATAGTTACACTACAAGCATTTACCATGCAGAACATCAATATCCATTTTGAGCTATTTTTCACTAATATTTCATTTTTTTAATACTCAAGATTTATTCTAGACTCATGAAGAAATATCCATAAGGCTTTTTAGCTTCTTTAACTCTCATTTATAACATTATGCTCTTAAATGGGCATTAATAAATCCATATCATTTCCAACCATTAAATTTATGGGAATTTCAAACATTTAATATCCTCTAACCATCGATTATCATAAAATCATAAATATTAAGTTTACTTAGCTCAATCTACCCCCTTAACTCTATTTAAGTCAACGGTTTAGGCCCATAACTTCTATGGATCAAAAATCACTATCAGTAATTAAACCCTAACCTCTACCATCAATAAAATGAAAGAAGAGAGGAATATTTAAGTAAGAAAGCTTACCTTTGGTATTTATGAGCTCCAGATTATTCCCAACAATTGGTTTCTTTAAGTCCTAGCTCAGCTTTTTTCGCCACTCTCCCATTCTCTTTTGTTTTCTCTCCTTTTTCACTTCAAACTTGTGACTTAAAACTATAAAATTTTGACCATGCGCTGCGACGCATGGCACAGAGAGCCTCTTCCAAGTGTGTTGTCACGCATGTACAGCGGTGTACTAATCCCACATCATGGCGTGTGGCATATAATTACTCCTTTTAGAAATTCTTCCTCTTCTACTCCCAGGTGACCCAATTCTCTTTTGGACCTGCGTTTAGAACTGAAATCAAGAGCAAACACGCTCGTTAGGCCTCTCTAGCCACACACCTCATAGATACACTTTATTAGTCTATTTAAACTTAATTAATCTGGATTTAAAATTGAGGATGTTACAATTTACCCCAAGTGCTATCATTTGATAGGTGTTAACAAAACTGTGCAATGTGCTGTAATGCATGGTGCTTGATTGCAGTGCATGACATAGAGATGAGAAGCTGTAGTGCATCCTCCTGATTGTGTAGCAAAATGTTATTTTCCACTTAAATGAAAATGCTTTGAAGGTAAATCAGCATCCATACTTTCATACATATTTCTATTCTGGTTTTTGACTTATGAAAACTTGGGATCCTATTTCTTCTACTTGATGCTTTAGAAAATGTAAGGATTTTTTTAAGGAAAATGTAATTTGTTTCAATTAGTCTTGTGGTTACCTTAGAGTATTTAGTTAAATTTTGGATTAGTATAGGCAACCTTACAAGTATGCCAGATTATACTCAGCCTATAACCAATAAATTCTTGGTAAAATTATTGGTTTGACTGCAGGGTATAATTGATGAAAGTATATAGCAGATGAAATAAGATCTATTTGGCCTTAGTTAAATGTGTTAAACCATGTATTTTGATGATTATAAAAATGAGAGGGAGGGTATGCAGATCATTATTAAATACTAAGTGACAAAACCTTTAAGAGCATGAAAAACAAGAGAAGACTTAAACTTAATAGGTTTAATTCATTTGTTTCTTCTCTTAGATATTATTGTAAAAAATATTAAGAGCAAAATCATTTTGAATGGTAAGAATGCATCCATTAGAACATGCATGTCATGGGCTTATAATTCTTAGAACTTTATTATGAAATACTTAGATGTATCTATGCTTAATTATAGATTGTATCTGTGCTTAATTGTCTAATTCATGCTTGTTTTAGTATAAACTGATGCATGAATCAATCTTTAATCATGCATTATAGGACTTAGCTGATCTAATTCAATCTACTCACTTAGATTAGCCTTTAGAAGCTTTACTTAACACATAGGTCAATTCACTATTGTCCTAGATTAGACATAAGTGTGTTTGAACTTTCAATAAAGGCAAGTGTCTTGAGCTCAGCTAGATCACACTTGATTTAAGTTTGAGTTCACATTTGAATTAACCATTACACTTAGACTTGCTTCTTTGACCCAATTCTCTCTTGAGTTAAATGTTCTATATGCTTGAATTATCCCAGAGTATTAGTGTACCTTAGTATAATCCACAAGTAACACCTTAGTGACCTACACTTGAATCGGTTTGCACACTTAGTTTCTTTCAAACTTGACTTAAAGAGCCTTAAATTTTAACAAGTCAATTCAAACTTGTTTTAGAGGTGACTCAAGCATGTTTCAACTTATAGCAAGTACATTTTCATTCAATGCTTGAATGAGTTAGTAACAATGTGTGTTTAAGTTCATGATGGAAGCAAGGAGCCTCTAAATTTAAAACATTCTTAAACTATATAGCCTTAATTCTTGAAGTGGCCAAAAGTAAACTAAACCTTTATGTACAAAGCTAATCCACATGTGTTCTCCTACCAATAAACCCGTGAATCATACTTTAACAAGCATTTAATGCTGTTTGTAAAAAAAAGAGCTTTTTCTAGTGTTCTTCTCCTTTACACATCTTCAACTACTATAATCTTTACCCAGAGTATTCCTAACATCTCATTTAAGCGAGTAGATAACAATTCTTTAAGCATTAAGTGTGTTGCACTCAATTCTTATCAACTTGCATTAAATATTCTGCAAAAAAGTTTATAAGTAGTTCATAAGCTTTCATTATATTCATATTCACTCATTTAGAGAATTATTGTTTTGTAAAAAATTTTATTGCTTAGTTGAAATTTAGAAGATATTTTCCTAAGTGATTACTTGAGCTTACAAGTGTTGCGAGTGGTTTTTTTGGAAATCAAGAATAGTGTCATCTTATGGTTTGTATTAAGGTCGCAAGGACCCAATTAAGCTTGTGTTTATAATGAAAAATCTCAAATGTGATACTAGTGATTGGAAGTAAGCCATATGGTTAGGCTAAACTAGGATAAATCTTTGTGTCTAGTTTTCTCATATCTTTAAACTCATCTATTTCATTAAGGTTTTCTAAACCTATTTGTTTTTTTATTTTATCTTCATTTTAGGTTGGGAAAATATTTGTGAAAATTTTAAAACACCCTCCTCTTAGGTGCCAACTTTATCCAACATGATAATTTTGGATTTAAATGCTAGACAAGATAGGTTGAATGGAAAAGTTGAGAAGATAAGGAGGCATTGAACCTTGAAGATTTAGAAAGTATTAAAGTGGCTTTTTTGTTTCAACCAAGAAAAGAACCCCCCAGTTCAAGCGATAACAACCTCTTCCTTCTCTATTTTCACTAGTTCACCTAAAGCTAAAGCTAAAATCAGAAGAAATCTTGACTCACCTTTATTCATACCTTCTAGACAATCTCCCTTTCATCTTCCAACTTTACGTACCTCACCTTGGCACCAATCAAGATAATCTTCTAAACTTATTCACCTTTTTGATGATCTACCTAATCTAAATCTTCAATCTCTACCTAAATCCAACTAAACACTAACTATAAATGCTGAGTATGGTTCTAATAAAGAAAATTCTTCCCTAGATTGATTGGTTTAGGAGTTCACCAAACACTTCTCTGAACCATCAAATCCTTAAGAACAACTAACTCATTTTTCCTCACCTCAATCTAATGACTAACCTTCCACTGCACAAATAAATAACCAAAATGTTTATAAGAAAGAAATTTAAAGCTAAAGCATCCAAGAAATATAATAAACCTTCCAATCGTTCCTCTAAAAATCCTTAGCCTTTACCTTCCCAATCACCTAAACTTATGGAAAGTAAGGGTGCTAGTGCAACAAAAATAAAGAAAAGGGTTGAGTATAAATAAGTGGCTAATGTTGAAATGGAGAAGGGTATTCATTTACAAGGAAAAAGGGGAGCTCAAATTGAAGAAGTGGTTCAAGAAGAGTTTGCATAAAGAAATCTAGATTCTATACCTGAAATGGATCCACTTAACCATTAAACTTAGACCCTGATAATCTATAACCCTTTAAAACACACCCCTCCTCCTCTAATGCCTAACATCTAAGCAATTGTGCCTATTGCCAATTTGCCTCCCTTCTCTAGTTAAGATATCATTGAGGCAAGATTGAGATCTCAAGTTAGGGACATTATTAGTAAGCCAATCTCTTTTTGATAATCACAAAGCAAGGAAGAAAAAGAGATCAAGCATTGTAATTATGTGCTTTTAATTTTTGTAGCTTGCTTTATTTTTTGTGTTATTTTATATTTTCTTTGATGTATTTGAATCTATAATTCTTGTATCATCAATATTAATATTATTTAGTATATATGTGCCTCATTTATTGTCTTTATATCTTTTAATTATGATCAATTAGTTTTTGTTTATAACTGTACTCCTATGCCTAATTAAGAGGGAGTAAAATTTATTTGAATGGAACTAATATTCATATAAGTTTTTTTATCATTAATAAAAAGTGGGAGAATGTTAAATCATTTATTTTGATGATTACAAAATGAAGTGAAAGGGGTTCATTACTTGTGCAAATTAATGAGTATAATTCTAAGTGACAAAACTTCAAGAGCATAAAGAACAAAAGAAGACTTAGGTTAGATAGTTTTATTTATTTTATCTCTCTTAAATTTAATGTGAAACTATTTGAGAGCAAAATTCACTTTGCATTATAAAAATGCTTCATATTAGAACATGTCATAGGCTCACAAGTCCAAGAACTTCATTGTTAAACTCATAGAATGCATTTGATATTCTATGACTAATACACGCTTGTCTTGAATAAGACATATGCATGTTTAGCCTTGTATAATGCATTATAGGACTTAATAGATCTAATTCAAGCATGTGTTGGAATTAATACTCACTTCTTTTAGTGTCCAAAAACTTTATTTCTCATTGATCTCTAATTCACATATGTCCTAGTTAGGAGGCAAGTGTCTATAAGTGTCCAGTGAAAGCAAATGTTCTAAGTTTACCTAAAACTCATTTGTCTTAGTTAGAGCACAAGTTCCTACCCAATAATTATCTTTTGTGATCTAATTCACATATGAATGCATGGTTATACATGCTTGAGTTAGTCCCAATATGTTAGCTTGAGTTTTGCTTTAAATTAATTCACACATGTTCCCAGTATTATACATGCTTGAATAGGATTCAATACATAGTAATTTTAAGCTTGACTTAGAGAACCTTGAACTTGATCAAGCCACTTCAAGCTTGTCTTAGTAGTCATACTTATGTGCCTTACACTCTAAAGAGCCAATATCTAACACACACTTGTATTATATTGGACCTATATATATTTGAGTTCATAGCAAATGCTAAGTGCTTTTAACTCTTAATACATGCTTGCCTTAAAGATATTTCATACTTGTAGAAAGTGGGCTCTGCAAACTACATTAAATGTACTATTAGAACATTATTTAAGTGTGCATAAGGTAGAGACATGCATGGATTGGCTTAAGGCAAAGTGTTTCTAATAGCTATAATCTACTTTCCTTTACTTTTACATGTCTTTAACAGCTATAGTCTACTTTCTGAATGTTCCTAAAATCTCTTTTGATCCCAATCTATAAATATGACCTTATTCAAGTGAGAGGGTAATAATTTATTGAGCATTAAATATGTTGCATTCAATTCTTACCAACTTGCATATGTTTTATGCAAAAAAGCTCTCAACTAGTTTATAACATTTCAAGTGTGTTCATATCTACTCTTTTAGAGAGTTATTGGTTTGAAAATATTTTTCTTATTTCATTAAAATCTTAAGATTTTTTCTAAGTCTTGATTGCTTACAAGTGTTATAAGTAGTTATATTTGTGAAACCAAGCCTAGTATAGTCTTGTGGCTGTACTATGGCGGTAAGCACCTAGTTAACTTTGTGTTTATAGTGAAAAATCTCAATTACGATCTTGAGGACTGGGAGTAAGTCAAGTGGTTAGATTGAAGTAAGATAAATCCTTCATATTATGCATCTTTTTCTCTAAACTTATTTATTTCAAAAAGCCATATGCATTAAATCTTTATTTGTTCCCCTTCCTTCTTAGGTTGGGAAAATGTTTTAGAAAATTTTAAGAACACTCAATTCACCCTCTCTTAGATGACAACATTATCTAACATGTTGTTATGGCCACACTTTAAGGATTTATTTAATATCTAATAGCTACCCTAATTGCTTTATGCCATCATAATTGAAGTTTCTTTATCCAGTTGAGAGGGGGTAGTCAATAGAATATACATGAGCTACTTTCAACTTTCCTTATACTTAGCCATGTTGAAGGCATCTTCTAAAGATGGAAGAGCCTTTGTTCCTATGATTCAACCTCATATATCTTCAAAGTTGTCATTTAGCTTAAGGAGAAATTTATAATAGCATTTAAAGTCAACAACTCATCGAAAATAGGTTTCATCAACATGATAGGACCATTTATGTACCTTGTGCAAATCAATTCAATTCCAAAGTCTCATGAGATAACTATAGAATTGAGTAAGCAACTTCTCCCTATGTGAGGTTTGTGAAGCATTCTTTTTGATAGAGTAGGTTTGTCTTGCTTGTTCCTAAATTTCACAAGTTAGAAAGTAAATAATTCTCTCTAATTGTAATAGTTATTTAATGAACCAACCAAATCATGACATTATTAGTCTCTACACACCATACCTCATACTAGCGATCTTCAATAGTTATAGGGCTAGGATTCCATATAACATTAACACATTCCTTGACTATTGTAGATCATGATTCCCATTTAATCAATGGGCTATGATCGATTAGAGAGAGAGAGAGAGAGTGTGTGTGTGTCTAATCTTGATTATTGATGAGTGTTACACCCCAAAACTAGAGGGTGACCGGCATAGGATATGAATTGTATCACACATTTCTTAAGCTTCAAATCAAGAAAATTTTCTATTTTCAAAAAGCATAATTAGATTTGTATTGACATTACGACATCTTTAACAATATTTGTTTTAATGAAAGTTTTAATATTTTTATAGAAATTTTGACAAAACCTCCCTTATATATAGGATCTCCTAAAATCTCTATAACAAAAAATATTATAATATGCATTCAACAGATAGGAACTATGTTCCCCAACCATAGACAGTCAATATAATAAAACAAAAATTAGGATCCTAACTATAGTTAAGGTGGAGTTCCTAAATGTAAATCTCAAAATAAAACATATAATTAAATATTTACATCAAAAGAGAAGGGATTTACAAAGATAATTATTCATCCAACACAGTTACAAGCTCTTAATGATTGGTAGGAGTCCAGTGTCAGCTAATGAATCTGAAACCAAAATATTTTCTAGTGAATAACATCCTCTAAAAATAAAATTTAAAAGAAAAAAATAATAAATTTACCATTATATAAAATAATTACAAGGAAAATAATTCAGTATAATAACTCACAAAATCTAGAGATATCAATTATAATAATAAAATGTGAAAGAATTAAAATTACTTGATTTTGATATGTTAAAAGAGAACAATTTATTCATATTTAAATAAAGGTAACAAACTTACTAACTATAAACATTGAAAATTCAAATATACTAGCTAAAAATAATCAATTTAATATAATCATGAATTTGAAAATTAAGAAATTCCATATAGCTTCAAAAATACTAAACCACTGAATTTACAATGACAAAAAAATCTTAACGCTTTACTCTTGTAAAATAAAATGATTTAGTAAATAAATAAATAAAAATAATATCCTTTATTAAATAAAATCAATAAAGTGTGTATTCACAAATCAATCAAAAGCTAATGATTTAAGGACTTTGCAGAATAAGTAATAAACGTGAATACACAATTCATAAGGGTAAAATAACTAAACATGACTTATTGCCATGAAAACAAACGTGGACACATAATTCATGAGGGCAGGTAACCAAACATAGCTTGACCTACGAAACAAATATGGACACACAATCCACGAGGGTAACACTATCCAAACACAGCTCAAAACCACGAAATCAAATACAAGGTACGAGATCACAAATAACAAACGTGAGTACGATGCTCACGAAATTCAAACTAGCCAGTCATTATTCAAAGTGCTAAGGGTTAACGAAACTGTCATTAGTAAAAGTATTCTGCTTAAAGTCCTCCTAAAAATTATTTTTCAAACATGCGAGAAAATAATTATTTTTGAAATACAATTTTCTTTCTCAATACCAAACTCGCATAAATTTAAGCTTCAATTTAATACTTGTCACAATAAAATTTCATAAATAATGTTCATTCTGAAATTTATGAATAACAAAAATTTCAAGAATTTGATAATAAAAAATTGTCTTCATCAACCTTAAAAGTATATCTTTTTTTAGAAAATTTACTAACACAAATCATAATTTAATTATCCCTTAACACTATTTATAATCTCAAAAATAAATAAATAATTTAAATAACAAGGTAACCAACATATATCATAGTTGTTAATAAGAATGATACATAAAAAAATGTAATAAATTCAATGAAAGACTTTTATTGATAAATAAACTGGGGTGCTATTCACTTACCTGCTAAATTCCAATATCTAATTATATATTTTCTTCATCAATTCTTATCAAGGTACTCAACTTCCACACCCCCTCTGATCAATAATAATGAGAGCTGGGAAATAGAACATTGTTGTTGAATAAGGAAGAAGAAGATGATGAGTGTTGATTAGAGATGTGCAAAATAGGGGACGACAAAGGAGAAATGGATGGCAGCGAGGAGGATGCAAAATCAACGATCAAATAAGGACCCATGATTTACAACTGAACCAATACACTTGCTTGCTTTTCCGGCGATCTAAATAGTAGTGGAAGGTGGCTAGAGAGGACAACCACTCTCCCTCTTTCTTAGATCTAGAATTTTTGAAACTGAGAGATAAGAGCCACTGTCGGTGAAGGAGAAAGAGAAATGCCAAATGCTATCTCTTTTTTTGCACGGATGAAGATAAAAATGTGATCAAAGAAACTTTGAAAAAATTACAAGAAAGAGCACAAACAAAAATTATAAGAAAGGACACAAGGAAAATTACAAAAAAGGGCACAAAATTTTTCTATAATTTAAAATAAAATAAAATTGAACTTTTTATTAGTAGAATTTGAACTCTAGACCTTCAAGAAAATTATTGAAGAAATTTCAATAATTTACTATTCTCCACTTGCTATAAAACTAATTTAAAATTTAAGGTCATTATAATGAGTGTAGTCATTTAACACTCAAAATTAATTAGAACTAACCCTAATGTGGTATAAGGTCAACCCTAGATCTTCTCACAAAGAGGTGATTCACATTGCCTAGACAAATTAACTTGGTGAATAGATTATCCAAAAGAGTAAAATTGTTGCCTAATTAACTAGTGAATTTAAGTTGTAAAATAAACCTAACTAAGATTGGTGGACTTCCCTATTAAAGTAGGAACCCTAAGGCATTGTTGATCGAGGAACCTAGCTTTCAAATGATAATGGCAGCTCACTCAACTTCTCCCCCTTAGTTGAAAAAGTGATCACTCAAGACAACCATCTTAAGCAATTTAGCCTCACTAATTGAACTCCTTAAGTGCTAATTACAAATCCCTTAAATAACCCTATTAGCTTAGCTTAAAGATTAACTAAGTGATTATTTAAATTTATTCTCCTAAAGCCATGATCAAGAGGACACTTAAGCATAAGACTATGTAAGTTAAGTAATTCATCAAGCACTTACCAAACATGCTAAATCAATATAAAACATTCACAATTTGTTATCACATATTATAATGGAAATTCATAAAGTGGCTGAAATTTCCAGCAACAAAAAGAGATTAAATTCAAGTTAACAACCTTGTTTCAACACAAATATTTGCAACCAATCATGAAACTAAAGTTAAATTGAACTACAATCAACCATAGTCATAGTATTTTAGTGAAATTGAAACAAGATAAGGAACTAGTTGAGCTTATCCAATGTAGTTTTCAATTCTCCTCTTCCACTCCCTAGGATTTCATAGAGAATTTTGGTAGAAATCATCAAGATCATCTTGCTCCTCCAAGAAACTAATTTGGCCGTGTGGTGCTTCATGATAGATAATGAATCTAAGCTTCAATCTATATGAAATTGGTAAGGATGAGGTCAGATCAATTCGAGGAGTGGAATGATGGTAATTTTTTTTGCAAGTTTGATGGTTGAAAATGAAAATGGAAGTGCTGAAAAATTAAGGTTTTTAGAGAAAATGTGGAGAAAATGAAGAACAAAATGAATCAAAGAGAGAAAATGGAAGAGATGAAATGAAATGGTGTGTGAATTTGAAATTGGCTGAATGGGATGTGTATATTGGTTTGCTCAGTTGATCCCCTTATTAAAAAAAAAGAAAACAAAATTAAAAAGGCTAGAGAGATAAACAATATGTACATGTGGCCTTAAGTGGCATCTTCTTTTGATTCGGTGATAATTCATATGCTAATATAAATGATCCCATGCTTTGCACTTAGAAAATATAATATAACCCATCATTTAGTCAATTAGCATGCCACTCTTACCCAAAATGCCCTTCTTTCACTTTCTTGACCAACTCATTTAAGTCCAAGTGCATACGTTTCACTTATGTCACATAATGAATAAATTAATTAAATACATACAACATAATAATTCATATTTAGTAATATAAAATTAATTATTTAGATGGAAAATAAATAATAAAATTTAATTTAAGGGCTACCCCATATGAAACCATGCATACACACACATGCACAAAATCCTAATTAGGTCAACAAAGTCAATAAACCTAATTTTATAATTTTTAAAATTTAATTTCATATTCATTCTCATGGGAATCAAACACATTTGGACTAATTTCTTTTGTACATTTTCTCAAAAGTCAAGTTTTTGAATCAAAATACTCCTAGTACACAATTTTGCTCCTTAGACGATTTTCTTATTTTAAAGACCATAAATGTACCAAAGTAGGGAATATAACATGTAAAATGAGTCCTAAATAGTTAGATCAAGTATGTAAATGATATGTCTTATCAATGACGTCTTAGATTGTTCATCACTTATAACCAATACTTATGAAGAATCAATAAATATTGCCTTGTAGATGGTGATATTGCTATTATATGAGAGTTGCAATATAAAGTGATGTATTTTATTCATAAAAAATGGTTGAAACATTAGAGTTAACAAACATCCTATGATTTCCTCTCACGATGATTGACTCAATAAAACAAAATAAAAGAGAATAAGACTCAATAATATGAAAACAGTTATAGAATACATAGCAATTGAGTTTGAGAAGGTCATGGTTCTTATTGGGAGATGGATGATATTAGAAAGTAGGAGGAGAGGGAATGAGGAGCTTTGATTAATGTGGTTAAATACATTAAGTTCTAAGAGTGATCAAATTGATGAATGTTTCTTAATGGAAATAGGGAGCTTTGGACAACAATTTACATAGAATGGTCCATTAGTACTAGGTTATTGAAGAGTGTATGAGAAATTTAATAAAGAATTATGTAATGATGTATAGAGGAGCATATTTGAAGATGCTGGAATAAAGGTGTCAGCTAGACTAGGGTGCTTAGATCATAACCCTTTTTTGGTTAAAATGGTTGAAGATGCAAGAAGTAAATTTGAAAGACCATTCAAATTTAAAACAACATTGATGTTGCATAATATTTTTAGTTAATTTATATAAAAGGATTAGAGGAAAGAAGGTGTAGTGTGGTGAGAACTTGGTACTATTGAGGAATAAGCTAGGTAGATTGAATAAGGATTTTTTTTTTCAAAGTATTAAATATAGAAAGAGGTAGATGGTGGCAAGAAGGTGAAGAATGAACCCTATATATTTAGAATGGTATTTAAAAGAAGATAAGTAATTTAAGAGAGCCTTTTATGTTTAGGATGGAAGTTAGCTTACATGAAGAGTTAAAAGAAGGTGAAAAAATAAGGTCAAAAATATTCAAACATTAAGATGGTTCTTAGGAAGAAGATCAAGAGCAGCTTACAAAGATGGCTTTTGATTTTTATAAGGTCCTTTTTAGTGAAGAGGGATATCAAAAGTATGCAAGGGAGACAACCATTAAGTTTGTAAAGATTAACATGTATGAAAAGGAAGCATTAGAAAAAACTAGTTTTAAATAATGCATCGTGCCTCTTAAAACTTGTTTGGAGGCTAAGTGCATATTAGTGAGGGCTTTAGGTGGATGCAGTGATATGGAGGCATAGTTGAGAGTCTATAGATAAGATTAGAGTTAATGCAACATGTTTGTCCTTCTGAAAAGATGTTGGGATAATGTTGAGTTATAAGAAGGAAAATATGTGGAAGGAAGATAGAGCTAGAAGAAAAACAAGTTTTTGATGGCATGATAAATGTCTAGCCTTAGGATTTTTTTAACTTTCTCAGTAAATATTTGATAGATAGGTAGAGCAAAGAGTGGATACAAGATGGAGGACTACAAGAGCATAAAGAGTTTGTGGAATTACTAAAACAACTCTCCATGTCATAAGAGATTGTATGGGATCAACCATTAAGATTGTTAGTGGTGACAATACCATGGGATTAAAAGTTTACAACACATACAATCAACTCCTAATTAACTGTAGCCCATCTAGCACATCTTACTCTCCAATATAATACAATTCATAAAATGATATCCAGTTGGCATAATAATTTAGGGTACAAATTACAATATCAATATATAATTTATTTTATGAAAATATGCTTCCACTTCATAAATGATTTTCATAGTATAATTCAAAACTCATAGCTTCATTATCAAACAATTGCATACATTTTATATCATAATCATTTATTATCAGCAAATTAAAAAATACAAGCAATCCAAATCAAGTATACCAATATATTAACCATCGTTGCCTTACTTCTTTAGCTTAGAAAGCTTGAGCAAGCAACTCAAACATCAAAGCTCAAGTTACAATGTTAATCTACACAATTAATATGAAAACTAATTAATAAATATCGAATTAAATTGACTATATAGCTTAAAGTCCTCAATTTCACCTAACTTTCCAAATATTTTATTATTTTCCAATTTAACATTCTAATCTCAATTTTTATACTAGTTAATTCATCACCTAAACCTTAAACTGAACAAAATCCTCAATTTTCAATGCTTATGGTTCTTCAAAATTTCCAAAATTTGAACCCAAACTCATAAAACAACTTTAAGCTGATTAAATCTTAATGTTAGCTTACATATTTATAACCCAATCATTAAATTCATACTTAAACAATCCAAACATCATTAACCAACTCAAACCTCATTTAAATCTCTAACCCAACTCAAAATATAAACAACAAAACTAAACTATTAAATGCTTAATTTACATCAATAGCATCTGTAATCCTAATCAATCAATAGAAACTAACTAGAATTCAAAATGGATCACCTTAAACCCTAGGCTTTCAACTATTCTACAATATGAAAATTCTAAGTTCAACAAGTAGAATAATGAGCCAAATCACTAACTTGAATGCTTATGAATGCTTCAAAATGACCAAAAATATCGACCTTCTACCTCTCTTGTTTCTCTCCCCCTCTCTCTTCTTTTTTTTTTGTAATTCTATAGTCAAAAGTAGATTTATTAGGCTACATTTAGCACTAGATGTGCACCCTTCATTTATATCTAGCATCAAACAAGTTTATGTACTAAGTTGTCCCCACCTCTAACAGTGCCCATGGATGGATAAACACAACTACATTATGTTTGTTGGTGGATACAAACAAAATCCCAATATTCTCTCCATATTTTTACATCATATCTCCTCCTCAAGTGATCCTAAGTCTCCTATGCCTTAATGAACACAATTTATAAAGCATAATCTTAGCTTAAATGAACACAATTCATCCTTAAATAACACAAATTCATTAAGTTAAGAAAATTAAAAATATATTATGTTACATGGCTAATTATTTGAGCTAAATTCTAATTCTTATTTTTTACCAAGCCCAATAAATATTTCTAGAAGTAAGTGTTAATTTAAGCAAAAGTGGAAATCAAAACATTTCGATTAAATGGGATAAGTGGAAGAAGCTTAAGGAATAATTGTAGGAAGTGGCCCAAAAATTAGAAGTTTTCCAATAACATAAAGCCAAAGAAAAGACTACCACTTTTTATTATAAAAAGGGAAGTGTGACACACCTACAACAGGCCTTCAACAACTTTAGCAATTGATAAAGATATAGACACATCCCCTCTAAAAAACTGTTTATTTTCTCTGCATTAATTTCTGTATTTCATGCTTTTAGCAAAGCTCTGCAACCTCTTGCAACCAATAGAATCACAACACTCAACAAAGATCCATGACATATTTAATTTCAATACATAATATATCTATAGCACCACTAATCTTGTAATTTTTTTCTATTTTTTATATTAGAAATTTTGCAATTTCTTTTGTAAATAATCCTAATCTATTTCAGACTTGTAGATCTTCAATTTCTCTTTATCCTTGCCTCTTTTTGTTCTTCATTGTTTTTGTTAGAATTGTTTTTTTTATTCTCTAGCACTTTCTTTTAGGAAAATTGTGATAAAAGACCTTGGAACTCATCATTTGATTAAGAAGTTAGGTTTATCACATCATTTGATAATCAATTCCCCTAATACACTCAACAAAATTACTGTAACACCAACATTACAAATCTGTTAGTTTTGATTTGAAACTATAGTACGCATACAAGAAAGGTTCACTTAGTACTTACTAACTAAATACGTGGAAGGAAAGAGAAATAGAAGCCATAAGTGAAATGCAACGCTACTGATCAACCCTTATCTAACGAGATTATTGGGGGCTTTTGGAGTTAAATTTGCTAATTAATTAAGAAAAATTAGGAGAAAATAATATGTAAGGCCTCACTTAGTAGCCAAAATGTAGGAAAAGAAAGAAAGGGGCTAAAGATGGGTTAAAAATAAGAGAAGTTGTCCAAGACCAAGGAACAGGTCTAGAGGCACTCAATCTCGCTTAAAAAAATGTTGAAAAAGCTTACAGATTATAACATACCCCTCTAGAATTGGCTATTGTTTATATTTACTACTAACCGTGGATGAGAACATTACTAAAAAAAGGTTATATATAGCACCTTTTATATAGTAATTATTCAAAATAACCACTATATAGCATCGAGACTATACAGTGTTATCTAGAAAGAATTTCTATTCATTTCTTTTTTTTTTTTTTTTTGAATTTTTTATCTAGAGACTATATGGCGGTTCTCTCTAAATAACCACTATATAGCCCTTTAAACTATATAGTATAGTGGTTATTTAGAAAGAACCTCTATATAGTCTCTTTCCTTTTTGAATTTTTTTCTAATGACTATATACCTTTTCTTTCAAATAATCATTATATAACTAGTGATTATACAAGTTATTTGAAAGAACCACTATATAGTTTTTCTAACTCTAAAAAATTTTAAAACTCATACATTTTATATAATACACACAAATTGATAGTAATGCCTTCCTTGACATCACTGAAACATTAAGTTCAAAAAATTTAAGATTCCAAGAAACCTTTTTTGAAAAGATATTTGAGCTCAAACTAAAATTTAAAACATATAAAGAGAATCAACAATAATTTGAAATAAGTAAAAAGAAGTAATGGAACCATAGGAATACAATTTAATACATATAATGAAACAAAAGAGGGCAATTCAAACACCTCCCAATTATCATCTACCGCAGTGGATGGCACAAAGAAGAAAGCCTTCTCATTGTAGAGTGCGTGGCAGCACACATATCCTATGCTGCAGCACATTGTTGTTATCATAACAACACCTCTATCTACTTTTAGAGTGTACCATTTCACTATCCAATATCTAATTTGAGTCATTCAAGTGTACAACATAGCTCTTTAAGCCGCCTAATTATTGGCACTAATCCCACAACCAAATACAATGCCGTTTAATAGTTGGATACCCAACAAAAAAGTTGTCCATTTTCCTTTTCAAACACACACAAAGGTGTCCAAATCCATTAACCAAGTGCCAATAACTTTAAACCTACTTGAACAATTGTATAACAACAATAGCATTCCACACATAAATTGGCCATAAAACCCCAAATTTCACAATAATTCCAGGGACACAGCAAATTCACAATTAACAATCCTTTTAGCCATTCAATCACACAAACATCACAACAATATCACTTGCATTTTTCCTCAGCTCCTTACAACAATTTCCTTATAATATATTACCATAAGCTGAAATACCCACAATTGCACATATTCTCATGCAAGTGCATCAAAAAATATATGATCCTAAGTTGATATAAATTCATAAATCATTCATTACATATTATCAAAAGAGGGGAAGAGCTATGCAAACTTAAGCTCTTCAATTCTCGGTGATTCCTTCCTTTCCTTTGCCTCTATTAGAGTCTTTACCTATAAAATATAACCATGGGGGTGAGTTGAGGACTCAATAATCAAATAATTTAATCTAACTACTCATGTACAAGAACAGTATATGGGTATAATAGTATATAGGTATATGAAGTGGCAATGAAACATGTGATTTGATTATCAAACAAACATACATACATAGTTATACAAGTATACAAATGCATGATCAACACACTATAGTATAACCTCCTTATTTCCTCCAACTAAATTTGTGGACTAACAACTCAATAGAACTAAGTCCGTATGACTGGATTGGCTTCAAGCTCACTAATTATGAGAGGCAGCCCCAGCCAAGGATGCTTTTACCCATTATGGATTACAAATTTTTCCTTTCTTTGAAATACCTGGGGGTCATATGTCCAATCTATCTTAAATAGTATTGGGACTTTTAAACAAGAATATGATTGTACATGAGGGCTTCCACGATGTTAGTATACCATATAGATTTCATGAAATGTCCTCAGACAACTTTGAGGGAAACTCCTGCCCGTGCAAAAATCAGGCTTAAATATTTTTTCACATAGCCACACACATGTGAATTATTCCCAAACAATCATTACTATACTAAATCATTCAATTTCCAAGTATGTGTGTGTATATGTGTGTGTGCCTAGGATCTAGAAAAGTCCCTTTCAAAATCCAAAATATGCAAACATATATGTGCATTCTACTTCACATAATATTTCTAAAATTCCAATCATTTTACATAATAATAATAATATTCTAGTTTAGAACAATATTAGAGTAGTTTTCACAATTCCACACAACCATCCAAACACATAAATAATAAGTTTAGATCATTCAATTACCTTACTATTTTGTCATAAAAAGAGTTACCATGACAATGTGGTTACTCCACAATATTCCACTAGCTCAATGGGGCTCGATTAATATTTAATCTACAAAATTAAACACTAATCATCAATTATAGCTCTCATTAAACCCCTCTCTAACCTAATTTGGGTACCCACTATGCCCAAAATTTTACTTTAACATTATTAACACCTTCAATACACTCCATTAATTTCATTTAGCACCCAAACACTTAGATAACATCAATTCTTTACCCACATTACTCCCAATATCTCAAATTGTACCTAGGATTCATTTAAACCTTAACCAAAAAATCTCAAATCCCTATAAAATTCTCAACCTAAGTTTAGAAACTTGACTTAACTCCCTAAGGTCCTATCTAAGCTAATGGGTTCAGTCAAAACATAAGAAAGAGCAAGAATTACCTTTAAACCAGCCTTAAACCTTAAAAATTTCAATTTGCATATAGAGGAAGGGAAGAGGGAAGAATACTTACCTCAATGTGTTGCTAGCTTAAAGTTCTTCCTATTAACTCAGAAAATGAAGCCTTAGCAGTCCCAATCTCTCCTTCTTCATTGCCCCTTCACATTTCCTCTTCTCCTTCTTTTATTTTTTTGACTCAGGTGCATATGTAATAAATTCAAGTTTTTACATATCCCTCATGACGTATAATGCATCTGTCACAGAGGATGGCACAATGAGCCCAGATTGAATTTTGGGCCTTACATAATACCTGGTTTCACTCAAACTCTAAAATAGCCCTCTTTCAACATTGTCTAAAGATCCAAAAACCACATTAATGGTCTAAAAACATCATTAACCTACTAATCACTTAATTTTACTAATTTATTCTTATTAAATACTTAATTTTTAAAGTTTGAAATTTGGGATGTTACATTAATGATGTCATTATCTCTGAACCATTGATGTTTTTTATCTAATGGAACATATACTCTTTCTCTCTCTCATTGCCATTTCCTAAATTCAAATTCATCCCTCATACTTTACCTTCATGACACTCAACTCTCTCCCCCCTTTCTCACCCATCCTCACTTCTCCACTCTACACTCAACCCTCTTTATTACTTAAGCATCTCTCTCACTCCAAACTTTGAATCTTCATCTTCAACACTCACATGATCAACTTCAGCCATGGTCTCCAACATGAGGACATCCCTTCTTCTCCTTTCTATGTACACGCATGATTCGTGCTCTATCGTGTAATCTGTGTGGTACTCAATTTTGTCGGTTCCACTCTCCCTCAACTCTATCTTATTGTTGTCCCCAGTTATATATTGCTAAATGGAAGGCTAGTGTTCTAGATTTGCAACCATAATTTGTAATTTTAGATTTTAGATTTGTGATTTTTCATAGTTGTGTGGTATTGATTTGAGTTCGTCTTTTTCTTGAGAATTCTTCTTTTATTTTTCAGATCTATAGTTTTTATTTTTATTTTATATTTAAATTGTTAAATACAAACCTTAGCATCAACTGTTATTAGTTTTATATTTGAATATTGTCTCTCCTACTCTAGTCTTTATTTTTAAAAAAAATTCACTCTATTTCACTCAACAATTTAAGGGGAAAAAAACAAAAAATATATTATAATGGGTGGGCTGCTAGAAATGCAACTTTATTTTTCTATTCATATATAGCCGCTATATAGTTGCAATTATAGTGTGGTTAAAAACTATTATATATTGGGTTAGAGAATATATAGCAGTTAAAAGCCGCTACATGTAGTGAAAAAACAACCATTATATATAGTCTTTTTTTACAGTAGTGGAATAAAAAGGGGCTTGTTTGAATTGGGAGTGACTTTCAATCCTCCCTCTTTGCTTTGTAATTAGTTATTCTATGGATTTGAGAATAGTTATGGTTGATACTACATTTGGTTTCTAAATTTCCAATCAGTGTAGGGAGTAGTCTGGCTGGGATGTTTTTACTCTCTACTCGCTTTATTTTTTCTTCCTATTGGTTTGAACTCATTGTTTTATGATTCTAGTTGAGTATTTTGATCAATTATATTCATTTTCCCTGTGCTTATTTTGGATTGGTATCTGGCTAATATCCTTTATGTTTGTGTGTTTACTCAATGCACTGGAAGGATAAGAGTGATGCTAGACCAAGGAAGATAATCATAAACAACTAAATTAAGAATAATTTAGGAGTTTATAGCAGCATTAACTGATGGTTTAATTAGAGAGTTAGAATTAGTGCAAGTTAATTTAACTCTAGTTAAATACAACTTAATGCTGGAGGTAATTAAGTCACTTTCATAACAATTGTCACTTTAATTAAATAGGAATAGTTAAGTAAGAGTAGGGCACCATGATAAGTGAACCCCTAGGCTTCATTATTGAGTGAATCACCATTTACTTCCTTCTGTTCCTTTATTTTAATTGCTTTGATTTATTATTCTGTTTAACTATTGATTGATAATCTTGCTCGTGAAAAACAAAGATCATTGTTCTCCTTGGATGTAACCCATATGCTCCGAATATTAAACACATCAAAGCCATGCACTTGCAGGGCAATTAGCTACACTTTTTTTTATTTTTACTTTCCACAAAAAATGAATAGTTGAAATGAAAAATTGAACTATGTGTATAAAACAAAAGGTATAAATGTTTTTCAAATGAAAATGTTAGAATTTAGAATTTATGAAACAATTTAATCTCTCTTTGCCAACTTCAATTTATTTTATCTTAGATTTAAGTCAAAACAAATACTCATATTTGTTAAAATATATAAATAAGTTTGGATGCTAAACAAATAGTTACACACTTCATTTATAACAGAATAATATAATGTGCTTTAAATTTATGCTTTTATGTTATTAAAACTTTGTCCTGAATTAGTAACAAATTGAGTGAACCAAGAAATAAAATAAAAAAAGTAAAGATGCAAATTCAGCCATGAACTAGTTTCTAAGGATCATCTGATAGCCTATATTATGATGTGATGTTAAATAAATCTTGAACTACTAAAATCAGAGCATCCATCACCTCTCGTTTATTTTCAACTACGTACATTTATTTCTTCTGTGTCCCCCTCCCTGACCCCCTTCTCTCATCAACGTGAAACAAAAATGCCTTCAAAGTTTCAATAAGGAAGTTAGATGAACTATCATCGGACATTGATCCGGTTGGAAGGAAGACCAATGGTGATGATTACGAGACCAAATTGGTGACTGAAACAACCATGGAAGCTCCTTCAGGTGACGACCAAGAGCCCGACCAATGTCCCAATAATAAAAAAAAAAAAACCGTTGCCATTGCCACACACAGCGCCAAATACAAGAGCTAGAAGCGTATGCATTTGACTTTTGACTCAATTAGTTTGAGTTTGAATCCTCAAAACCAGTCCATTAATATCATCGAGTCAAAAAACGTAACATGCTTTTGATTGCTAGTTGTTTGGTTGCTTGTAAAGTTATAAAATGCCTCCATTCCTCACTCTTTTTGGCCTATATATCCTCTACTTTATGTGTCTGAGTCTGTGGTTCTTCTCCACCACCCATGATCAAATCACCGAGGTCTTTGAGATACTCATCTTAGACACTAGTGTCTATTTCTTGGTGAATTTTCTCAAGAAACAAACATAAAATTTGGGTCTTTTTTGAGGATTTACAAATATGGGTGGTGGAGAAGTCTAAGAGATTGAAGAGCTTCTAGTTTCGGCATCATCATGGGCAGAGACAAGAAGGGATTTCGAAAAGGGTGCTTGGTGGTAAAAGTGGGTCAAGAAGGAAAAGGACAGAAGAGAATCATCGAGATAACTTCTTGGACCCAGACGTATGGTAAGAGAGGGATAGGGTCAAGGAGGGGGAGAGGGAGAGGGCGTTAGGGAGGGAAAGGAAAGAAGTAAATAGACGTTCATTGAAAATAAATAGGAGGCATTGGATGTTTCATTTTTAATAGTTCAAGATTTATTTTTTACCACCTTATAGTATAGGCTACTAAATATTTTACAAAAACTAGTTCATGCTTAACTTTGCACCTTTACCCAATAAAGGGTAAAATCTCACATGTAATTATTTTGAATAGTAATCAAGTTTCAGGAATTTCGGTCTTTCTTTGGCAAAATTAGCATTCAATATACACTTTAAATTTTAGGACTCCTATATATATATATATGTATATATATATATATATATATGTATATTATTTCTTTCTATATATGCACCGATCGACATACATTACCTATTTGCGTTACTAAACAGACAACCATTAAATCTAATCAACAATCAATAAATAAGAGAAGCATTATGAAATATTTAGGTTGTTTAATTTATTGTGTACATTCGGAAGACAAGCCTTCCCTTTGGTCTAGGATTTTATTATTATGATTTCCATTAGGCTTTGTCTCTCCGTGTCGTGTAGCACTAGTGTCTTGTGTGAAAACGAAAATGCCAAACAAAGAGGGAAAAAAAGGACGAAAAAGTAGAAAGAATAATCATCATCATAATCAAAACTCTTTCACAAACAATTCGTAACTCTAAAAAAAAAAATCTGATGATCGAAAATAAATTTAAGCATATAAAAAGGGAAAAACTTTATATACTTAACCGTATATACTTAACATGCTTGTTTTTAATTAAATCAAAATATATGTATTTTTTATAGATTATTTATCCTATAACAAATTTTTGTTATTAATATTATTAATATATTAAAATTCACATGTCTTGATTTGATTGAATAAAAATATATTAAATATATAATATTAAGTATATAAGACTTGCCTCATAAAATTACAGGGACTTATATATATATATATATATATTCAATGAATCATCCATAAGTAAACCAGCCCTTATTATAGGAAAAGTTTGAAACAGAATAGTATAGTTGTTTGGACTAAATTCTAATTTATTTTGGCCCAAGCACAACTCATACTTCTGTTTTTTTTTGGGGGGGGGGGGGGGGGCGGGGGAGCTGTTGGAGCGGAAGAACCACAACATTGTTACTCCTGTGTGTGTTTTTCTACTTTTTCCCTAGTCATGATGTAAATTTTTTTTATACTAGCCTTAGTGGTATCATGCCTATTACCATCATACAAATTCTCATCTTCATCTGTATTTCCTTTTATCCTTCACTTTTTTTTAGCACTTGCATTCTGAAAAAAAATATAGTAAAGGACTTTGAGACTCATTATTTAATTGAGAAGTTAGGTTTATCACATCTTTTAAGGATCAATTTCTTTGGCATGCCTACAGCAAGGGAAAAAAAAACCACAAGTAAATATCTTGGCTATCAACATAGCAATTAAGCTCATGGGGAACTTAGAAAGTCATAATTTTTGCTAGAATGTGAAATTATCTAAAATTAATGTTCAAGACTTGTCACTCATTGAATAAAATTACTCCAAAAGCCATCCACTGTCTACGATTATTGAGAAAAATAGAGATCTCATCATGAGAGATTGGATGAGATCACTTTTGACCATGATTATAAGAAAGCCAATAGATGTGCCAATCTATTGGTTCACTAAACATCACATGAAAATTTTAATATTACTGTCTTTTATAGCCTTCTCCCAACTATAGAAACTTCATGGTTTTAAATATAATTAGATCTCTAACTCTTTGCACAATTTTTCCATGGCCTTCTAAAAGAAGCCAAAAAAAAAAAAAAAGCCACAAGTAATAATAGTTCGATAACTTCCATAGATATATTGATTAGCAGTTAGTAGAACAGCCTAGTATAGGACTAGAGCCATGTCTTGGAAAATTTGTCAAAACAAATTGCACCATGGTAATGATTTATTTTTCCAAGATGGTGATTACCACATTAACCAAGTGGGATGTTTCCTCAAACCAAATAAAAGCGTGTTGAAGGCAAATCTTAATCAGCCTTCCTCATTAGCCATTCTCTATAATCGCTTCAAAGACTATGAACTAATTAAGAAAGGATGTGCTTCATGTCCACCGTTCTGGTGCCCCTACTTTTGCCTAGTTAAATTGTGCTGGCCACAAAAAAAAAAAAATTAAATAGATATTCATAAAAAAATAATAAAACATAAATTTTGGTCTCTATAGTTTAATTTGCTTGCATTTTTTTAGTAGTCCCTGCACTTTTTTCAGCATTTTAGATCCATACACTTCTATCTTTTAGTCTTTTATGTCTCTCCAAGGTCCATACATTTTGTTCATGGAAGCACCTAAAACATTAAAAAATAAAAGTGTAGGAACCTAAAACATCACAAAAAAAGTATATAGACTAACAGCGAAATGCAAACAAAGCGCAAGGATTGAAAGTTATATTTTTTTCTAAAAAAAATTTAAAAATATGCCTTCCCACAATAACGCTTATTTAAAATATCTCATCAATTTAATTGATCTTATGAAAGAATAAGTCTCCAAAAACAACATGCATGCTTAATTAATTTTAAACGAAATTCTATAATATTTTCAATCAAAATAGTAACAAAAAAAAAAGTGAAACCTAAAAGTATTTGCTAAATATATAATAATTAGGAGTAATAATTATTGTGGATGATGATTGTTGTAGTGGATCCATATGTTTTGTAGAAGAGAATGGACCATGTGATACACATCTTAGGATTTGGATCACCCATGAAAAAGCTAGAGAATTCAGATTTATCAAATTTTATTCTTAAGGGGCAAAAGAAAATTTTCCTCAAAACTGAGTCCGGGAGCATTTTAGATCCTAAACTTATTTTTGGTACAATGTTTCTCTTCTACTTTTGAAAATATTATAATATGACCCCTACTATTAACAAAAGTTAAATTTAATTTAACAATTAGTTGATCAAAAGATGATACAAAAGGACTTAAAAAATTACAAAAAGGAAAAAAATTACAGTGGATGACCCAAAAACTTATAGAAAAGGAAAAAGAAAATTATATTGATCCTTTTATGTAATTTTTGATATTCTTTTTTTGTCATTTTCTAGTCAACTAACTGTCAAAGTTAATTTTTGTTAATGATAGATGCTATATTACATTATTTTCAAAAGTTAAAAGGGAATATTACACAAAAAAGAGCTTAAGATCCCAAAAATTCTTAGACCAATAATTTAAAAGCCAATTTACTCTTTTATCCTAGTAATAAGCATAGGATATATCTATTAAGTAAAATATGTTTTAGATAATGATAAAAAAAGTTTGTTTTAATTTACATAAAGTCTTAACTTAAAAATTAAAAATGAAAAACAAATTAAACTTACACTATCTAAATTAACATTTTGAACAATTCAAATCTTACTAAAATAAATTGAGCATTTAGAGCTGATTTTTAGACTGAGCATCCAATCCAACGTGTTTGAAGAGAAAGACAAGTGTAATTGCCGACACACACACAATGTGCGTGCGGGAGTGAGAGAGAGAGAGAGAGAGAGAGAGAGAGAGAGTAGGAGAGGGAGCGAGCGAGCATGGCATGGAGAGTGAAATGGGAAGAAAGGGAGGGGCAAAAGGGTAGGATTGACTTTGAGGTGATCATAATGAGAAGCACTTAATTGGAAGGTATAAAATAATATCTTGAAAACGTTGGTACAAAGCTCGCAGTTGGTGGGATTCTGCTCGCAAAATGACAGCAAGTGAAGGCCCTACATATTCTCCCTGCTTTGGCCATCTTTATTGGAATCTGCTGATTTCATCTTCTTTGTCTCTCTCCATTTGCCGACTCCTACTAATTAATTCCCCAACTATTTCACATTTTTGACAATCCATATTTGTAATATTATAATTAAACCTTAATATTGTTTCCTGTAATCTTGCTTTATGTTAACCATCATTAATGTAACCCCCATATTTTCTTACTTTCATTGGTTAGACGGCTAGTGGCCCACTTTATTTTGCATGGTCCGTTCTTAACCAGGTACTAATTATTTTATTATTATTATTATTATTATTATCATTATAATACACTAATATTTGTGATTATGCATGAGTATTATTTGAATTATATAAGCAATCAGTATTTGGTTAAGAAAAAAGTATGTGAATATTTTCTCATAGAATTTGTAGTGATGAGTATATTCGTTGCATACTCTTGCATCCCATATAGAATGAAAGAGATTGATTCTCACATAGAATAGCAATATGAGTTGTGTGTGTTCTTACAAATAAATATACATTCAAATTGTTTAATTACTTCTCATGTTAAATCATTTTAATCTTTAGTTTTAGATAATAAGAAAAAAAATTATTAAATAACTTTTTCTACCTAACAATTTAATTTATAATATAGAGTAATATGTGGGAATGGGTATATCGATAAATTGTTAGAAAATATATATATATGTAGAGAGAGAGAGAGAGAAATATTAATTGATTCAGATATTGATAATAACAGAGAGAGACAAGACCAAAAAACTAAAAAGATACTCTATGTTGAGATGTTACCGGATAAGCTTAATAGATTATTACTGAAGCCTAAAGTATAAAAGGCTTAACTTATAAGATAGTTTAATTTCCTTTTTGTAATTTCCATTTCCTATTCTTATTTGTACACTACGTGTCACATTCTTTTGTATTAGGATTTTTACCCTGTTGCTATATAGGATAGAATCATTAGGTCCTTGCGCTCCTTTTTCATATATCCATTTTAGTGAAAACCTTTCTCAATATTGAGCTTTTACAAGTTGGTTGCCATGTGATTGATGATAGCTCTCCCAAAACTCCAAAAACATCTGAGTCTCAAACTCCCTCATTTCTACAATCAACCTCCTTAGAAATTCAATAGGGAACATAGCTTCCTCTCAAACCTATTTTGTCAAACATGAAACTAATTACATTGTTTGGGCAACTCATGTATGTTATGCATATTATCAAAGGGCACAAGTTGGAAGGCTTCATAAATGGCGCCAATGTATGTCCTTCTCAATTTCTTGTGGCAAATTATGTCTCTAAGCACAACCCTACCTTTGAAGATTGGCTAGCTACTAATCAACTTTTGTTTAGGTGGTTTCTTAATACTTTGACTATTGATCTCTTTTAAAATGATTTATTTTTTTTACCTCCATTAGTCTTTGGCGTGCTACATGAGAAATTTCTGGTGCTCAAAACAAAGTTAGGGCTGTAATGTTGAAGTATGAGCTTCAGCAAACTAGAAAAGGTTCGTCCTCCATACGTGAGTATCTAGCCAAAGTAAAAACTCTCTCCGAGTCTCTTTCTCTTCCTGGTAGTCCAATTTCCCATGTTGATCTTCTCCTTCAAGTTATGGCTAGCTTGGATAGAGAATATAATCCTATTGTTATTCAACTCTTTAAGAAAAAGGATCTTATCTATATTGAGTTTAAATCCTCACTTTTCACATTTTAGTCTTGCCTTGAACAACTCAACTAGATTTCTCAAGTCAATGTTTCTTCCTAGTTTTCTCATCTTGTTGTGCCAACTCCTCATGTGGTGGCTGGCATAGTGCTTGTGGTGGTCGAGGTTCTTAAGGAAGGGGCAAATTTGGCCATGGTAAGGGTGACAAAACTTTATGTGTTTTATGCGACAAGCCAAGCCACCATGTCAATAACTATTACCAACACTTTAATAGATCTTTTAAGCCACCTATCGACAGTAGAAACGTATTTGATGTAGGTGATTCTTCTCATAACTCTATTTCTTATGCTTCTCCAATAGTTTCCAATGATGACTCATGGTATCTAAAGAGTGGAGTTGCCATTTATATGATTAACGATGTTTTCAAGATTGATAATGCTATAAAAACAAGTGGTAAGGTTAAATTGTTTACTGCTAATACTCAAAATATAGGAGTTGAGAAAATAGGTTCTTTTAAGATTCAAAATGTGCCAAGTCAGAATATTTTCTTAATGACATTTTATATGCCCTAACTACCAAGAAGAACTTACTTAGTATTCCTAAGATTTTATATTATAGCCATGCTATTGTCTCTCTTAACTCTAGTATTGCTCTTGCAAAGAAACAAGGAAGAAGAACAACAATACTCTAATGGATAAGAAGCAATAATGGTCTCTATTGGGTAGATGCAAGAATAGTCAGTTCTCAAAAAGTAGGTTTTAAAGGCTCTCAGTAAGCTCTCATAGCAAAAACAAGTTAGTAACAACACAAATAACACTACTAGCTATGTTAATAGCTCTAAACCTAGCTTACTTATGAGGTTTTGGCACTATAAACTTGGTCATCCTGATGATAGAGTTTTGAATTAAGTTATTAGTGCTTGTATTGTAAGGTTAAATAAAAATAGTGAATCACTTTTTGTGAATCTTGCAAATTTAGAAAATCCCACTCTCTTGCTTATAAGGTTTCTACCTCTTGAGCACTTCATCCTCTTGAGCTTATACACACATATTTATGGGGATCCTCTCTAATTAAATGTTTAAGTGGCTATCGCTACTATGTGTTGTTTCTTGATGATTATAGTAGATGTCGTTAGATTTTTCCACTTAAAACTAAAGATGAGGCTCTCCAAATGTTCATCAAGTTCAAACATATTAAAAATCAATTTGACAGAAAAATCAAGGTTCTCTGAAGTGATTAGTGAGAAAAGTATAAAAGTTTCACTAAAATTTTACAAGATGTAGGTATACATTTTTTGACATTCTAACCCTTATACATCTCCTCAAAATGGTAGGGTTGAAAGGAAACACAAACATGTTGTTGAGGTTAGTTTAACTCTATTAGCTTAGGCTAGTTATCTTGTCTTGGCTCACACAACAGTTGAACTCATAAATAAGCTATCTATTCTTGTCTTAAGTGATTATGTACCTTATCAACAATTATTTGAGAAAAAATACTAATCATGATAGTCTAAGTGTTTAGGTTAGCTCCTTATCTTTGTTTAATAGACTACAGTCAACATAAGTTACAATTTAGAACCACAAGATGTGTTTTCCTAGGTTATATCAATCATCACAAAGGTTATAGATGTAAATAATTTCTACTAGAAGGGTCGATATTTCCAAAAATGTTGAGTTTGACAAAAACTCCTTCTCTTTTAGAGAAAGTTTTATGAATGAAAGGCTAACTAAATAGGAAGTTAACCCTCATGACTTTTTCAAACCAATGCTCACTACATCTCCCACTCATTGTTCAAGTTTGGCATTTGCATTGCATATATCTTCACCTTTGGTGCCAAATCAATTCGTCTCTAGCTCTTTTGTAAACAATGACAGTGGTTCTATTTTAGCCTAATAAGAATTAGGGCTACAAATAAAGGAAATTCAAGAAGAAGCTAATAATATAATAAATTATTCAATGCTTGAGAAAATTTTAATTAATAAACCAATTGTAGAAGAGAGGTATAAAACACAAAACAATTGGACCATATTTGTCCAAAATCAACATCATATGGTGACAAGGAGTAAATTAGGTATTATCAAACCTAAAAATCCTTATTTTGAGCCTAATAATGTTCAAGAAGTATTAAAATCTAGTTTATGGAGGAAAACTGTGGTTAAAGAGCTCAATGCTCTTATTAGATACAAAAATTATGTTTTATACTCTACACTGTAATAGAAAGACCTATGAATTGAAAGTAGATTTTTAAAAGGAAATTTGACATTGATGGCTCTTTTTCAAAGGCTAAAGTTAGATTAATGGCCTAGGGCTTTTAGTAATACCTTGGCATAGACTATGGAGAAATATTTACTCCTATCTTAAAGCCTTCTACCTTAAAGTTTGTGCTCATAGTAGCAATTTGTTTTAACTAGAAAATAAGATAATTGGACATTAATAATGCCTTTCTAAATGGATTTCTCTAAGAAAAGATCTTGATTAGACAAATTGAAGGGTTTGTTGACAAAAGATCCCCTGATCATATATGCTTATTAAACAAGGTCATTTATGGGCTAAAATAGAGCTTGGTTTGACAAGTTGAAGAATAACTTGTTAGATTGAAATTTTATCTATTCCAAGTGTACAGTTGTTTGTTTTTCCTCAAGCTACAATCTAATGTGATTCTTCCTAATCTAAGTTAATAATATAATCATCACAGGAAACAATCATAATATGCTCTATGTGTTTGTAAAATAGTTGAATTCCTTATTTTTCTCTACAAGATCTTGGCAGCTTCAACATTTTCTTAGGATTGAGGCTTACAAAGATTCTACTGGTCTTTATCTCAAAAGGAAATATATATTGTAGAGCTTTTTAAGAGATTTAGGATGGAAAAATGCTTCCATGTGCCTATACCTATAATTGTGAATAGAAGTCTATCTATTTATTACAGTGTTCCTCTCACTAATCCCATGATTTATGGAAGAGTACATTTAGTATATATAGTATCTAATTAATACCATACTAATATCATTTTTGTTGTTAATAAGCTGATCCTATTTCTACAATATAATGACCTACTAATGTATACTAGCAAACATGCATTGCGATATTTGAGTGGAATGAAAGGCTTAACACTTCATATCAAAGCTAGCAATTACCTAAATTTATGAGGTTTTTTTGATGCTAATTGAGCCACTTGTATTGATGATTGCAAATCATTCAGTGGCTATTGTGTCTTCTTTGAAAATTCTCTAATAGCTAAGTTTTGCAAAAAGAAATTGATGGTAGCACAACTGAGCGCTGAATCTAAATATAGATCCCTTACAAATCTAGTAACAGAGATTGCATGGCTATAATCCCTAATATCTAAAATTGGGTTAAAGCTTGATCGAATTCTAGTTTCCTAGTATGACAATACAATTGTTTCCAAAAATGTTGAGTTTGACAAAAACTCCTTCTCTTTTAGAGAAAGTTTTATGAATGAAAGGCTAACTAAATAGGAAGTTAACCCTCATGACTTTTTCAAACCAATGCTCACTACATCTCCCACTCATTGTTCAAGTTTGGCATTTGCATTGCATATATCTTCACCTTTGGTGCCAAATCAATTCGTCTCTAGCTCTTTTGTAAACAATGACAGTGGTTCTATTTTAGCCTAATAAGAATTAGGGCTACAAATAAAGGAAATTCAAGAAGAAGCTAATAATATAATAAATTATTCAATGCTTGAGAAAATTTTAATTAATAAACCAATTGTAGAAGAGAGGTATAAAACACAAAACAATTGGACCATATTTGTCCAAAATCAACATCATATGGTGACAAGGAGTAAATTAGGTATTATCAAACCTAAAAATCCTTATTTTGAGCCTAATAATGTTCAAGAAGTATTAAAATCTAGTTTATGGAGGAAAACTGTGGTTAAAGAGCTCAATGCTCTTATTAGATACAAAAATTATGTTTTATACTCTACACTGTAATAGAAAGACCTATGAATTGAAAGTAGATTTTTAAAAGGAAATTTGACATTGATGGCTCTTTTTCAAAGGCTAAAGTTAGATTAATGGCCTAGGGCTTTTAGTAATACCTTGGCATAGACTATGGAGAAATATTTACTCCTATCTTAAAGCCTTCTACCTTAAAGTTTGTGCTCATAGTAGCAATTTGTTTTAACTAGAAAATAAGATAATTGGACATTAATAATGCCTTTCTAAATGGATTTCTCTAAGAAAAGATCTTGATTAGACAAATTGAAGGGTTTGTTGACAAAAGATCCCCTGATCATATATGCTTATTAAACAAGGTCATTTATGGGCTAAAATAGAGCTTGGTTTGACAAGTTGAAGAATAACTTGTTAGATTGAAATTTTATCTATTCCAAGTGTACAGTTGTTTGTTTTTCCTCAAGCTACAATCTAATGTGATTCTTCCTAATCTAAGTTAATAATATAATCATCACAGGAAACAATCATAATATGCTCTATGTGTTTGTAAAATAGTTGAATTCCTTATTTTTCTCTACAAGATCTTGGCAGCTTCAACATTTTCTTAGGATTGAGGCTTACAAAGATTCTACTGGTCTTTATCTCAAAAGGAAATATATATTGTAGAGCTTTTTAAGAGATTTAGGATGGAAAAATGCTTCCATGTGCCTATACCTATAATTGTGAATAGAAGTCTATCTATTTATTACAGTGTTCCTCTCACTAATCCCATGATTTATGGAAGAGTACATTTAGTATATATAGTATCTAATTAATACCATACTAATATCATTTTTGTTGTTAATAAGCTGATCCTATTTCTACAATATAATGACCTACTAATGTATACTAGCAAACATGCATTGCGATATTTGAGTGGAATGAAAGGCTTAACACTTCATATCAAAGCTAGCAATTACCTAAATTTATGAGGTTTTTTTGATGCTAATTGAGCCACTTGTATTGATGATTGCAAATCATTCAGTGGCTATTGTGTCTTCTTTGAAAATTCTCTAATAGCTAAGTTTTGCAAAAAGAAATTGATGGTAGCACAACTGAGCGCTGAATCTAAATATAGATCCCTTACAAATCTAGTAACAGAGATTGCATGGCTATAATCCCTAATATCTAAAATTGGGTTAAAGCTTGATCGAATTCTAGTTTCCTAGTATGACAATACAATTGTCAATGCACTAGCTTTGAATTTCGTTTACTATGCTCGAACCAAACATATAGAACTCAATGTGCATTACATTAAAGGTAAAGTAATTGATCAAAAGCTTCTAGTTCAGTATCTACCCTTTTCAGACAATATTGCATGTCTCTTCACTAAGGCAATGATCCAATAGCATTTTTTGATATTGAGAGATGAGCTTGAACTACTAAAAAGCCTAGCTTCTTGTTTGCAAGGACATGATGAGATGTTTCCAAATAAGCCCAATAGATTATTACTAAAGCCCATAGTATAAAAAGCCCAACTCATTGTTGCATTGTCTTATTATGTAGATATTTTAATGTTCTTTCTTGTAACTTCAATTTCCTATTCTTATTTGTGCATTACATGTCACATACTATTGCATTAGGTTTTCTATCCTATTGCTATAGAATAAAATAGAATTATTAGGTACCTTTGCCCTTTTATCATATAACTATTTTAATGAAATTTGTTCCTTCTATTCCAAAAATAGAACCATTAAAAATAATAATACATCATGTTTTATTATTATTTTATTGAATTAGTGTAACATGACATGTTTTTATTAGATAGAGCATAGATGATGTGGTGGTTCACCAGTTTTACATAAGAATTTCTCATTTTACTTAGTCAAAATTCAAAAATAAAACAGATATTAAATTAGTTATTCATTAATTTAATACTCTCTGTAGTCCTATTTATAAGTCATTTCTACCAATATTATCAATACCAATACAACCAAAGTATAAAAAATAAAAGTAAGTGAAATTTCAAATATAACTCTCATAAATGATGCATTGCCTATATATTAAGGTTGTTTTTTTAACACAAGGCCATAAGAAAACTATGCAAATAGACTATGAACTAGTATATCTAAAGCCATGAGGCTTTTATAGTCAAGGGTGAGTTGATAGAAATATCAAATTTTCGTGTGATGTCTTATGTGCTAGTACATCAATGTTTATTGGCTTCCCTATAAACATGGTCATTTTTAAAAATGACCACCCAATCTCTTATAGTGAGATCTCTTATTTTCTTGACAATCAAAGAGAGATTATGGCTTTTATAATAATTACAATCAATAAGTGATAAAGCCTTTATAGAATCAAAGAAGATGTTAATTTTGGATAATTTCTCATTACAAAAAAGATTGAGGCCTTCCAGTATTCCCAAGAGCTCAGCTGGTGTGTTGGGATAATAGTCAAGATATTTAAAAAATCCTTTGATGCAATTACTATTGTCATCTCTGATCATTCCTTCATAAGCAATAACACCATCATCTAGGTTCAGAGGGCTCCACTTAACTTTATAGCTGCTATCTCTTTTGCTCAAATGGTTGGTCTTGGATTGAAGCTTTAAGTCATTAATTATCTATTGAGTATAGGAAAAGGCATTGTTGCTTTTTAGAAATCATCTCTAGAGTATATTTTCTTACATGTGGCTTTCCACATATTCCAGCGTGCTTAGGTAAAAAGTCTTTGCCAAGGCATTCTTGTTCTCAAACTACTTGCTTTATCTTTAAAGTTCCAAGTTATCCAATCATACACACTAAGAGAGAAAAAGGTACTAAGTTTTGTAGGATTCAATAAACTTTTCCAAACCTCTTGTGCTTCTTTACAATCATGTAGAATATAAATAGAAGAATTGGTGGAGTTACAACCCAAAAGGCATGTATATTGCTAAGGAGTATTTCCATTAGTATACATGTAGTTAGTTTGGAGTCAACCCCAAGTAGCTTTCTAAAGGAAATACTTAATTTTCTTGTAAGTGGGCCACTTTCATATCTTAGACCAAATATCAAAGTTGTTTTTATCCTTACAATCTAACGCTTTGTTAGTAGATTTAACAAAGAAGTTACCATCATAAGAGAGCATCCAAAAAAGAATATCATCATCAACTTGTTGATTAGGAGGTTGTACAAGCACAATCTATCTAGTCATATTAGATTAAAGGTAGCCTTTTAAAATATTAAAATTCTAACCACCTACATTATTGCAAAAATTCAAGACTCTTATGTGAAGAGTAGAGTCAGCATTGTGGAAAGCATGTGTAACAAGAGGATTAAGAAGGGAGACCATTTATTATACCATAATAATATATGGTCTCCTCTATCCACTTTCTAACCAACATGAGACATAAACTTATCTTAAACTTTGCATATTTTAAAAGCTTCATAATGAAGGCAATATTCAAATTTTTGAGCTTCTTGATGCCAAATTCCCCATCTTCTTATTTCCAAAGTAATGTAATCCTAAGAGAACAGATTAAGTTTTTTATTCCCATCCAATGAATCCCAAAGAAAATTTCTAGAAATTTTTTCCAACTCAACCAAAACGTTGTCAAGTAAGAGTATAATTTACATAGTATAGCTAGGAAGAGTAAAAAGAACAAGTTTAATGAGAATAGATTTTCTTGCAATATTCAAATACAGCTACTCTATTTTGTTAAGCATGGGTTCATCTTATCAAGAAGCTGAACAAAGATAAGCTTGGAAGCCTTATTGTGGATTAGAAGAATTTCTAGTTATTTTCTAAGATTTCTTATGAGAGAAATTCCTAATACATCACTAATCTATGAAGCTCTATTAATATTGACATTCTTTAAACAAAAAGGCTTAGATATATAAATGTTAATTTTCTATCTTGAGGCACTATATGTAACATCCAATAAATTAACTCCTTGATTGATTAAATTAATAATGGATAATTAAGTAATTGAGAACAAATTAGTTTGAGTATGGTTAGAGAGGGCTAATGACCCTATTGGATTGTGATTAAAGCTTTTGGATTGGGTTTAAAGAAAAGTTAGGCCACCTAAGCCTTGGAAGAGAAAGCAAATGAAGTCTACCCTATATGTACAATCCGCTGCAATGTATGCTACATATGCCACGTGTAGCATCTCCTAATATCCACATGACTTTAGAAAAGGTTAACTCATTCACCACTTTACCACTAATTGATTCATAAAAATAATTATCTTAAAAGGTATAGGATCCCAAGATTCTTTTTAAAACCATTTAAATTCATTCACATACAAAAGCAATGCACAACTAAAGCCAAAAAACTGCATGTTTAATCCTCAATGTGTGAATTGAAGACAACTAAACAATTCCAAAAAAGGGGCCATGCATTGCAGCATGTGGTATAGAGCCACAAGCTCCCTCTCTGTACCATGTGCCATAGTGCATATGACAGATTTTGCTATCATATGATAGTTCGCAAATGTAAACTTTCAACGTGTGCTATTTTTACATATGACATCTGATTGGAATAATTCAAGTATCCACATAAAATTTATTTAATAAGTTATTTAATAAAATAAGTTTGGACACGATCTAATAGTCCAATATCATTTTAGACACTCAGGTGTAAAAAGTTACTTTTTAAAAAAATTTAAGCACCTAAAATGCTCAAATCCCATACTTTGACTCATTTGATCACTTTGGACCTAGAACCAAGTTCAAAAGGATCAATTACACTTCGTTGACCAATAATATCACTATAAACCCACATATAAATATATTTGGCCTTTAAATTTTCCTTTTTTATACAAAAGAGGGCATATTTTTCACAAATTCACAGATATACTTTCTTGGCCAATTTTTCCACATAATCACCACTTTCAAACATATTCACATCCACACATTACAATCTTAGCCCACACATTAAATTTCACCACTTTTCACATAATGGGCTAAGATCTATGAAATCATTATATATCATAACCAAATATACATATGCATCTTATGAAAATTTAATCATTTACACATTTAAAATAAAGGCAAATTTATTACACAAGCACTTTAGTCTCACGATAGTAGAACCACTACATCAGGCTAGAGTCTTTTCCTTTTCTCAACTCATAATCTGAACCTCTAAAAAGGTAACCATAGGGTGAGATAATAGCTTCAATAACAGAATAACTTGTTATTACTAATTATCACACATACTTGTAAATAAGTAAAACTTAATTATACATAGATAAAGCTATAAAAACATAAGTTTTCTTTTATATAAAATCATTTTTACATCAATTTATCACCACTTGCATGATCATCTACCATCTGAACTTTCATATCACCCTAACCAAAGCCTTAGGCTCTATTAGGTCAATCATGCATTCATTAACCTAAGCACATCTTTAGTGGTAGAATCACCCAGCTAAAGATGTTCTGTCCCACTTTGAGACTATAATTTTCCCTTATAATATAATGACTAGTGCATCATTACTTCGACACCCTATTGCATTAATGCTAAGGAGCACAAATCTCCAAAATCATATCCCATACATGCATTAAGGAAATAATCTCCAACACCACACCTTACTAGGCACTAAGGAGATAGAATCGTACAACACTACACCCTATTAGACACTAGGGAGAATAAATGTCATATGGACTTCTCCCTACTTCTCCTTATTGGTAAACTCCCACCCCCTATCATGATCATGCTTAAATACAGACCACTTGTTTGTATTCTGATCTATGTATAAACATTTATTCACATATATTTTATATTTCCATTTTTTAAGCCATTTTCATGCATAAAAACCATTTTCACAAACTTGCACAACTTTGAAAACAAATGCAAGCAATAACATATTTACTCACAAACAGTTAAACTAGATAATCAAATATAGCAAGTTACTCAGTTACCTTAGCCTTCTGTCACAAGAAAGGTTACTCATGGATTTTCTACATGCTTAATGTCACCATGCTCTTCTTATTCCTTAAGGTACATGCACGACACAAACAATCTACACATAATTAGAATTATTAGTTAATTAATCAAATTGACCACAAGTATTCATTATCATTAAAATTATATTTAACTACTTATTTCCTTTCACTTGGTTATTTAGGTCTCATGCACCCTAATCACTCCTTTCTATTACTTCTACCAATACTAACACACCTTCTAAATTCCATTCCCATTTCCTTACAATTTAAAGCTAATTTAATCTTACAATCTCAAAGCTTTATTGTTAAACTTTAAACTAATATCAAAACCTTAATTTAATTATTGAGAATCTTTTTATTACAAAAGGGTAGGAAATGAACCCCTTAAAACTTTTCGATTCAATTTTTATATAACTTACATTAAGAGAAATTAAGTTAGAATTAGATCTAAAGGCGATTCAAGCAATTCATCAAAAATTTCTCTCAAGGCTCTAAGATTAATTGCCCTGGTAGAGCCTAATCTCTTCTCCCTCTCTGCTCGTGTTCCTCATCTCTCTTCCTTCTATTTCATGAGCTGATCCATGTAGGTATTAATCAATTTTCTTTTTAGGCCCTTGAGTTTATGCATTGTAACTTGATATATCTAGGTAAGCCAAAATACTGGTACAAGTAAGAAATTGGCTATATCAATTATTGTAGTAGGTTATATTGAAATATGATATGGAATATCCCCTTTTATTTTTGTGATAAAGAAGTTAAGAGTTAATTTTATAATGTGTGTGTGTGTGTGTGTGTTTATGTATGTCATATGATTGTTGTAGTGTGTTGTATAGGTTGTCTTGAGCTTATTAAGTGTGATCTAGGTATCAGTTTTAGCTTTTAGCACATTGGTAGGGTTTTAGGCACCCTTGTTACTGTTAAGTGTGAAAAAGTAAATGAAATGCGTTTGGGTGTTCTGTGATATAATTTGAGAGTAAAACTCATACTATTAGCTATTTTGTAAAAAGAGCTCTTTGTGAACACATAGATCACCTCGATAGAATATTAGATGGAGAAATGGGACATGCTAAAATTTTGATCTTATGCTGTAAAATGATAACAAAGTTGCTATTAAATATATGCAATATGCCATAGGATAAGTTGCGATGTAATGACTGTAAGCCATAGCACATTCCTCTATTGTGCTTTTATTGGCATTTTCAACCCATTTTTAATTATTCAAGTGTTACTTGGTATCCCATGCTTCCAAAAATGTGTATACTCTAATTTTCATTAGTTTTATTTGTTTTACCATTATTTTAATTGTTGAAAAAAAAATTGGGATCCTATCTTTAACTTGTTTATGATTTGTTTATTTTAATTGTAATTAATTTATTATCAAATGAGTTAGTAATATGTTTTAGGTTAGTTCCATGATTGTCGTGATGGACCTAGCTAAGTGATGTGGCAATAAAGACGTTATTACATTAAATAATCATTGCTTGAGGTAGAGATAGTTCTATAAAAAGTAACAAGTCATTAGTAAAAAAAATAAGTGAAAAATAGGAGACCTGTTAGTTGTTAGTCTAATTAGCTTCTATTCATTTTTATCAATGCTACTGAGAATGTAATGTTGTAATCATTCAAAACAAAAAACAAAAAGATAAGGAGGAATAAGATCTCCCTATTGAATGCCTTGAGAAAGTGTGAATTCCTTTGATGGTTCTCTATTCTAGAGTACTCTCATTTGTGTAGTTGAGATGGTGACACGGATTAATTTTTTGAGATGACTATTTATCCTTATAAAGTTGAGAGTATCGTTAGTGAAGTTCCAAAATAGTCCGTCAAAAGCCTTCTCAAGATCCATCTTCAAAGCCAAAAATCCTTTTTCCCATTTTATTCCCCATAGAGTGAATGATCTCTTAAGCAATTAGGATATTATCACTACTCTGCCAACCTTGAATGAAGCTATATTGATTACCACTAATAAGATGATTCATGCAAGCACATGGATGATTAGAGATAATTTTACAGCTCACATTGCAAAGGAATATAGGATGAAAGTCTTTCATGCAAGTAAGGTGGTCATTTTTAAGGATCAAAGTGATGTTGGTGTCATTAATCTCCCTAACAGAGTTGGGTTCCTTGAAAACCCTTTTGATAAGTTAGGCAATGATATGTTTTAGATCATCTTAGTAAGAATGAATGAAGCCTACATTGATGCCATCAGGACCTAGAGTTTTAAAGGCCCTAATGTCAAAGCAGTGTTCTTGATTTTGTTATCAGTATTATCATTCACTTTAAGGGATAAAATTTGGTTCTTTGTCTTTTTTTCCTAATAATAAATGTTTCATGAAAGACCTTAGTATTCTAATCTCCTCATGTTAACTACTTGCATCTAGATTTTTAGAACTAAATAAACTCTTTTTATATGAGAACTTTGTTATAATCTTCTTAAAGAGACTTTCTAGGTTCCTTATAAAGTAATTATCTCTATGGTTCCTTTTTGTATATCAATTCCCTCCCATCTCTGTAAAATTCTTTTCTTTTTGGAAGATATACTACTAATATTTTTCTTATTTCAAATGAAAGTAGAAGTTAGTCACTCCCTCATTCCAATCATTAGTAGTCAATGATTATTTAACTAGAGGGTGGAAAGAATCCCTAAGCATCCAAGCAGTATGACAAAATGGTTTAGGATGGCACTCTTGGTACTCCTTATCAAGTTAAATTCTAATTGGATAATGGTTAGAACTATACTTAAGAACATGGAAGGACTTAGTTTTATGGAATATAAGTCTCCACTCTGTGTTATAGAAAGCCTAATCAAAATATTCTTTAACATTGTCTTTCTCTCAAGTATATCTATGATTATGGAAATTTAACTCAAAAAGGTTGGAAGAATTTATATAATGACCAACTTGTTTCTTATATCTCCAATTGATGTTATCACCCCAAAATTTATCTTTGTAGGAAAGGTATGAGTTAAAATCACCCATGATAAGCCAAAGGTTAATGGTATTTTGAGCAATAGAAATGACAGAATCATAGAAAAGGTCACGGTTGTAAGGATTAGGGTCATCATAAATGCAAGAGCTTGTAAAAGTTATTGGAAGCTAAAATGTTAACCCTGTAGTGTAACAATTGGACATTAGAATAAATATAGTCAATATTAATAATATCAATATTCCATAATAACCAATCTCTTGTATAACCAGTAATCTCAACACAAATTCAGTAAAAAAAAACCCCAGATTTCTAACATTTTTATCAGCTTTAGAATCACTAAATCTAGTGTCATGTAAGATAAATTTTGCTTTTGTTGGTGGTGTTGTTATATAATTAGTTTACAATGATTGATCTAGTTGCCTCATAGCATGATTAATAAATTGCACAAGAATGCATGTATATATATACATATAGACATATATAGACACACATGCACATTTATACAGGTTTGGCTAAAAATGCAAAGGTAAAAATAGCCAAGATTAGCATGAATAACTTTGTTGAAACTTGTTGGCCATTATTTGAATTAAAAATAAGAGAGACATGTTAGCCACACTATTAACGTGGAGGTGACTTTGAAACCAATGGACATCAATATATATACCAAGTTAACATGATATAAAAGCTTTAAAATAAGGAATTTAATTACCACTAATTTTTTTATGACAAAATGTCATAGAATAACATAAATTAATGCCATAGTTTGAAATGTCATCAAAATTAACAGATTTATTAAATTCCTTGACTAGAACTTTATGATTTTTTCAATGTTATATTTTAGAGTGAAAATAGGCCAGGTCCCTATTAAGAGCTTATGGCTTAGCATATTTCAAAACCAACCTAACCTATTTATTAAATAAGCCCAAACAACATTTGATTAAGGCTATTTAGTTAAATAGGTCTGACCTATTTTTATAAGGCCTAATTTACAAGCTTAACAAACCAACCTATTTACAAATATATTAGGGTCAATGAGCAAATAGAATCTTAAACTATTACTTAAAAATCATTCTCAATCCTAAACTCTTAAAATATGCAAAATAACCTTAAACTTTTAAATTTATAACAAAATAACCTTGGCCATTAACTTTTTAATACCGTCACTATCCATGTAGGTACTATTTAGGGTTTATTTTCTTATGAATTTAATATTGACTGTTACAGTACTTGCGTGGAAGTAACAGTGTTAAAAAAGTTAACAGTCAAGGTTTATTTTGCTATGAATTTAAAATTTTAGAATTTATTTTACATATTTTAAGAGTTCAGGGTCCAAGGTATTTTTGAGCAAGAATTTAGGGTCCTATTTGCTCATTAACCTTATATATTATTATGTAATATATTATATATACATTAGTTTTATCATTTAATTTTTAATCAATCTATTATTTTATATTTCTAGTTACGTTTTCAATCAATTGAACATATAAATTGATTTTAATATTGTTACTTTATCGTAGTATTGTACTCCCTTCAAACCACAATATACGATATCTTTCAGAAACTTTACTTAGTCCAAAATATATAGCATTGAGAAACTTTTTTTAATTATTTTTCTAACAATATCCCTACTTTATTTATTACTCTTTTTGACAAAATGATGCATTGAAAGTTTAATTACCATTATCAAAGCACTTATATAGGGTATTTAATAAGGGTAGAATTGAAAAGACGTAAATGCTTTAAGAAAATAATGTTTCAATAAAAATTATTTAAAAAATGTGAATTAGTTACCAATGCCCTATATTTTTGTCTGGAGGGAGTAGTTGATAAGTCATTTTAAATATTATATGTTAGAATTGACAAATCATATTATATAAATATAGACTTTAATAATTCTAAAGCAAATTTGAAACATTTAAAATTAATATGTAAGTCTATTTAAAAGGCTTACTTTTAAGTAGTTTTTAAAATAAGCTTTCAGACTAGGCTAGGTTTTAGGTAGGCTTAGACCTATGACTGTTAGGAGTGTTTTTGGTTGAGGCCTAAGGCTATAAGATTTGCATGACTAATTATTTTGAAATAAAAATCTTATTATGAAATTTTTGTGTCGAGACTTATATTGTAAAATAAATATCTGAGTATTTATTATAGAATGTGACAGATGCATATGCAAGCTTTAATAAACCTAGACTTTGTAAATTGAATATTTTTTTTTTCAAGTTCTTCTCTACACACCATGGTAGGGGTGGTGTTAATTATTTTAAAGTTCTATGTCCAAACTATTATAATCTTATTAGCATTTTCACTAGTTTAATCTTTAAGTTAAAGTACAAATCTACCCTAAAGTTTTTCTAGAGGCACAATTAGTATTTTAAAGTATTTAAAAGCATAATTTTGCCCTGATGTTTTTTAGAACGGTATAATTTTTTCTTGAGCTGACAATTTGACCATTTAACCATTTATTTTGACCGTTTAACTGTTAAATGCTTTGTTGGCAAGCCACTTGGAGTCCATATCAAAGTGAGTTTTTTTAAAATGAATAAACAAAATCTTTACGTCCTTCCTTTGACTATTATCATTATTGTCCAATAAAATCCAACCAAAATGCAAAATACAAACCAAAAATGAACCAAAAAAAACAATCTTAAATGAACAAAATGAAAAACAAAAATGGATAAACAAAATCTACCTATCAAGCAAACAAATCAAAAATGAAAACAAGAAATGAATGAACAAAATCAAATGAAAAATCAAAATCTTCATATCATCATCATTGTGGTAAAGCTTAAAGGGACCATAGGTCTATAAATCAAACTTGAAGTTGACTTAATTTGAAGTTTGAGAGATGAAGCATATAGATCCTGAAATTAATCCATAGAAGTAGGAAAAATAATCACAATACCAAGAATCAAAGATAGGGTTCAAATATAGACGGCGACATAGGAAAAAAACCATAGTACCAAGAATCCATAGATCTCACTCTAGCATCCAAATCTCCCACCCATTTCTTCCTTTATTTCTCTCTTTAATTTCTACCTCACTTAACTTTATCAACTTATATGAACTCAAATACCATCTTCTTGTGATAGTTTGATCAATGATGGGTTCTAGACAAACTAGATTCTTATGAAGTTTTCATATTTGAAACCTATAAATCTTAAAGATTCCACATTAATCAACACTTTCTTGAACCAAATTCTTGAACAATCCATAAAATCTATTTTTATTCTCTTCATATATGAACAAATTTGAACAATTTCAATACAAATCAAAATCTTTAAAAATTTCAAAAGAAGGTTGAACCTGAAAGCTTGAGTGAGAATTGCACAAACCTTGTGAAATTTCAAAATGCCCAAACCTGGAGCCCATAAAGACCTCATTTAATTCCTGGAGATTGTGATATAGCTATTTGGATCTCCACTCTTTCATTTACCTCATTTATAGTAACGCTAATGGCAAGCTTGAGGATGCCTTTAGGTTGTGCGAGTTTAGGTCCCTTTTTCACTTCCTTGCCTAGCCTTGTCTCTTATTTTTCCTTGTAGTTAGTGGAATCACATGAATGATGAACCTAGAGCATGATAGCCTTAGAATGACTAAGAAAAAGAGATGAGGAAGAAGAACAAGCATGTGTGGAGAAGAAAGAATAAATGACATGGCAACTGATATGGCTTGTCAAATTTAAATTTCATGGTTAAAAAGCTAATGTCAACGATCAACCTAATAATTCTATCACAGTAGGGTAAATTTATAATGTTACCCTCCCCTCATGTCAACATGGTATAAGGAGAGAATTAACATGATCACCACACTATTTAAATACCATATTTGAAAAGCTTGGGCTCAAGACTCATTTTGAAAATAATCATAATATAAGACTAAAAAGAGCATAGTATAGTAAAAAATAACATAAACATCCATTAAAGTTCATGCATGCTTTTAAAACAAAGAAATAAAGTCACAAACTAAGCCATGTCTAACATTCTAAGTTTCTCAATTTGTAATTACAGTGTTTTCCAAGGGTAATTTGGTCAATTTAGATAAATTATTGATTAACGAGGTTTACAGAAAACTAATATAGTTTTTTAATCCTTGGATAGTCTTAAAAGAGGGCTAGGTTGATGTTTGAGAGGGTCATGGCATGAAAAGAAGTTTAAATTTTGGTAGAACTTTCTATGCCATGTGCCGCGGCAAGCGTGTCAATGCCCCACAATACACATGCAAAATCTGCACTTATCATGTCACAAATCAGACTTGAAAATAGAAGAAAGAAAGAAGGAACTCGAGAGCAGCAATAAAAAGAGACTTATGGCTGCTAGAGCTTGCTTCCAATGTGATTTTAGAGGCCTTTTAAGCTTCATAAATATTGAGTAAGCCTTTCTTTCTTCTCCCTCTCCTTAATTATGCTAAAATCTAGATATTTAGAGTAATGGGGACTTTGATTTTGATTCCCTTAGGTTTAGACTGAACTCATTGGTTTATTTAAGGTCTTACAAAGTTAAATCAAGCATCTAACCTTAGGTTTATGAGTTTTATAGTTATTTGAGATTTTTAGTTAGGGTTTAGATGAACACTAAGTATAATTTAAAGATTTTGAGAAAATGTAGGGAATTAGATGTTGATTTTGGTGTGTTAGGATGTTTAAGAAGCTGGTTAGAGTGTTCTGAAATGGTTGGTGTGGTTAGGTAAGGAATTTAGGTGTTATAGACACTTAGAACCTTAAAAATTCAAGATTTATCTAGAGTGATAATTGATAATTTTTACTTGATTGTGTATATTGAGTGTTGCTTGAGTTATATCGTGCGTATAGAACGTGTGGAGCTAATATTGAGTCACAGTAACCCTTTTGTATGACAAGGGATTGAGGTAACGATATAGTTTATTATATTTATTAACTATTATAATTGTATAAAAGTAAATACAAATCGATGAACTTGTTGTTTAAGAATTTTATGCATGATTTGATATTGAAAAATGATTTTTAGCATGAACATTAATTTGTAAAATGGATTTCAAAAAGTCATTGATTCTAATGGGTGGGTGTGTGTGTGTGTGTGTGTGATATGAAAGTAAATGTGGTGAAAATGTGGATAAGCAATGATAAGTGTGAAAAAGCATGATCATAGGGGGTAGGAGTTTACTCGAGATATGTGGAGATATGTGTGTGTGAAGATATATGAGTGAAAAATCCATATGGTCGGGCTGGCACCATGAGACATCCGATGCAGCATTACATGAGACTATTACCATGGAACATTTGGGCAGTCTGACAACTCTCTAGTACCCATTAGGGTATGGTTAGGAGTCAATGATGCCTCGATGACAAGTGTATGAAGAGAGAAAAATCATAGTTTGTAAGTGAGTTAGATTACCTTTGGCCAGGTGTTTCTACCACCAAAGGTGTGCTCGAGTTAACAAGTGGTTGATCCATGAGAGCTTATGGTTTCATGTCGGGGAGCATAGAAGGTTCGGTGGTTAGATGATTATGCTAGTGTGTAATTGTGTGGAATTGTTATAAAAAGATGAATTTATCTCATAATTTGATATACATGATATTACCTTAGTTTTAATACTTTAACTTGGTTATTTGTGGTAATAAGCATTTGATGAACTATATTGGTTATTGAGATGTTTATCTCACCCCATGGTTATATTTTACAAGTAAGGGCTCCGATAGGGGCAAGGGGAAGGAAGGGACATTTGAAGAGTGAAGAGCATAGTTGTATAGTCCTTTCCTTTCCTCTTTTTGGGTATTGTAACGAATAATGTCAATATATATAACGCCAACTTAGGAGCATGATATTATTTTAGGATATCACTTGTATGAATTTGTGATAAGTGTGCATATCTTAGTCCCAGGTTGATATGGTGGATTAAGTGTGTGTGTGTGTGTGTGTGTGTGTGTGTGTGTGTGTTAGGACAAGTTACAATTACAAGTGATGAATTTGAAGTGAATTATGTGCCAAAATGACCAAATTAATATGTGTTAGATTTTATCCACTTCTTTATGTTATAGTCAAATAGGGGTTTGATGGTCATTTTAAGTATGATTACTTACTTGTATGATATGAATGAATTGTCATATTGTGTGTGGTCTATTTGAGGTCGTTAAAGTGTCTCTGGGGCTAATGGCATTTGGTATTGTGAGTTGGACACCTTTGTGTGTGTTTTGAGGTGAAAACAAATCATTTTGGATTTAGGTATCCATCTTTTAAATGGATGATTATTTGAGTATGAGACTAGTGCCATTAGCTAGAGGGCTCAAAGAGCTACATGTGGACACTTGAACTGCTCAAATCAAATGTCGGATGGTGAAATAGCGCACTTTGGAAGTTTGGAGGCTGTTATGATAGCAATCTACTATCATGACAGTAGGTACGTGCCACAACGCATGGTAGCTACACCACGACACAAGTAGCTGTCAAGAGACTTGTCCTTCTGTGCCATCTACTATGACAGACGAGCCAGATAATTGTAAAATGGCCTATTTCAACTTGTTTTGAAGTGATTTGCTTTCCATGCTTCTGTACTTGTTTTAAATTAATTTTTAATCATGGTTTAAGCTCAAATAATATTTTAAAAAAGGGTTTTTCTTAGGATCCCATTATTTTAACTAATTATCTTTTAAACCCTTGGGTTATAATAACTCCTTCTTGGAATTTAACTATTCCTAATTATCACAATAGCATGTAAGAGTATTGTCCTGGTAATGTCATAGCGAACATTACAGCATGCACTACATGCACCGCAGCATGTGGTATCGAGTCATGAGTAATTATTCTTTGTGTCATACACTATAGTGTAAGCATGCCATGCACTATAATGCACATGATAGTTTCTGCAATAGTCTTATGACAATTTGCAGGGCAAACTTCTGACGTGCACTATTTTTACATATGACATCCGATCAGAGTGGTTCAAGCGTTGACACAAACCTTATTTCATAGGCTAACTAATAAGATAAGTTCAAACACAATCCAACATTCTAATCAAAATTTAGACACCCAAATGCTAAAAGTTCCTTTTACTAAAAATGTAACACGCCCAAGTGCTCAAATCGCTCTCAATCTTATTATACCATTCTAAGCTTTGAACCATGTCTAAAAGGACCTTACTAACCTAATTGACCACATATATACATACAAATTAAAATTTGGCCATTCAATAGCACATTTCTCATTTCACAACATTACACCAAACATATTAGTTTGGTCCTATTTCTATAATTTCACTACAATCCTCATGTCTTCATTCACAACATGTATACCACAAGTTCACAACTAAATCTTAGACTTTGTTCCTCATTGCACCACATATAAACATATATAAGCTAAGATTTACCAAAAATTCACAATAATTCTCAACAATCATAACTTTAAACATGCATACATATCCTATGATAACTTATATACACATCATTCCAAAAGATTAAGTTCATTTCATAAAACTCTGAGTTCACACAGCTTTGATAACTTTAAGTTGATCTTGACTCTTTTTTCTTACCCGGCTAACTACTTTGACCTATAAAAATATAACCACAGGATGAGACAATAATCTTAATAACAGAATAACTCTCTACTACTAACTATCATATGCAACCCTAAGCAAGTACTACATAATATACATTTAAACATAGCATTCAACATAAATTTCATTTCCAATCACTATATCATCGTAATGTTACACCACTAATCATTACTTTCATAAACTACTTTTACTATAATTCATCACTGATAGCACAAAGCATGATCACTACCATCCAAACCTTTAAACTATCCTAACTCAAAACCATAGGCTCACCTTAGACCAATATACGCATTCATTAGTCTTAAGATCACCTTCAATGGTAAAATCACCCAACTAAAGGTATTCTATCTCACTTTTGGATTATGATTTTTCTCATTATGCATAATGGAGTACCATTGACTCTAACACTGCATCACATCAATACTAAGGAGTTCAAATCTTTAACACCACATCTCAATAGATATTAAGGAGATAATATCCAATATCATATCTCGAAAGGCACTAAGGAGATATAATTTTTTAACACCACACCTCATCGAGTACTAAGGAGAATAATGAGATATTTTCTTTCTCTACTTCTCTCTACAGGTGAACTCTCACTTCTATGATCATGCTTTCATATAAATCATCTCTTCACACACATATATGTAACCCTATATATATAACCACAAAACATGCAATTCCATAGACTTGATTCTTTAGAAATTATTTGCATGCATTAAACATTCTCTTAGCAAACATGCTCATTCTGAAATATTTTCATGTAATAATACTCATACTTTCAAATAGTTAAATAGATAACCAAACAGAGAAATTTTTTCGGTTACCTCAACTCTTCTATCAAAAGAAAGATTACCCATGGACTATCACAATCGCTAGCACGTCTCTACAAGCTTCTTTTCTCACATTACATACAGAACATGTCAATCAACACGCAATTAGCAATATTAGTCTATTAATCCAATTAATCAAAAATACTTAATTGTCAAATAAGGTTATATTAAGCCATCCATTCCTTTTCACTTAACTAATCTAGATTCATTACTCCTCACCAATCTAGATTCATTACTCGTCGATCACCACTTTCTATCATCTTTAATAATCCCATTTTACTCTTACTCTATTTCCACCCTATTTTTCTTTGATTTAGAGCCAAGTTTAAGCTTACAACTTCAAAGCTCTATTATTCAACTCCAAACTAGTCATAAAGCTTTAATTTAACTCCCGAGAATATTTTTATTACTATAAGGTAAGAAACTAACCCTTAAATTTTTTCAATTCAATTTTTTTATAACTCATACTAAGAGAAATTAGAGTAGAATTAAAGACAAGGACTATACAAAGCTTACTCGATAAGCCATCGATTGGAAATTCCTTCCAAGCTCTCAAGTATTCTTGCCCTAACAGCCACTCCTTTCTTCTCCACTCTCTCTCTCTCTCTCTCACATTTATTTGCTTCTTTCTTCTATTTTCAATGACTGTGATACAAACTTATTAGCCAAGTTTTTGGTCCATGTGCCGCGCTTGGCACAACAAGAAAAATCCTTACATAATGCACATGCTTTGTTCTAAGACACGATCATTCCACCCATATCTGTTCATTTAACATCTCAATAAGTCAAATCATCAAGCAATCATCCAAATCTCTAATCATCCACTAATACTAATTCACACCTGATTAGTAACTAATTAAAAGATTAAAAAATTAAGATGTTACATGTAACATTTTGAAAAATGTTAGGGTAAAATTGTGGCTTTAAATACTTTAAGATGCCTATTACTCCTCTGAAAAAACTTTAGGAATAGATTTGTGCTTGAACCCTTAATCTTTTTACCAAAGTTAGTTTTCAAACATATGTTTTTTTAAGTAAAACTTTTTATAATCATGGTATTCCTATGAAATTTAGTCGAACTTTTTTCTAACAAGGGTGTCCTTTAAATAAATTTGAGAAAATTAGTTTTATATTGTTATACCATAGTAATTATTTGTGGGGGTTTAATTCTTTGTTATTATAGTATTTGTTTAAGCTTCTAGGTTGTAAGGGTTAGGTGTTAGATTATTGCAAGTTAAACTAGATCTTAGAGTAGATATCAAGCAAGACACTCTAAGGTCACGTTTGGTTACTAGAAAGGAATGGATTAAAAAAATTGACACAAAAATTAACTAAATCATCCTTCCTCCTCATGGTAAACATTATAAGACTCATTAATATATACTACAAATGTAAAAATTATCATACCCTTCAAAAATTTAATGAATCATGATTCATGATTTTTAACTTTATAAACTAAATTACCCCATCCTTTATAAATGTGGTTTACTATTTCTTTTAATCACCTCATTTTTATCTCTATTTTTTTAATCCATTCCATTCCATTTCTTTCTAGTTACCAAACGTAACCTAAGAGTGCATTTAGGAGTTTAAGATTCAATGATAAGGAATAGTCATTAATAGAATGGAACAAATGGAGTAGAGCGAAGGGGAATAAAACAAAATTTTCCATTGTTTGGGTATTTTATGATGGGAATGAACGGTTTTACATAACCATTGTTTAGAAGTTATCATAAAATGGATGGAACAGAATGGATTAAAACTTTTTTCTTTCAATATTACCCATATGACTAAATTTAAAGAAAATAATAATGCCCATTAAATAATTACAATATTTGTCCAACAAAAAATAATAATAATAATAATTAAAATTAACAGTCAAACAAGATACTCAAAAATTAAGAATAAAAAGAAAGAGCAAGTAGCAGAGTTACTCAAGCAAACATACTTTTGTAGAAGAGGAAAACACTACAAAATTATAATGTGGAAAGGGGAGGGGGAAGAGAGATGGTAGGAGCGAGAGAGATATTGCGGAAGATAGGACTGTGCACTATGCTTGAATGCCCATCAATCAGCCCTACTCAAAGCATTTGTGCATATCAGGCTAGGCATCGGCAAGGGTCAAACCATGCCCTGTTCAAACATATGCAAGTTTTTTTTATTTTAATTTTTGGTGAATAATATTTATCTTATAGAATTTTTTTTTTGGTTGAAAGTTATCACTAATTATATTCTTTTTATGATCATATAGATATTTTTTATCATTATAATTTTTTAAATCTCTTTTAAAATTTAAAATTTATTTTTAATTTATTATTATATAAAACTAATTGGCAAATGTTGTTCATTTAAAATTTTTAAAAATTACTTTTGATTCTAATATTAGTTTGATGAAAAATATTCTTTAAATAATAATAATAATAATAATAATAATAATAATAATAATAATAATTTCAAGAATAAACTTTTTCATATATTTTTTAAAAAATACTTGCAAATATTTTCAAATCAATTAAGCTAGCTTGATGCTTGACTACACATCAGGCTAGGCACCAAGCTGTGTTGATGCCCAACCCAACCTTACCCATGTGCATCCTTAGCGGGAGGCAAAAGAGATGACTAGAAAATGAAAATAACATATAAGATTTTTTTATTAGGATATAAGGCTAGGGGTAATTTTGTAAATGAAATAATTATATTATGCCACTCCATCCTTGACCCCCCCAGTTTGGACGGATAAAAAAAATGAAGCTATGGATGGCAAAGGAGAGCTTTAGAGGTCCTTCCTTGCCATTCCAACCCCTTTTAAAAAAAAATCACAAACAATAGCTTAGGTTTTTTAGCCATCTTACTCCACTCCCCTCCATTCCCCTATAAAAAAAAAAAAATCTTCCAAATATAGTGTAATCTTTCACTCCCTCCTATAGTCATGTTCGTGTAGCCCCCCAAATAGAAAGAAGAGAAAGATGCTCTAGAGTTCTAGTGAGAGAGAGTGAAGTTCCAAGTGAGTTTCAGGTCTTCAACAGCCAAAAACTCCCTCAAATCGTCTCCAAATCCAAAAGTGTTATTCATAAGAGTTCTTCCTCTCATCCAAAGATTTCCAAATCCAATATTTTACAGAAAATCATGCTTGATTAATTAAGATATTAGCCAAAAGGATATGAATTTTAATCAAGCTCTAGACCATGTGAAAATATGAAAGAACCAAACTAAAGTAAAGATTACAAGTTAAATATAAATCACCTAAAGGATGTTAACTATTTTAAGTTCAAGTATGATGTTTTCGCAAGCCTCGAATCAAGTTGAAACCATAAGAAACCAAGTGGAACAAGTTGTAAAATTTTAAACTCCCTTAAAAGTCTCAGTCAAGTGCAAGAAGTGAGGGTAGGAGTTGGATTCTTGAAATTCTAAGGTCATGTTTGCATGCCTCATACAAAAATTATTTTTATACGTCAAATACAGATGTCAAAGTTTTCACCCTAAAAAAAAAAAAATCAAAGTTAAGACAAAGCAATGGTTCCAAGGAGTTTTGTTTAATTTTAATGGTTCTTGTAGCTTGAATTAACCTTGATATTGTATCGTTATATACTTGGCAATTGATATTTTCTTGGGAATCCATTATCTCAAGGTAAGTAAGAAGCAATGGCAAAGCTTGAATTTGGCTAAAGGTAATTTCTATATTCCATTGCAAACTTGAGTTGTTATTGCATGTATTTTAAGCCTTGATTAACAAGTTTGAGTTCTTGTTTTGAATATTTGATAACTTCTATGTTTATGCCCTGGCCATGAGCGTGATATTATGTGATCCATTTGTTTGTTTTATATAAGTACGCATGCTTGAGCTTATGTGATGGATCCAAAACTATTGGGATTTCTCAAAATCTCACCCCAATTTTCCTACTAATTATAGGGGCAAACACTTCCAAGGCAAAGGAAAAAAGTTCAGAAATGGTGGAACCTTGTATTGTTACTTTTAACAATTATTTTTGAAAAGGTGAATATTAGTTTTTACGGCAAACTATTTTGGCAAATTATTGGGTATGACACTACTATGTGAGATGCTATGCTTCTATGTTTGAATATGGGCGATATAACTTGAATAAATATGTAACTGTTTTGCCAATTATTTTCAGTTGTTCACAGGCATCCTCATATAACTTGGAACATTTAACATTCATGTTTGCATTCAATATTCAAGACACTATCGAGCATTAGATGTAAAATCTCCCAACAAAAATTCAAATATTGATTCATCATATTATGAAGCACTAGACATAACCCTTTATAGTAAATGTTTTGGCAATTAAATGCAAATAAGAATGTCGAATGTTCCAGTATGTATGTATGTGCAAAAATGAATGTTTTGGATCCAATGCCCAAGTGACCATCTATATTTAGTTTAAGAAAGATCCAATGTGTCCAAGAGATGTTGTCCAATGCATTATAATGCTTAGAAAATGAGTAAGCAAGCCATTACCTCAGAATCTAAAATGGGCATGGGTAAAATGGACAAACAAAATATATCACAAACGAATTCTGCACAACATGTGCATCAAGTCAATTTAGAATTTAACAGTCCTACTTAGAATTATATTTCCCATGAACTTTAAGAGACTTGAAGAACCCTCATATGATTTCCCTAAAATTTGTTGCAATTTTTTTAAAGATGTTATCCAAATGATTATTAATTTAAGGGAAATTTCAATTAAGGAATCTTTTGGTAAACTAATTCTCTAATGCTCTAGTATGATTTTCTTAATGCCCTTTAGAGTTTATAACATAGTACACAGACTAAGATGTGATGACTACCAACTTAGTCTCAGCAATTAAACGCCCACCAACAAGCCAACCACAGCCAATAGAAAGCTTGCCCGATCACAAAAAGTTGAGCTTCTTGTTGAAAACCAGATTCTCGAAATTATGTACATTACACATTTAAGTCTTGTACAATCTGACTTGAGTATTTATTATCAACTCCAGTAAATTATTGACATGTTTTTATTCAAGAACTTTATAAAAAATTACTTTCGGTGGCCGTGGCTTATACAAAAAGTCCATATACATGCTCACAGCACAATAGCATCAGCTGCCCAGGCAGTCACAATTTGCCGCGACGTATTGCCCAAGGACATTGCCAGATATTAAAAATATAGCAATGCTATGAGGATAAGTACTTCCTTGATGCTTTGTAAGTTAAAAATGCAAATCGCCCTAAATTTTTTTAATACATCAGATACACAAAATGATGAACCAAATTCAAGGCAATGCACACCAAGAAAGCATCAGCATTTCATTGATCAAATCTTGAAGAGTAAGCCATGATTTTACAAAATCATTGGAGGACCAAAAGTGATTTCAGGCTAACCATAATACTTTCATCAACCTTCCTCCCAGTCAACATCGTCATCCTCTTCGTCATCCGCTGCCACCTCAGCTTCAACATTCAAGTCATTGACCTTGTAATTCTCATTTGCATTGCCTTTAAAATCCAACCCCAAGCACATGCTATTAGAGACTCAAAAAAGATAGCCAGTAAAAAATACATAGGAAAGAGAGCGACACGGGAGAGGGGACACAGGTTTACAAGAAAATTTCAGAAAGGGACCATCAATATATTGTTTCATGTAAATTCCAAATTTCTAATGACACACAATTCAAGGGGCAAAAGATCTACCCGAACTGACAGGTGATGAACAAGGCAAGTTGCTCGGTCTTAGCGACAGCATCTCAATTTGATTTACTCATCTGGTTCCAGTGCCCAATCTCTCATATGCGCATTTTTACCTAAACTATTTTATAATTTAATTTGAAAAATCCATATCTTGTTACTCTCCAAATCCTATTTATAATTTACTTCCAACATTTTTCACCAAAACTAAGAAAAATCTTAAAACTCATTAACTTTGTCTAAAAATTTAAGAAATCTCAACTTTGCCCTCATTAAATATACATATTTTAACAAGTTATTTTCTCTTTTCAACATTCAATAGAAGATAAAGAGGAAAATTTGTGATGAAAATTTAAAAATGTAACTTATAAATAGAACAAACAAAAAATCTTCCTTCTCAGTTCTATAAATATGACCGGAGGAAATATTTTTTTTATTAAATTAATATAATAATGAAAACTGTAGAGCACCGCGCCACTTACAGACTCTGAATAATGTTAGTCTTCTCAGGCAAGTATATTTTTTAATTTAAAAAAGAAAAATGCAAAATCACAACAATGTTATAAATAATAGTTAATAAATTTGATGGCTTACAATTTAACTATGAAAAGATTCGTCTAATCCAAATCTAAACAATGCAAACAAAATGCATAAAAAACGCACATCCATAATATGATATATCCACCTAGATGATGAATCTTCCCACAGGTATCAGACAACAATAATAGGTGGAGTCAGCTATATGAATTATACAACGTTATTATGCCCCTATCATTTACCAAGCTTTTAGAAATACTGTATCGTTAACTAAAAGATCTCAATCAACAAATTGCATAAGTCTTTTCTTTGGCCTTCCTCTACCTCTTTTAATAAAGCTTAAAATTATCCGTTCTACTCTCCTCACCGATGCCTCCAGCAACCTTCTTCATACATGTCCAAACCATCTCAAACCATTTTCTAATAGTGATTTATAATTTAGCCCATAGTTCCAAACATGATTCCGATAATCATTTTCTGATATGGAAATAAATTTCTATAATGCATGAGAAGTCTCTCCCACCCATTCCACTTAAGCTATTTAAATCCTCAACAAAAGATTTCTGTTTCAGTGTACACCAATTCCATTTCTATCACTGATACCATTGTCATCTCCATCCTCCACTACCATCAACACAGTTTACCTTAGTTGTCATTACAATTGTTCTGCTAGCTAAGTTAAATATCAACCATGAATGCATGCAGTTCATCAACTCATAACAAGCAACAACTACTATTGTGCCACATGACCCAAAAGGTGCAGCTGCCATTGTCACTACCCTAATCATGCTCTAACAAATTTCCATGCCAAACATAATAGCACTTCCAGTGTATACTGTGTAGAGTTATTTCTACCATTAAGATTAATCAAAGGTAATTGAAAGGACAAGCAAAGTTCCACCACCCAATGCCATATAACTATTTATAATTGTTGAATAAGGGCCTAAGGCGCCATAGGCCCATATCAAGATTAGACCTAATTTTCCTTATTTAAATAAGATCTGCTATCTGTTATTAATATCTGATTTTATCTCTTATTAGCATCTGATTTGATTTGCCAAGATTATAGGAGAGATATTAGTGATTTGTGTAGATTCTCTTCCTCTCATCTCTTCTATATATGTAAACACTTCTTATGAATAAAATAGCAGTGCTGTTCTACCCTAATTATAACATGGTATCAAAGCCTTGGTCTGTGATCAATGGCATATAGGGCAGCTTTAACAAACCAGCTGTGAGTCTTCACCACAAGTGATGGCACAATATCATTGGCCAACGAAGACTCACAAGGTACTGGTTTGAATGCGCACAGCATGAACTCTCCTTTCGAGACATTGAGTTCAGGGAACGATTTGTTCTCGCAAGCTGTGATTGTTCATCGTCTTAATGGCAACAACTACCTCCAATGGTCGCGACATATTCTGATGTTTGTTAGAGGAAAGAATCGCGAGAAATACCTCAGAGAATCCTCCAGCAATTACAGATGCATAGTTCAAGTCTTGGTGGGCAGAAAACAATATGGTCATCGCCTGGCTCGTGAATTCTATGACTGTCGAGATTGGCGAAAATTACCTATTGGCAACTACAGCCAAAGAAATATGGGAATCTGTGAAGCACACCTACTCAGTCAAGGAGAACACAGCTGCCATTTTTCAAGTGAAGCGATTGCTTCAAAATCTCTTGCAAGGAGAGCAATCTGTCACTCAATATTACAATATTCTCATGAGGCTATCGCAACAAATTGATATTTACAAGGTCCATGAATGGACTTGCCAGCAAGATGGAGAGTACTACAGAAAGATCGTTGATTGAGAAAGGTGCTGGATTCAATGACTCCTTTGAGGATGTTCGAGGACGTATAATGGGCATAAGGCTTCTTCCATCACTAGAAGATGCCTTTAACATGCTCAAATGCGAAGAAAGTCGAAAGGTTTTCACCCAAGGACATTCTACGCCTTCTACTTCATTCGAAGGTTCTGCACTTGTTGTCAAAGGAAATCAAGGAGATATGAAGGATAAGAAGTCTGGAAGATGTGATCACTGCAATAAAAACAGACATACTCGAGAAACCTGTTGGAAGTTACATGGCAAGCCTCAGAATTTCAAACAGAAAGGCAAGGGACTGTCAGTAACCACAACAGAAGCTGAAATTGGGGGATTAAGCACTGAAGAGCTGCTGGTCTTAAGGAAAGTTTCGAAGAAACATTCTGCATCTGCAAAAATATGTGAGAATAATACTCCTTCTGTGACTGGCACAAGCAGGTACAGCTTTAACTCAAACTTTTGATAGTATGAAAAAATCCAACAATATTTGGATCATCAATTCTGGGGCATCTGATCATGTAACATGTTTTAGGAATCTGTTTTCTAAATTTAGTGAATTTTCTAAGCATGAGACTGTTGAAGTTGCAAACGGACAGTACGCTAAAGTATTCGGATCTGGCACTGTGATAATCTCTAAAAATATTGTGTTGAAGGATGTGTTATATGTACCTGAGATTAAGTGCAGCTTATTGTCTGTAAAATGTGTGGCATCTCAATTAAACTGTCGTGCTATTTTTGACAAAAGTGGCTGTGATTTTCAGGACTTGGCCTTGGGGGGGGATGATTGGCAATGCTAAGGAGAGAAATGGACTCTACTATATCCATGGATCTTCATCAAATAAAAGTTATGGTGTTTTTTCTGTTATGTCTCATGAAGACTTGATGTTATAGCACTCTAGGTTAGGCCACCCTAGTCCACATTATTTGCAATTTTTATTTCCAAATATCAATAAAGAGTCAGTTTCTGAGTTTCATAGTGAGACTTGCCACTTTGCTAAACAAGTTCAAAATTCTTATCCATCCCACAAATATACACCAAGTCACCCTTTTGCTCTCATCCACAGTGATGTTTTGGGTCCATCCAAATTTGAAACAAATTCTAAAACAACATGGTTTGTAACATTTATTAATGATCATTCTCGCTTGACTTGGGTATTTCTGATGAAAGAAAAATCAGAAGTTTTCAATATCTTTAAAAACTTCTATGCCTTTGTTCAAAATCAGTTTCAGACTTCCATAAAAATTCTTCGAAGTGACAATGGGAGGGAATATGTGAATCTGAATTTTCAAAATTTTTTGAAAGAAAAAGGCATACATCATCAAACATCCTGTGTTTACTCACCCCAACAAAATGGTGTGTCTGAAAGAAAAAACAGACAGTTACTTGAAGTAGCTAGAGCTATTATGTTTGAAATTCATGTTCCAAACAAATTTTGGGGAGATGCTATTCTTACATCCACTTATCTTATAAATCACTTACCCTCCAAAACTTTAAATTTTGCCACACCCTTTCAAAAGTTTTCTAAAAGTTTTCCTAACTCTCCTCTTACTACCAACATCCCTCAAAAGATTTTTGGGTGCACAGCTTTTGTTTATAATGAGGGAGCAGGAAAATTGGATACTAAAGCCATAAAATGCATTTTCTTGGGTTATTCTTCCAGTCAAAAAGGGTATAAATGTTTTTCTCCTGTCACCAATAAAGTATATGTGACCATGAATGTTCACTTCCTTGAAAAACAACCCTATTACTCCAAATCACCCATTCAGGGGGAGACTACTGAGAATAAATCTGAGAATAAATGGCTGATTTGTAATGATCATTATAAATGTTCCAAATCTGGACAGAAACAGGATGTTCCCCATATATCACTAGATGACACCGTTGAACATACTAACTCCTTTGATTCTACAACCTTATCTCAATATACTGATGTTTCACCAAGAATCAGTTCAGATTCTACAAATTCTGGAAATTCCAAAAACAGATCAGATTTTCAGGATGTTAACCATTTTGAACCTCTTAGCCTGTTCCTTGATGACCTCAAAACTAGGGTGGAGGAACCTAATCATGCTAGTGAACAGGACCATAACAGAGAAAGAGCTGAACCCATTTCTGTTCCGATGCAAAGCCATGACTCCACACCTGAGGTGAGTCTTGAAGACCTACAATGGCCTATTGCTCTTAGAAAAGGGAAGAGGAGTTACCCAACATCCCATTGCAAGGTATGTTTCCTATAAGAAACTTTCGCCTCATATGAAGACATTTGTGGCGAATGTTGAACATGTGAAAATTCCTAATAGTTTTGAAGCTACAACTGATCATAAATGGAAGCAGGCTATAGATGAAGAACTAAGGGCACTTTACAAGAATCAAACTTGGAAGATCACCAACTTGCCAAAGGGAAAATCTGTTGTTAGCAGGAAGTGGTTTTCACTGTGAAATATAACCCTGATGGAAGTATAAACAAATATAAAGCTAGATTAGTTGCAAGGGGTTTCACTCAGACCTATGGTATAGACTACCAAGAGACCTTCTCCCCTATGGCCAAACTCAACTCAGTTAAGGTATTATTATCACTTGCTGCTAATCTAGGTTGGCCACTTCACCAATTGGATGTTTAAAATGTATTTTTAAATGGTGATCTGGATGAGGAAGTATACATGGAGATTCCTCTTGGTTTGAGAAATTCTGAAAACTCTCATAAAGTTTGCAGTTTGTATAAATCGCTATATGGATTAAAGCAGTCTCCAAGAGCTTGGTTTGACCGATTCTCTCGAGCTATCAAGTCTTGGGGATACAAACAATGCCAAGCAGATGACACGTTGTTTGTCTAGCATTGTGGAGAAAAATTAACAGTCCTTATTGTTTATGTGGATGACATCGTGTTGACAGGGAACGATGTGGAAGAAATCACTAAACTAAAGGGGAACTTGGCAGCAGAATTTGAGATTAAAGATCTTGGTCCCTTAAGATACTTCCTGGGAATGGAAGTGGCAAGAACACAAAAGGAGATTAGTGTATCACAACGGAAATACACTCTAGATTTATTAAAGGAAATGGGGATGTTGGGGGCAAGGCCTACACACACTCCAATGGAACTAAATCAGAAGTTGACAATTAAACCAGATGGCATACCAGTAAACAAAGAAAGATACCAAAGGTTAGGGGGAAAACTAATTTATTTATCCCACACACGACCTGACATATGCTTTCCAGTTAGTGTTGAGTCAATTCTCTAGTGCTCCTCAAAAGGAACACATGATAACAGTTTACAGGATTCTTAGATACCTGAAGAAGAATCCGGACAAGGACTATTTTTTTCAAAGAATACCATCAGAAATGTTGAATTATTCAATGATGCAGATTGGGAAGGCTCAAAGAGTGATAGAAGATCAACTACTGGGTATTGTTCTTATGTGTGGGGAAATTTAGTGAGCTAGAGGAGTAAGAAGCAACCAGCAGTGTCAAGAAGTTCAGCAGAATCAGAGTACCGAGCCTTATCACTAGGAATATGTGAAGGAATGTGGATCATTCGTCTCTTAGAAGGAATTGAAGATTGATCTGAATGGTCCGATTAAAGTATGGTGTGATAATATGTCAACCATAAAGATCGCTAACAACCCTGTTCAACATGACCGCATGAAGCATGTGGAAATTGATAAACACTTCATCAAAGAAAAAATTGAAGCTAAGGTGATAGATCTATCTTGCATCCCTTCAGGGAACCAGATTGCAGATATTATGATCAAATCCTCAACCCAAAACAAATTTGAAGGACTCAGAAGCAAGCTAGGAATGATTAACATCTATTCGCCAGCTTGAGGAGAGTGTTGGATAAGGGCCTAAGGCACATAGGCCCATATCAAGATTAGACCTAATTTTCCTTATTTAAATAAGCTCTGCTATCTGTTATTAATATCTGATTTTATCTCTTATCAGCATCTGATTTGATTTGCCAAGATTATAGGAGACATATTAGTGATTTGTGAAGATTCTCTTCCTCTCATCTCTTCTATATACGTAAACACTTCTTATGAATAAAATATCAGTACTGTTTTACCCTAATTATAACAATAATCAAAACTCCTCAACATATTACAAGTGACCTCTAAATTAATGTTTGTCGGGTTGTTTCTTCAGAGGGATAACATTTTCTTGGAGGCAAAAATCAGCAGTTGATGTGTGTGTACAGGTTATGCAAGATTTGAAGTTAGGATTCAAATTTTTGTCCTAATCAAATCAGAAAGACTAATAGTTACCTGAAATTGGAGCCTCCTCCCATTCAGTACCATCATCGTCCTCACGTTTTGATTTCATGCCAACCTGACGATGCGAAGAACCACTAAAAGGATCCTCAAGCGCAGATGCATTTGATGACTGTTCTTGTGCTTTTGCAGCCTCTTCCAATTCTTGTTGTTTTTTGAGTAATGCTGCATAATAAGCCTTAATGTATTCATCCTATAACAGGACAAAAAAGAGATCACTGTAAGAATAATCATTCTTAACAGATTTTGGGGGCAGAGGTAGAAACATCAAGTGACAAACAACTATAACATCAACAAAAATAACATTAATTTGATTGAACGAGCCTGTAAGCTTTTTTTATCATCCTGTTCAACTGTTGACTTTTTGTCATCTGAATACTGTGTCGCAGTGGAAGTTGAAGCCCCATCCATCTTCATCTCCTGCTTCACTTCTCCACGCTGTTCTTTTGTAAGACTCATCCCTTGCTTTATCATCCACGGTGGCAAAACCTTTAGAGATGTACTTTCAGTTACAGACTTAATATCCTCTCCTTTGCCTTCCGCTCCATTAAAGTCAACTACAACCTACATCCAGCAATAGATCACTTAGCAATGAAATTATCAGAATCACCATTTCAAATAACTCGAGAAAAACCTAGGCGTTGTGCTTCAGATTTATTCACTATTGATAATGTTTACCAAATGTTGAAACCAAACTACACAAAAATAGCACCATGTTGAGCAAATTAAATGCACATCAGATCTCAATGATTGCAAAATGTAGGTCGAAATTAAACTGCTCAAGTCCAAAACCAACGGAAGAAAGCCCAACCATGACAGTATGATACAGTAGTCAGAAAAAGATGAGTTTTATGCCACAACACAAAAATATTGTAAAACCAGTCATACCATACTGAATTGCCAAAATATTCCATACAGGAACTATTACTACAAATAAAAAAAGCCACTAGTCTTGAATATACTTTTCATAGGACAACATAAAAATACAAGTTATGCATAACAAGTCTGTATGTCCACCCCTTGTCGATCTATTGAACATACTTTGACAACCCATGCGAAAAAAAAAAAATTAGGACTTAGGTAGCATTTGAATTGAAGGATTTGGAATTGGAATTGAGATTTAAAATCTCACATTGAAAATCCATGTCTCTAAAATTCCTTTTTTTATCAATTTCTTTTTTTTTATGGTATAAAAATTTCTACCAAGGGAAAAGAGTAATTGAAATGAGTCATACAATGAAATTGTGGGAAAGAATGATTGAGCATAGGTTGAGATTGAAAATTGATATATTTGATAATCAATTTGACTTCATGCAAGATAAGGCGACTACAAAAGCGATTAATCTACTAGGGAGATTAATGAAAAAGTGCCAATATAAAGATAAAGATTTACATATGGTTTTCATTAATTTGGAAAAAACTTATGATCATATACTGAGAGAAATACTTTGGAAAGCATTGGAAAAAAAGGTGGTCAGGTTACCTATATTCAAGCCATACAAGATATGAATAAAGGGACAACAACTAGTATAAGAACATCTACAACGAAACAAAAGACTTTCCTATAGAGATTAAACTGCACCAAGAATCATTTGAGTTCTTATTTGTTTGACCCAGTCTTAGATATTTTGACTAAGCATATTCAAAAGGAAATCCCCAAATACATGCTTTTATAGACAATACAGTTCTTATTGCGGAGACAACAGAAGATTAATTATAAATTTGAGTTATGGAAGAGGACATTAGAGTTAAAAAGTTTCTGTCTGAGTACGAGTAAAACGGAATATTTACACTATAATTTTGATAAGAAGTTAGTGAGTAGTAATTTGGAAGTGAAGTTAGGTCATCAAAGTATACCTCAAGTAGAAAAATTTGAATATTGGGAGCTATTATTCAACATAATAGGGAAATTAACGGAGATATTGCACATAAGATACAAACTGGATAGTTTAATAGGAGAAAGGCTAAAGAAGTTATTTGCCATCGTAAGGCGCTTAATGAGCTTAAAGCAAAATTTTATCAAACTATTATAAGACCAACAATATTATATGATAGTGAATGTTGGGCTTTAATGGCACAGCAAGAGCATAAAGTTAGAGTAATAAATATGAGAATGTTGAAATGGATGTGCAAACATATACGTATAGACAAAATCCAAAATGAGCACATACGGGAAGAAGCAAGTGTCGCACCTATTCAAGAAAAAATGGTAGAAAATCATTTGAAATAGTTTGAATATGTATAAAGAAGACCACGAGAAGCACCTGTGAAATAACTTTTTAGACCTCTTAATTAACATTTCTAAAAGTTTGATAAATGATAGAGCACAATGGTGTCACATAATTCATATAGCTGACTCCACCTAGCAAGATAAGGCTTGTTGTTTTTGTATATTATAAAAAAATTCAAATGAAAAAGAAAGATGAGCTAAAATTCAAAACAAAAATGAAATATTGGAAGCGACAAGTTTAGACACTTTAATTTGAGAAATGAAAATGAGAGATGAGAGAAGAGACGAGTGACAAAGGCACCATTAGTGAAAACATGAAAAGAACAAGAGGATTGAAGTATAGGGAGAAATTTGAAATTACAAAAAAGTTATAATAAAACATGAATCTAAATTTAGATCAAATCCAAATTCAGAGACTTTTATGTGACTAAATGGAAAATTAAGTTCAAATCCAAATCCAAATCTAAATTCCCGTTAATCCAAAGACAACATAAACAAACACTTTCCTGTGATTGTCGTTTGACAATTTTATTTTAAAAAAAATTAGCAGTGAACTAAAGCCTTCAGCCTTCAAGCTATGTGGGCATTGGGTGCCTAGTGAGCAACCCAAGCAGTGAAGAAAACCCAGGGAACTGCTCAGGAAAAGTATATACAAGACATTGGACCTCAAATGACTAGACAACATGGTCAAGAAGAGAAATTGGGAGCATGTTAAGGCCGACTCATGAGAAGCAAGTCATAGAATATGGAACTCGCTATTTTTCTACCAAGGACATTGTCAGTGAAAGTACTAGTTGCTACTGAGTTCCTTGAATCACGAAGTGCAAGACCAAGAGTACAACCTTGTGAGTCAATGCTGCACGTAGGCATCTTTCATTTGAAAGTGGTTGCAATATTTAGGTTTACCACCCTTGGTATGTTTTCCTTTTGTGGGTTTTATTTGTAACAGCTAAAATCCTCATGGATAATGTTCTTCTCCATCTAGGGTGATTAAACTCTATCTTAAAATTATTATAAATAGAAGAGGAGAGAGGATATCATAATGTGTATGTTCTAGGCAAATGTAAGCAACTACATTCACCATTCTTCGACCATTATCTTAAATTTTCACATTCTCATTTGAGATAGTAAAAGGCAAGCTGTAGCCTAACTACCAAATGATCATCCATGCTCCCAATAAATTTCAAAAATACCCATATTAACACTCTACCTAGTCGCATATTTAAAAACTGAGAGATTCCTGTATCAAAATCAAAATCATATATATGCTAGAATTTAAACTAGGGCAACCATAACAACTATCTTAAAGTTTATTAAAGCTTTGCATGCCCATTTGGAATAATAAAAAGCAAGCAATAGCCTAACTACCAAATGATTGATCATCCATGCTTCCAATAAATTTAAAGACTGCTCATATTAACTGATAAGGATCCAAATCAGCTTAGGAGACCACTAATAACTTATCATCGTAGAAAGAAGAGGAAGACAGTTGAAACTGATGCTGTCATGCATGTTTTAGGGGATTTATCTGATTTAAATTAATTGTTGCTGTTATTTTATTTGTTATTTGAATTGTTATTCTGTTAGTTGCTAAACAATAGGACCTCAAGGCTGTTAGGGAGGTTCCTGCGAGTCGTCCCTGATTTTTAAGCTAGTATCTTGCATTATTTGAATTATTCAGTTGTATTCTCTTATTTTAAATATCCTAGCTCCCATACACAGCAGGATATGAATGAAGAAATAATTCCATTATTCCTTTGGAGATTCTCCTACTTGGCTGTTAAGTTATTTAGAGTGAGATCCTTGCTCTAGCTAACTTAATAGATTACTTTTTCTAATCCCTACTCTTCTGAGTCCCTATCATTAACACTACTTAAGAACTGAGACTCTCATGTAAAAGAGAGATTCATTTATCAAAATGAACGTGATCTCTTAATTAATAATATTTCTAAAAGCTTAATAAATGATAGAGCACAATGGCGTCTTGCAATCCATGTAGCCGACCCCACCTAGTGGGATAAAGGCTTGTTGTTGTTGTTGTTGTTGTATACACAAGCTAGAATTTAAACCAGGGCAACCATAACAGCAATGCACCTTATCATTTTAAAACAGAGAAAAGATTAAAAACTACAATACCTATGAGATCACCAAGTGAAATGAAAAGATATTTTGCTCAAACTCAAACATGAAAATGTTACCTTAGTATCTCCACTGTAAGGCATTGGCGTCCCACCATATCCAAGACCGTGAGAAATTTTAGAATCGCCAATACTGCTGTCTCCATTGGCTGCAAGACCAGAAGATCTAGCTCGAGCCTCCCATGCTAGAAGACTGCCAAATTCTGGAACAGGCAAGTCTTTTACACGGCTAAGTTGGTCCATCAAAGGCTTGAGCTGTACCTGCACTCCGTTTCATATATGTTATATCAGCCAACATTGACATGCAGTTTCATGATGAATGGGTGTCTAGGGAGAAGCCAGGTAACACAGTGCACCAGGAGTGGCATAGTCAAAAACCATTACAAGTAAATCAAGGTGAGGAACACCAATAAATCTAGGCAAGTACTGTGTAATATATAGATTCTACGAAATATAAAATTCACATGTCATAAAACGTACCTAATACTTATGTGAATTCACAAAAAATAAAAGCTTCTGATTTGACATGACTTATAATTTTAGCAAGGCATTCAAACAAACCCTTATGCTTAGTTTTGTAACTGCATGTTTGGCCAAAAAAAAAAATGGTAACCACATGTTAGATCTAGGGTTAGAATATCACATATCTTTCCATTAAATGTGTCTAACCATTTAGTCAGTTGTAGTTGTTCGCCTTGATTATTGAAATACTGAATTGATCCCTCAAATGTAAGATTTACTGATTTTCCTCTATTTCTTCTTCCCATTCTGCACCACTAAGCTCTATCAGCTACATCATACGATGAAAAGTATACAAATAAGCACCACAATAAAACTATAACAGAACCTCCATATTTTGAAGCATGTCCTTCAACTTCTCACGGCGGCGTCTTCTTGCATTGTCATCTGCATCTCCCCCTTCTTGAGCAGCTAACTTGTCACTTTCTACCTCAAGCTTTCCATTACAACTTTCACAATGGAAGTCTTCATCTTCAAAAGATATCAAGCGTAGAGCATCCAAGGCATTATATCTAAAATAATTCAAATCTTTATATCATGACAAAAATACTTTATATTAACGAAATATGATCAGAATTATGATAATGTGATTTCAATGAACATCCAAAACCTTTTGCCACAGTTGGGGCATAGATATTCCTGAATTGTGTTCTTGTTCTCCAATTCATCTTTCAACTTCTTCTTCATGCGATGCAATCTGTACCTAACCACATCATATATCTGCAACAGATTTCAGCATAACAATGCCAACAAATATAGAAGGGAGGATTCGACAGGCAAGTAATTTTAAAATATTGTCAAAGAAAAAGGAAAAATAATTTTGATTTCCCCTTCCATCAGCAGTAAAATCCCCGAAATATAACTTATAAAGATACATTCAAAGAAAGAGTGACATACCTGTGCATAATCCAGACAACAGTAAGAGTGCGTATGCAGCTTGACCTTTTCTTCTCCCTCTTTGGGTGCCAGTGAACCATCAGTTGTAGCAGCTACAGCAGCACTATACATTTTTGCACCTTTTGCAGTCTGAAAGAATACCAAACAAGATATGACATACATAAGTAAATGAGTGCATGACTCCATAAAATCACTGATGATACTTTCACAAAACTGAAGATGACAAATAATAGGAATCTTCCTGCACCATTAGAAGTGACTCAGGAAGTTAAAAATTATACACTGCTTATTTAACATATTTTGCAAAGCTGGAATTTAAAAAAAAAAAAAGAATTCCCGCAGATAACAAAGAGAAACTACTATAATAGAAGCCTCTGACATAAAACTTAAAAGCTTATCAAACCTAGTTATTCTTCAAGATCAAAATGTCCAATAAGCAGACCAATGACTAAGATGGCCAACTATATGCAGCAGAAGAGCAAATCAAATAAGAAAATAACTTTATAGTGAACAAAATGAATTCCAAAGGAATAGATGCATCAGTGTGGTGCGACTGGGAGAATCATGTCGGGACAGAAACAAGGAGATCAAATGAACAGATAAGCAACAACACATAATAGACATAATGTCATGGAAAGAGACTTGGTAGAAATTTCAGCCACCTGAAAATTGATTAAAACAAAAATAGAATGCTATAGAATGATGATAAGAATCTAAGATATCAATATCTATTTCCACATCCGATGAAGTAGAAGTCTAAATTATGAAACATTTTGGCATGCGAAAAATTCCAGATAATTACATTCTCCAACAATGTAACTTTTTGCAGACCCCAACCCCAACACACAATAAATAGAGGAAAGTAAAACCTCATTTTACCCCTAGTTTATAACATCATAAAGCTTTCAAGGTCAAGATAGAGACTTGTTATCGAAATTAGTCCTGCCTAGTCTATCCCTTCAGATTTTGATGTAGGGAATGCTCAAGATGAATATGAAATTAATTCTAAAAAGAGAATAGCAAACTATTGGTCTAAAGCTTTTCCCCTTATTTATCACCTTCTGTAGTATTCTTATAGCCTTTCTAAAGATTGATTAATAATAAAATCACAAATTAGACTCATCACTCATTAGTCTTCAGCTGAAAAGTTAAGCATTGAAACAATATGCGTACTTTAAAAAAAGCTAATGACACTGACTCCACAATACAGGAACATGATCAGTGCAGATTACTAATTACAAGAGAAAAATATAATCATTTTAAGACACTCAGATGAATAAACAACATGGTTAAATGCAAAAAAAGAAGAAGAAGAAGAAGCAACTACGACACTTAATCATGTATTGGAATTTAAAATTGATAACGGTGTTGGAAAATAAAATTGCAACAGTATGCAAAGACTCAGAATCTTATGAATCCACCAAGCAAGATGGTACCTCTCTCCTATGATCCCGGGTAATGAACTTCTCTTCTTCAAAAAACCGCAGAGTACGACGAAGTTGTTTTGTGTGCAATTTAAGGTCTTTTGCCAAGTCTTCTTCTCTAACCCATTGTCGTCTAGAGAAAAAGATCAACACACTTAACCAAGGACCAAAAACATACCTTCTCTTCTTCAACTACATAAATCAAAGTTCAACCAATATTGTCTTCTGTAATTCACTGCCAATCCACAGTGCACCAAAGATTCCACACCCAACAAAGACTAGGACCTTTAGTTGAGATTTAGCAAACTAAAAAGACTGTCCAGTATACAATGATCCTAGAAAATAAACCAGCATTGCCCTCACGCAAACACTGCCACTTCTCCGATCTGTTCTTATCATTTCATTTAAGTTGATTTAGGTTCAATTTTCACATCCAGTTATTCTCTTTTGTTTGCTTTTTATCGTTAAAAAATCATATGTTGCTTTCTATAGTACTATTTTCACAAAGGAAACAGAACGCACAACTTTTAAAGCAGATAAACACAGAAACAATAACAAAGGCCGAACCTTGTGAGTGCATCGAGCACCACCACAGCAATGCCTCTGTTATCACTCCTACCCGTTTTAGGCTGATTATCTCCTTTGCTCGTCAGATCATCGTAGAAGGCCCTTGCTGCTAGTTTAACCAGCCTAGGAAGATTCATTGAAAACCATAAACAGATTTAAAGCAAAAAAAAAAAATCGGAAAACAAGTTTTAAATCATTGATCAGGAGAGAAAACCGTACTTATTGTAATGTTCGACCATTATGTAGATACGAAACCCAGCAAAACTATTGCACCAACGAGCGAGGTCACATAAGGAGCGAGGCTGGCAGAAGGCGTTGGAGAGGATCTGAACTCATAAATTAAAGCGTTGAACCTAAATTAGCTGGACATGCATTATCGGTTAGGAGGAGGAAATTAACCACTTCACTAGCGGATCAAATTAATCACTTCACTAGCAGCAATGGAGGACGAGAGGATGACGGCGAGGATGGGAAGGTTAGGGTTCAGAAATTTTAGAAATTTTAGAAGCGAGGCCGAGGACGATGGCGTGCCATGATCTGGACTCTGGAGTCAATGTTATTCCCCCCGTGCTCTATGTCCTTATAGGTTTTTATTTTTCTTTTTTTTTTTAACTATTTCTACTTTTATATATTTTCAAAGAGACAGCATGGGGCACTGAAGATCTCAAGTTTTTTGGCAAGCACTCAACTTAATGAGAGTGTATTTAAATTGAAAAATTTATAATTAAAATTAAAATTTAATTAAGATTAATAAATTAAGGTTAAAAAAAATTTAATATAACGTGATTTATATTTAAATATTTTTTTAAAAGTAAGTTAAATAAATTGAATTTATTTAAATGATTTGATCGAAAATTCAATTGAGATTTTTAATGACAAAAATAAATATAAATTTTTATATATATTTTTATGACTAATTTAATATTTTAAAAAAATATTTAAAATTATTTTTTAAAGAATTAAATTACAAATATAAAATTTATTGATAAATCAAAAGTCTGAATTTTCAAATTGCCAACATAATATATATATATATATATATATATGTTAGTTTTAGGCAACATAAAGTGATTTGTTAATTAATCTAAAATATAAATTAATTTTTCAATAAAATTATAACTAATTATATTCAATGTCTTTTTTATTATAAATTGCCAAAATATATATAACCACACTAATATCCTAACAAGATATTATATAATTATAATTATTATAATAAATAATTCTAAAAATGATTTATTAAGTTATTGCCATGTCATGTCCACTTGTGCATGCTGTAGAAGCATGAATAATCAATAGAAAAGCAAAAAATATATATATATGATCAAAGAAACTCTTGCTCACTCCTTTCAGTTTCAACCTCTCTCTCTCTCACTAGCTTTTATTCTACACACACATGCACACTCTGTTTTCACGCGGATTCTCTCTATTTGTTTTCTCTCCCCTTCCCTTTCTCCTAACTTGAAGCCAATATAGGTGATCTCTGCAACTTAGCAATGGCCCAGGTTGCTTCTTTGCAGAAGGTGGACGTATTGAGATTAGAACCTCAAGTTCAAGAACACATTAAGGCAAGGAAGCATAGATCTTGTAGGAGAAGAATGGAAGAAGAAGGACAACAGCAAGCAAGAATCAACTGAGCAACACACATGGTCAAGATCGAACGACAATGGTGATAATCTTTAGTCAAATTTGGCAGGGCAAAGGAGAAGGAGGTAGAGATATTAGAACAAAGGACTATTAGGAGGTGAAGTAGAGTAAGGAGACGATTAGGTAGTGAAAAAAATGGAGAGAAGTCCAACGTGCACCGTACACTCAACGTAATGTTGTAAAAGTTGAGGCAATTGGCTTTGTAAAAAACACCCATTCAAACCCCAATGCTAGTTGTAATTTTTTTATCCAAGCAAAACTTTTTAGATTTTTAATATTCTAACCTAAGTTTGGGACATCCCAACCTAAGTTGGGATGTTATCCAAACACACACTAAATCTTATATTGAATATTTTGTCCAAAAAAAAAATCTTATATTGAATTAGAGTTGAGAATTTGGGCGGGTCAGTTTATCCAAATCAAGCTTAAAGTATCAAATCCATTCTAAAAAACCTATGTAGCTAAATCTGTTCCTAACACCTTTAGGCTTCGGACTTATTCAGGCCAGCCCAAATACACGAAACTTTTAAAAAAATTTTATTTTCAAACAAATTTTAATTTTTAAATAATTTTGTTAAGCATAAAATATTATTTTGACTTTAAAAGAATAAAATAAAAAATAATAAATTATCAATTTTGTACTTAAATAGCTCTATTGCTATTTTATTATATTATGTGTAATTTATTCATGAATGTTTCCTTTATTTATAAATTAATGTCTTATTTGTTTAAATATTAATCTTATCATAGTCATATATAAATATTTTATATATTTTAATTAAATTATATTTTTTAATTATAATTAATTTGATCTCAATTTAATTACATTTAGACTATTAACTTAAAATTATTATTCTAATTAGTTCAAAATTTTTAATAACTTTTAGGTAAAATATACTTTTTGTTTTTAAAACTATAAAAAAATAGACATCACTATATTATATAAAAAAAATCATGACTGAAATACTATTTTTATTGAAATTTTTTTCTTTAAGTTTTTATATTATTTAACCCCCACATACAAAGGGTTTTTACTCTATTTTATTTTAATTTTTAACCAAATCTGGCATAAATAATAACTAAATAATTATTTAAGAATATTTTATTTATTATGTTTCTTTTGTAATAGAACCAGGAATTTGTACATACCCAAATTTTATTTTTAATTTTATTCTTACTTTAAAAGTAATCATATTATTTTACAGAAAATATAAAATATATATTTTTTGGATACATAAATGATGTATAGAACTCAAAACTCTTCTTTAAAAAAAAGGGTTTTAAAAGTATAAAATTAAATATTAAAATATATTTTAAATATTATTTTGAGATATTTTATTGATTAAAATAATAAAAATATGAGAATATAAATATTTTAATTTTTTAAAAAACAACTATAGTAATGCAATTAAATATATAGTATTTTAGTATAAAATGAAATAAAATTTAAAGAATTAATTTATATTTATTGTATTTTACATAATTTTTTAAAAATTATTTTTTCTTCAAGTATTCGGGCCAAGCCCAAATCCGATCGAGCTTGGCCCAAATTTTCTCAAGCCTATTTGGGAAGCCTAAATAGGCCCAAACATTAAAAAATAATTATTTTTGAGCTTGACCCTAAATTTTTTGGGGCAGCTTCAGGTTGACCCATCGAGTTTGATCTAAATTACTGACTCTATATTGAATGTTAAAATAAAGGTAAAAATACTTGATCCGTAGTAACTAAAAATCACTTTTGAAACCACTAAATACTAATATTAGCAGAGTCTTTATCAAAAAGCATTGTGGCTTTAAACATGATAGCATCTCCATTACTACTATTAGTTACACAAAAAATTTTAACACACATAATGACATCAAGGTGTTTAGGAGATGGGATGGGATAGAGACATTCTTGTCCCATGTCCTATCTAAAAAAAAAAGGTTGAGACTAAATTTTTATTTCGTGTCTGTCCCGTCTCAAAAGTTATCTCGTCCCATTAGAATCGAGAGGGGACAATGATGTTCTACCATCCCAATAAATCGAATAATGTGAAAGAAATGTTTGGATAATAATATTCATTAAAATTTTAAATCACATAATTTATTAAGTTTAAAATTAAAAAAATATAAGTACATAAATAATAATAATTTAAAGTTAATTATGCATTACATCAATCACAACTACAAGTGTATAACATATTATGATAGCAATTACAAGTGATTTCTAAGCTGTAAAAGCAACAATAACAAATAAGTCAAGTACAATATCAAGTCATTGCTTTTCTTTTTTAGTTGAGATATATGAAGCTAATTACTCTTTCGAAACTAAAGTAAGAAGATATAAATAAAAGTTATTAAATAGATAGATATAAAAATAAATTATATTAATATAATTAATATATTATAAAGAAAGATATTATCTTGTAATGTTTATTTGTGTTATTAAAATTATTAATATAAAAAACTTTTAGTTTTAAATAAAAATTGTATGTATTGAAATTATAATTGATATAATTAAAATAAGTATAAATTATATTAATATAATTAATATAGTTAATGTATATTTTAAAATAAAAAATTATATATAATATAAAAATTATATAAAATTATATATATGTATAATATTCCGGACGGGATGGGACATCCCAAGGGCAATCTCATATCATGTCCCATCTTGAATCTTTTTCTCGTCCCTTCCATAGAGTCTCGTCTCAATTATTTTTGGAGCCTAAGACTAAACTCGTCTCCATATGACCAGGATGGAATAGGCCAATCAAGAATGATACAAGTTGAACACCCTTACATAGTGTCAAATTGCTGTCTTTCTAGAAATATTTAAAAATAGAAGGATTATTTTGCATACAAAAAAAAAATTAGATGGACTTGAAACATAGAAACTATAGAGACCAATAATAAAATACAATAAAACTATAGAAAACAATAATTATGTTTTTTTTCCTATGTATTTCAAAAAAATAGCATTCACGTCCCTAGTAGCATTAAAGAAGTTTGATTACCTGCAAAATATTGCTTGGCTGCTTAAATAATAAGTTCATCACAATTAATAGCAGCTACCATTAACAATATGGAGAATGATAAAGAGGTCTTCAAATAACTAATTAATTTAAGTTGGATCCCAAGTGCCAAATTCCAGAAATTTACAATTCACTCTCTCAATTTTGCAACTACATCGTGATGAATTTGCAATTTATTTTTTGTAGTTGCAAAATTGAGAAATTGAGTTATAAATTCTTAAACTTTAACAATTGGGATCTAAATTAAATTAATTAATTATTTTGGAACCTTTTTGTCATTCTTCCTTAACAATATCAATCATCAATAACAAAAATGTATTAATGTCTTCATCCATACGTAATTACCCATTACAATAACTACAAGTCAAAGGAATATAAGTGCCATGCAGTCCCATCTTTTACCACTAATGTGAAAGATCTCTCTGTAAACTACATTCATATTTGTTGACTTTGGGTTGTTACTTTCATCCAGGACAAGTATCTTCAATCAATCCTTCTTACTTTAGATAATACAACATATAATTGGTCGTGTGTAAATATTAGTCTAAATAAATATATTTTAACATGATGCAATGACTGAATTTGACTTTTGTTAATAGTAATAACAAAAAAGAAAGTAATAGAAAGTTGTCTTCTTTGCATATGAAATGATCATATATTTTCTGAAGGATTCATGTCCATTATATAAATTAACACCATAGATTAACACTTTTTGCTTTGGCATTTGATCCATTTAGAGTTGTAGCTAGCTTCAATAGCAATTTTCCCAACTTTTATCATTCGAAGCCAAGTTTCATTGTAGAGTCCTGCTACTTGGTTAACGTTTCTTAAAAGCATGATTGATGTACTAACTCAGCTTATGAGGAGGTATTAATTGTATTCAAAAATTCTATCATGTATAGATTGTCAAAGGACTTATTGTCTTGGGTGGTTGTGCAAATAGAGTCACTACTAAGGAATTCAATGCTATCTCCAAGTAGTAAGAAATACATGTAATTGTTGATCTAGTTGATACTTTCTATTACTGGTACAAGAATTGTTATATTGTTGGAGCAATCACCACAGTTCAAATTAAGGGTCAAAAGGCAATGCATTGAATCAAGCCTATCGATTAGTGGAAAAACAGGTAGGCCAACCCTTGTAAATTCTAAATAGGGTGGATGAGCTATATGTTACCCCTCAATTTAACTTGTCCTGATCTATATTTAAAATTAATTTTTTAATAAAAAGATCAATTATATTAACAATGAAAAAAAAGGAAAAGGAAGTCACAAAGGAAAATTAAAATTAATTTTTTTTAATTTGTATCAACTTTTGGTTTGTTTAGGTATCACATTTTCCGCACACCAGTTATTTAAATCATATATTTTGTCTCATATGCACTGGAACTATACTAAAGTTAATGCAATAAAGTATTAAGTCTACTGTGTGTGTGTGTGTGTGTGTGTGTGTGTGTGTGTGAATTTTAATAAGAATATTGTTTTCTAAGGGACAAAATTCTTAGCTTCATGCTAATAAATAACCGAGAGAACGGCAAAACATAAGAGTTGAAGGACACATCAATTAAATTATATATGAATATGAAAGTGTTGAATGATACATCAATTAAATTAAATTAAATTAAGTATGAATATCAAAGTGTTATTAAATATTGATTCACTAGCAAAATTAATTTATCAAACGTTTCTTCTTTTTTCGTGGAAAATATGGGTTCCTTACCGTTAATAATTTACTGGTCATTTAAGTATTTGATATCATTTTATATATCAAATAAAATTTTCTAATAAGGAATCAATTAAACCAATTTTAAAATTTACTAAAAGAAATTAATGAGCTATTAGTTTGACAAATTCTCTCTCCAAATCACAATACAAATCATTATTAACTAATTTATATTTCTTTAAAAATGTTGGTTAAAACCTTATTTTTAAAAAAAATTCACATTTTTTCAATCATGCGCTTGGGTGTAATAAATATAACATTTGAATTATTTAAAATATATTATTAATTACTTAATAAAGTAAGGGTGTAATTGAAAAACAAAAATATATAACATCTATCAAATTTCTTATATTTTGGACCAAGCAAAAGTTTTAAAAAATGACTTATATTATGAGTTGGAAGGAGTGTGTGATTTAATATATAAATCAATCATTACCAATACTATTTAATATTCATAAATAAATTATAATTAATTAGGAATGTTTATGAGCAATCTTTCATCATTGCAAAGTTAAAGAGATTGTTGTTGCTAATAATTTGATTAACATTCTTAATTTGTATTATTTCACTTTTTTTGTGGGTAAAAGGATATTACTATTAATTCCTAAAAACAACAAAGTTCAGGAAACAAGGATTTAAAATCAAATAAAAGCTATAGCAAAAGATGAAAAGCAAAAGCTAGAAAAGTACAATAAAGAAACATCTAGTACCGTCATGGTAGAAAGAGGCACAACTGGTTCTACCATGACATTAAAACAAGCGTACTCCTCTAGCACAAGCTCTATTGTGGAAGAAAAATTTTCAAGCAATAGAGAGCTGCCATAATAAAAAAGACTAAAACATACTTGTTCTTTCCATAGAATTTTCCACATCTACTACAGTTTTGAGACCCCAATTCTTGAAAAGTTACACTTGGCCATTTCTTTGGAAAAATTTAACTATGACTAATCCTTTCTACCATGATAAACATTTGTAAAGATTACTTTTGTTTTAATTACCATGGAAGGGGTTTTAATTATTGATTAAGTATGTGGTATTAGTAAGGGAGTATAACTTTTATGATCACTGAAGATTTTAAAAGTAGATTCATAAAGATAGTGACGCTATATCTTGAGTGTAAACACTATTACTTCCAACTCAAGATCATGGGTTGAGTAGTTTTCTTTATGTGGCCTCAATTGCCTAGATGCAAATGCCATAATGTTGTCATCTTGCATCAAAATGCAATCCAAACCCTTAAGGGATGCATCTTTTCACACCACATATGGTAGGCACATATTAAGTATGGTTATTACATATGCAGTGGTTAGCTTTTTCTTAAGCTCCTAAAAAGTGACCTCTTATTTCTTACTTTAAATAAAAGGTTGATCTTTCTCTATCAATTTGGGCAATGCAAATGCAATCTATGAGAATCCTTGAATGAACCTCTAGCAATAACTAGTCAATCCCAATAAATTTTTAATCTTAGTCATGGATTAGGCCATTCCCATTTCAACATGACATTAGCTTTGTGAGGGTAAGCTGCTACACCTTCCTTTAACATTACATGACCTAGAAACTACACCTCCTAATCTAGAATTCACACATGATAAACTTGACTTATAACTTATGCTCCTTTAAAATCTAGAGCACTATCTCAAATGCTCTTGGTGTTCTTCTCACTCTTGGAATAAATCAAGATGTCATCTATAAAGACAAAAACAAATTGGTCCAGGTATAGTTGATAGATTTTGTTCATGTAGTTCATCATCAACTCTTAGGGCATCACCAAAAACTCATAGTAACCACAATAGATTCAGAATGCAATCTTAGATACATCATATTCCTTTACCCCAACTAATGGTACACGGATCTTAAGTCAATCTCAAAGAACACTAATGCTCCTATAAACTTATTTAGCTAGTTGCTAATCCTTGACAACAGGTACTTGTTCTTGATCATAACCTTGTTCAGTTGTCGATAATTGATGCATAATCTTATGCTCTCATCATTCTTCTTAACAAATAGAACTGGAGAACCCCATAGTAACACACTTGGTTGAATGAATCCGTTTACAAGTAACTCTTTAATTTGCTTCTTAATCTCTTCTAGCTCAAATGAAGACATTTGGTAAGAAGCCTTGGAAATAGGCTTAGTTCTTGACATAAACTCAATAGAGAGCTCCATACCTCTCTTTAATAGAAACTCAAATACCACCTCTAAAAATAAATTTAAAATTTGTTCATTATTATGAGCTTCTCTATTCCCCTATCTCCCTTTGCTTTCATTGAGAAAAATACTATGTAAGCTTGACAACCTTATCTAACACACTTCTTTACTTATACAACTAATAAGAAATTTGACTGACTGGGGTAACTGCTATAATTGTGAACTCTAGCAAAGAAACCATCTTCCTAGTATAATCCAAGGTGACATTATGAACCGACAACTAGTCCATCTTAACAATCACATATATGCATTACCTTAGTAATTAGATCAAGTCAATGATGATGACTCTATTTCTAAACTTCAATTCCACATTTACACATGCACAAGCGGTCTTAATTGACAATTTAAACTTTCCTTCGTGCCATGGCTTACTTGAACTTCGACCTAACCTTCTTTTAAGGCCATCCAAGGATCCAAAACTATATTAGTTTCTTATAAGGCCTACTTGAACCAAGTGCACATTTATAATGATCCAAGCTCACATTTAATAGTAAGATCACCCAACCAAAGGTGTCTTATCCTACTTTCGAATTATGGTCTCCCCTTATTGTGCATGAATCGAGGTGTTGTTACTTAAACATCGCACTACTAATGCTAAGGAGCATCACTCTCTAACACTGTATCCCGCATGGATACTAAGAAGACTTTTTCCAACACCGTACCTCACTAAGTACTAAGGAGATATATGTCATATGGACTTCCTTTACTCCTTCCTATGGATGAACTCCTACCCTATAACATAATCATGCATCATACTTTCCATACATTTCACAAACTTGTGAGCAAATCACTATCTTTTTCATATAAGGACTCAAAAATCTTTATTATTTTGAAAGTAGTTTCTAATGCACAAGGGAAATCATCTTTCATAACATGCCAAGCTTTTAAAATACATGTAAACAAATATTCTTATCTACTCATAAACAGTTAAGTAATATAATCAATTAGTGTAGATTATTCCGTTACCTTAACCTTTGTCACACAAAAGGATTACCTTAGCTCAACGTTAGCTCTATACATTTTATATGTATGATAAGTCTCGAGCAACACTCAATCTACACAATTAAGCAATAATTATCAATTATCACTCCAGATAAACCTCGAATTCACTAGGTTCTAAGTACCTATAACACCCAATTCCTTATCTAACCACACTAACCATTTGCAAACACTCTAACCATCTAATTAAACATTCTAACATACCAAATCACTAGCCAATTATTCACATTATCTAAAACCTTCTATTTCTAACATAGGATTTGTTTAAACCTTGACTAAAAATTTTAAATCACTGTAACACTTATAAACCTAGGGTTAGAGGCTTGATTTAACACCCTAATACCTCAAATAAGTCAATAGGTTTGGTCTAAATCTAAAGAAACTGAGATCAAAGCCCTCATTACCCTAAAAGTCAGAATTTTTGCATAATGAGGGAGAAGGAGAAGAAAGGAAAGCTTACCCAATATATATCAAGCTTGTAAGGCCTCTAAAGTCACATTAGAAGTAAGCCCTAGCAGCCACAAGCTCCTCTCCGTCACTCCTCTCACGTTCACCCTTTCTTCTTTTCTCATTTTCAGTCTAGTTTGTGATTTGATAAGTGCAGATTTTGTATATGCACTGCGACACATTGACACATGTACCATGGCACATGGCTTAGATAGCCCCATTGTAATTTAAACTTTCCTTCGTGCCATGGCCTACTTGAACTTCGACCTAACCTTCTTTTAAGGCCATCCAAGGATCCAAAACTATATTAGTTTCTTATAAATATCATTAATCAATAATCTATTTTATTTGACCAAAATACCCTTTAAAACACTGATAATTTCTAGTTTGGAAAACTAGGATGTTGCATTTGTTTTTGTCTTTGTAGATGAAATTTTAATCTATTCAAAGAGTGATGAGGAGTATAAGGAGAATTTGAGGATTATCTTACAGACCTTAAGAGAGAAAAAGTTGTATGCCAAGTTTTTAAAGTGTGAATTTTAGCTAGTGGAGGTGCAGTTTTTGAAACACGTGGTGTCTGAAGTAGGGATATTAATGGTACCCCTATAACTTCATCCCTGCTATTACTAAACACATAGAACACCAAACATAGAGCACTATTATGATATCTTAGATTTAATTAAAATCCCAAGAGAAGAGTTATCATAACATAAGGGTTATAAAAGACTTAAAAATAAAGATCCTAAGAAAAACCCTTTGACAAGTCATTTGAGCTAAAACTATAGTTTAAAACCAATTAAACAAGAAAATGAAAGCATGGAAATTGTTAACATCACTTAAAAACATTATTAAACTAAATTTAAAAAATTTCTAGAAATATGGCCTCATCCGCCATGGTAAATGGCATAAAGAGCCAAGGCTTTTACTGGTCATTATGCCGTAGCTTGCACCTACTGTCATAACAGCAAACTACTGTCATTACAGTACTTGGGGCTAACTTCCAAAGCACCAAATCGCCATCCAATGTCTAATTTGAATAATTCAAGTGTCCACACATTGCTCTTAAAGCCACTTAGCTATTAGCACTGGTCACACATCCAAACATTGAGCTAAATGAGATTTGGACACCTAAACTCAACATAGAGCATTTTCATACCAAAGCCACCACCAAGGTGTCCAAACTCACATACCAAGTGCCAATAATCATAGAACTACTTAAACCAACTTAAATAGACAATGAACAACTTATTCATGCATTCAAACCATAATAACAAACTTCCAAACAAGTTTTGGCCACCAAAACCCCCTAGTTTAGTATAAATTCCATAAGGGATACCAAACATACCTAATTGTTTTGATGGCCAAACAAACATATGAATCAATATAAAATACCACTTGCATTAGTATCTCAATTCCTCACAGCCATTACAACATAAATACAACATTCCAAGCCAAGATACCTCACTTATAATAGAATTCATGCAAGTGCTCTCAAAATGACATATGTTTCTTAAATTGGCATATGCATACGCAATTTGTTACAAAACCAAAATAAATAAGACTTTACAATTATTGGCTAGTCTACTCAATGCTTGGTCACACCTTCTTTCCCCTTGCCCCTATTGGAGCCTTTACCTGTAAAATATAACCACAGGGTGAGTCGAGGACTTAGTAATCAAATAGTCTAATCTAATTATTGATGTCAGAGAACAGATAGTGTGTATGTAAAGTGGTATTAAAACATATAACAAGATACACCAATATTTAAATTGTTATAATATGATATGCATGATCCACGCACCACCTTACATCCTCCTTATATCTTCCGTTTGAATCTGTGGGGCTGACAACTCAATAAGACTGAATCTGTGTGACTGAATTAGCCTAAGCTCATCATTAGCAGGAAGCAGTCCTGACCCGAAGTGCCTTCATCCACTATGGATAACAGATTCCCCCTATCCACGAATACTAGGGGTGTTGATGCTTAATCTACCTCATGTAGTATTAGAACTTCCACATAATATAATATTGAGCACAGGGGACTTTATGATGCTAATGTACTATATAAATTTTCAAACAATGTCCCCAAAAACATACTAGGATGAACTCCCACCCTCTTATAATGATCCTGCCAAACAAATGCTTAGTGATTCTGTATAGCCATACCGTATAATTTTGCCATTTAATCATTCCCACACTTATCCATAACAATAAGTTTTCATTAAAACCATAGAATTTCGCAAATAGCTATATTTGAACATAAGGTTTAGTCTTCCAAATCCATAATATTCAAAACACAATTTCATTTCACTTCATATAGGGTTTCTAAACCATAATCATTTCATATTAATATTATACTAGTACAAAACAAGAGCATTAGCTTTAAAAGTAATCATACAACCATCTAAACATGCAAATATAAAGTTTAGATAATCTGGTACCTTAACCTTTTTGTCACAAAAAGAGATACTGAGGTCAAACAATGGCTCTACATGTGTTCACTATCACTACAATGCTTGATCAATTGCTAATCTATAAGATTAAACTCTTAATCATCAATCCACATACTATTTATCCCATTTATAACATAATTTTGGGTACCTACAATACCCAAACCTTAGTTTAACCCAATTAGTTCTCCCAATACACTTCATTAATTCTATTCAACACCTAAATACACTTAAAACACCAAATCTCTACCCACATTGTTCTCAATCTCCCTACTTTTACTTAGGGTTCGTCCAAACCCTACCCAAAAATTTTAAATCACTATACAATCCATAAATATAAATTTAGAAGCTTGATTTAACTCCCTATGGCCTTATCTAAGGCAATAAGTTTGGTTATAATCTAAGAACAACTAAATTAAAGCTTTAACCATAACCAAAAGTATCAAGAATTTGCATAAAGGAGAGGGAGAGGTGCTGAAAGCTTACCCAAAGACAAATGTTGTCCCAAATGCTTCCAAATTGCTCCAAAACTTGAGCCCTAATAGCCCCATGTCACTATCCATCACTTTTTCACATTTACTCTTCTCCTACTTCTAATTTTCAGTCTTGTAGATTTTGCACATTCATCACGGGTGCATGGTAAAGAAAGTCCTACATATATTTTAAACCACGACATGCTCAAACTCTAATTTAAACCTCTTCTAAGGCTGTTCAATGATTCATTAATTACACTAGTCTCCTAAAACCATCATAAATAAAAAAATCACTTACTTTTACCAATATATCCTTTTAAACACTTAAAATTCCCGGAGTTGATATCTAAGATGTTACAACCCCTTTAAGATTGATGTAATTTTGAAATGGGAACAATCAAAGTTAATCTTTGAGGTTAGAAGTTTTTAAGGGTTGGCTATCTACTACTGAAGGTTTATGCAAGGCTTTTCATAGATTGCATCTGCTTTAATTAAGTTGATTGAGAAGAATTAACCATTTATTTAGTATGTGAAGTGTGAGGCCTCATTTTAGGATTTGAGGAGGCATTTAACTAGTATGCTTGTACTTGTGTTTCCTAACCCTAATGAGCCATATATTGTACATATTGCTTCTTCATTAAAGGGACTCAATAACATGCTCATGCAGTGTGATAGGGTGGTGGTGTATGCTTTAAGACAGTTATAGCCATATGAAGAGAACTACCCAACCTATGATTTTGAGTAGGCAGTAATGGTGTTGACACTTAAGATATGGCATCGCTACCTTAATGGAGCCACTTTTGATGTGTACAGTGACTATAAGAGCTTGAAGTACCTAATGGACCAGAATGAGCTAAATATGAGATAGAAGTGATAGATGGAGTTATTAAAGGATTATCACTTTAAATTGAGCTACTATCTTAGAAAGGCAAACATAATCAATGATGCCTTGAGTCATAAAACTATCCATATGGCTAGTTTGATGGTTCATAAGCATTCACTACTTAAGGATATGATAAGCAAGACTCAGAGTGATCCTCATATCTTTACAGTGCTAGTTTAGATGATAGAAGTTACCAATCAGTTTTGGAAGGATTTGAGGAAGGCTCAAATAAAGGATGACTTTTTATTGAAGGTAAGAGAAAAGCTTGAAGGAAGGAAGACTTTTGAGTTTAAGTTTAATAATGATGGCTTTGTTAGGTCCTATCGAGATCAAATTTGTAAGTTAAATGACATTGAGATAAGGAAGTTGACTCTTGAGAAGGCTCATTTGAGTAAATATATTGTACATCTTAGTTTCATTAAAATGTATTATGACATGAAGAGAAGGTGGTGGTGGCAAGGCATGAAAAAAGAAGTCATAGAATTTGTTACCAAGTTCTTCTCTTATTAGAAGGTGAAGATTAAACATTAAAAGCTAGCAAGGTTGCTACAAAATCTGTAAATCTCAAAGTGAAAATGCAATAACAGCTTCATGGATTCATTATGAGATTGTTTATGGCATCCTCTAGGAATGACTTTATATGGTTAATAGTAGATTGACTCATAAAGTTAGTCCATTTTCTAGCTATTAAGATCTTTTATCCCTTGGAGAAGTTGTTAAACATCTACATTTAGGAAATAGTAAGACTTCAAGAGCTTCTCAAGAATATCACTTCAAACAAAGATTCGAGATTGGATTTGAACTTTTGTAAGTTCTTACACCAAGCCATAGGTGCTCGATTAAAGTTTAGCAATTTTTATCACCCACAAACAAATGTTAAATAGAGAGGACTATATAAACCTTAGAGGATATATTGAGGGCTTGTGTAATAAAGTTGGAAAGAAATTGGGATAGTCATTTACCATTGGTTGAGTTTGCCTGCAATAACAGTCATTACTTAAGCACACAGATGGCTCTACATGAGGCTCTATGTGGAAGGAATGTAGATCTCTACTTTGTTAGATAAAATTACATGAAAGGAGCTTATTGGGGCTAGACTTAGTAGATCAAACCTTTGAGAAGAATGAGATGATTAAGTAAAAGTTATTGACCGTCCAAAGGTAACAAAAGAACTATACAGATAAGGGGTGAAGACCATTAGAATTCATGATTAGGGACCATATTTCCTGAGAGTTACATGTAAGGTCTCCTTACTAATCCACATTTAACTTTAAAAATTAATGTAATCATAGGGATAACCTAAATAAATTATCAAGTTTATCAAATTTACAAGAGTGGGATCCTAAGCTTTTGAAATCTAAAATACTCCCAATAATAATTTATAATAAAAAATCAGAGTTACATAAGTTTACGAAAGCTTGGGAATCCAATTTAAACTAAAGTACTTGCATTTGATGAGAAAAATCACATTTCAGCATAAATGATAGAGGTATGCCATAGCTTGTGATACGTGCATTGTGGCATAGCTGCCATGCGCTACTGCGTATTGCATGAATTTGACAACAATAGAGCTCCTGGGGTGAACTTTTGACACATCCTATTTCTTCATACGATGTCCAATTGAGGTGATCTAGGTGTTTACAAAGAGCTTTATCCTAGCTTTAACTAATGACACTGATTTTACAATCAAATCATTTTTTAATCAAAAGTTAGACACCTATTTCAAAACTCACATCCTTTTAACAATGTCATACAACTCAGGTGTCTAATCCTTAATTCATGTGTCAAAAGCTCATATTAAACCTAAACCACATTGAGTAGACTATAATGGACTCATGCAACATACCATGACAATTAAACAACACATATATCATTTTTTCAATACTTAACCCTTTGATCACAAAACATGAGGAGGAGCCAAATTCTCATAAATCAACCCATAAATCATTACATTAATTCATTTACACAACTTCCTACTTACCCTAGTATTTTGACCTTATTTAAACTTTACAATTGCATAACAAATAACAGGGCATAAAATATGCATTCAAATTATTTCACAATTAGTGCAAGTAATCAAAATAAATTACATGATATCTTAGTTGGAAAATTATCAATAATACACATAAATAAACTATGAGGCCTACTAGTAGGATTCCAACGAAATTCTATGCCTCTAGTCATTTTCCTGATCCTATTCTGATGAGCTAGTCCTTGTAATAGTGAAAAATGAGAGATGAGTACAACCACTTAGTAACCAAGGTATACCTAACTTATATTAATGCATGTCAATTAATTTAGATATAAGTGGCAATTCATCGTCGTATTCATGGCATTTTAACATTTTTCAAAACATATATTTGTATTTCACATAATCAATAACAAATATTCATGAAATACAACATAATAGTTCTTTTTTCATATTATATAAAACTAATCACATGATTTCATTATAAGGGTCACAAAACAGACAACTATGTACCTTTTTTATCATAATATACATGATCACACCTCTCTTATATCCTTCTTATGCCTCTAACATGAAATAATAGGCTATAGTACACAATGGGTTTGTCTATGTGATGAGACTACTCTAGCCATTCATGCATGAGAAACTACCTAGACAAGGTTTCTTAACTTACTTGTGGGTCACAGTTTTCCCTAAATCTTACATTATAGGGTGTCATTTTCATTAAACTAGTTTCCTCATCAAACAAGTGAAAACTACAGTAGGTTTAAGTCCCTTATTACATAATGGAACAGTCCCTTATCAAATAAGTGGGACAAAAATGAGAGAAAATTTGGATGAACAAAGCTAAAAATTTCAAAAAAAGAGAGAGAATAAGTATGAATTGTAATGTGAAAATGAGTGAACGAGTGTGTGATTTCATCTAACCCCTCATTTTAGCATATGGTAGTGTACAATGAGTGAAATGAGATGGTTTCTAGGTGGTTAAAGTGATAAATATCAGAAACTATTTAATAAACTCGGTTAAGAGGTTCAAGAATGAATGTGGCGATCATTCAAGTTATGTTAACTTAGATACACATGTAGCTTTTGTAGGATACTCCTAACTTAATTAAAAATAACTAAAAACTTATATAAATATGATCAAAGTATGATTAAGGGTTGCTTTAGTCTAATCCCTTATGCTTAAAGTCATAAGAAGCTTTTTGAATCAACTCATGCACATGTGTCACTTTAGGGTCTTCTTGCTTTTTAGTTTGTCTTGTAATCCAATATTTTTGCTATTTAATCTTCACTTAATCTCTTTTTACACCTGAAATTATTCATACAAGGAGGATTAAAGCATGGGTGTAAAATTTTAAATGATAATTCAAAGCCAATTACAAGATAAAATGCCATTTCTAAGGTCTTAGGTTACAAAACATGACAATCTAGTATTAATGTCTTTTTCGAAGAACATTTTATGATTTATATCTTTTTATGTCTTTTTCTAACCTATAATGAATTTGAAGCTCAAACTTGTTCCATTATACTCAAGAAGACAAAAGACACAAATTAGGTTAATGACCTAAAAATTGCCAAAATAACCAAAATACCCTTAAACTAAGAATGAGCCCTAATTAATTCTAAAGGCCTATAGATGCCTAAATATGCAAGAATGGAGTTTTAAAAGGTGAAATAATATAAGAAAATCATTCTAAAATGTATGTAAATAATGTAATATATCACATATATTCAATACTCAGCATCGTGCTTATCGTGCATGTGCACTATTTCGTTAAAGGGAAAAAAATTTGCACTATCTGCCATGTGTTAATCTTAGCCATTAACTATTTTTTATTTCATTAAAATTTTAATAGAAGGACATTCAGGTTGCCTAACTCCATTTGATGCCTTAGACCCTATTTTATAAAATTGATAATAGAGAGGGAGGAGTGTATGTTTTGGCACCTTTTTGTTTCACCTTTCATTGAGCTCAAGGTTTTTGTGTAGCATTCTATAACTCAAGTAAAGGGAGGGACCTTATGTCTTCATTCTAGCCATTTTTTGGTAAGCTTTATCATGGAGGTGATTTTTTCTTAAGAATGCTCAAGCTCTCTATGATTGTTCTTTTTTTTTTAATCATTGAAATTCAAGATAGCTTAGGAAGTTGACAAAACTAAATAAAAACGATAAACATCAAGCATGATATTGCGTGAAATATATATATATATATATATATAATAGAACAAGAAGAAAGAAAGGAAATGACTGAGGAACGAATTCTGTTTGTGTGTGTTCTGTTATATATAAAATAAAAATGATCTATGTGTGTTTTGTTATCTCCTTTTTTTTTATAAAAATAGAATATTACCTTATGCAATGTATTAATATATCTTAATCTATGCACTATAGAAGCTACTTATTTATATAATATTTTAAGTTTTGCTTGTATTTGCTATCATCTATTGCATTTATGTTATGTGGATGAGAAGTAGCAAGCAAGCATCAATTACAATTATGCTATACTACTAGTTCATTGGACCTTTGATAAAGTAGAGTGCTACCAATAGACATTTAATTGTGAGCTAATCTTATGTTATCACCTATTGCAAGTGTTTTGTCCCATCATACTTCTTGTTCTTAATTTTAAGATAGATGTTTTTGAAATAATTTAAAAGTTTTCAACTACACGTTTTCTACTGCTACCTGTATATTTTCTAAATATTAATTATGTGGCTCTTGAGCAACTTGTTTATAAATTTGTGCTAAGATAATGTCAAAGGCAATGGTAGGATAATGTAAATATATAATGGGAAATAATTACTAATAAAAAAGTCCTTAGAATTCTATAATCAAAGAAAGAGACTGTAACGCCAATGCTAAAAAATTAAAGTTGTGAGATTTGTATTAACCGAAGTTGAAAGATGTAACTACATGGGTGAAACCATACATTTTTTTTAAAATAGAGGGAAAAGAGTTGTCTTTTATATTCGCATGACTACAGTGTTGGAGTGCATGAATTCTTCCAGTAATTAAAAATATCAATTTTAGTGTCTTCTAATGCGTGTAAATTGTTCTTTTAGAAATACTAGTGTTGTGAACTATTTCTACTCATCAATATTGATTTTCCTCAAATCATGATCAGAACATGAAAAAAAAATTAAAAATTTGTCCATGTCTATTTGAAAGAAGCCTATCTTTATCCTAATCCTTTTAAGAGATACCAGATTCTAGATAAATAAGCTTGGCATGAATTCTATGGGATTCAAACTTCTAAAAAATCTATAGTTACTCAATTTCTAATTGATTTAATTTTAGTAATTTAATTCAATTTATTATATTAATTTTTTAATTTCTTATTAGTTAATAGGAGAAATGAGCAAAAGGGCAAGAAATTACTTAGAGAAGTGAATGCCCACATGCAATATCTCATAGGGGTTATAATTGGGTTGACGATAAATTAATAGATGAGAAGATGAAGAAGAGAGAAGAAGAAGTTCAATCTAATCCTTCTATTCTCCTTACCCTATTGCTTATCTCTCGTGAGAATAAATGGAGATATGGTTGCTAGTACAAGAAAGGAGGGTATGTAAGCGAGAAGGCATATGAGGTTGCCAAAATGATTGTAAGTAACATTTAATCCTTTAAATTTTTATTCAATTATTCATTATTATTATTATTTTTGTTTTGTTTATTATAATAGGCTCTTTAGGAACAATAAGCTCAAGGATCCTTTGCTCTAGAGGGTAGTAATGATATCTTAGTGGTTGCTATAAGCAGACCAAAGCATCTAGGGAGTGTTAGAGGTGTTGGATTTGGTATGAGAATTAAATATTTTTTTAGAGTGCTTACATACCCTAACAACTTAGGTGTTGTTCCTAGATATGAGCTAAAAATAATAATAACTAATATAAGGCAAGAAGCAATGAAGGATACGAAAGTTTAATTTGAAGCCAACTTGGAAGCCTGGCTTACAAAAATGAAAGAGGTGATGATGAACTTAATGATCTCATGACGAGAGACAACAGTTAATGTGGCTCATACACAAGCTCTTGGATTTCACAACACGAAAGGGAGTAATATTCTTTGATATGTATCAGAGGGTCCTTTAGTGAGAAGTATTAGTGAACTGTGTGAGCTATATTTAAAAGACTTTGATAGACACTTGGTTTCTCTTGGTAACATTCACACTTTAAGACAAGTCTACCATAAGTAAATCCAAGAAGATCAAGTGAGAATTATGGTAGAAGATGTAAAAGTACTAGAGGTGCTTGTCCCATTCCCTATTGATGAGGTCAAGACTGTGTCTAAAGTTGTTAGTACTTTTATCATCTGGCCCAAGAGACTTGTGAGCTTCATACAAGATGTGTTATGTAATTTCTTTCATTTTATTAAATATTTTTGTTAACTATCATGATTTTTTATTAACTATCTCTTGCATTTTTAGCTTCCCTTCTAAATCTTCCCTCGCTGAAACTTCTACAGCCCTTATTGCAATTATAGTTACCACAGTTGACTCCTCTCCAATAAATAATTTTATTGGCCAATGGTAAATCATTCCAATAAAAAATTTTTGTAAAGGAAAAGGATGTTGTGGGTATGGAGAATTTAGTGATGATTGAATGGGAAGATTTGAATTGGCTTCTCTCGAAAAGTTAGCTTACCACAACATCAATTGAAATATTTATGCTGTTAGTATGTTGACATATTGCAATGTTTTCATACATTTTAGGATGATTTTCTTGCATTATTACATCCTTGGGAACTCAATTGTTTCATATTTAGGCATTTCAAGGCATTTAAAATCAATTAGGTTCTATTCTTAGCCTAGGGGTATTTTAGTCATTTTGGCAATTTTGGGGACATTAATCTAGTTTTTGTCTTTTGTCTTCCTAAGTACAAGGAAACAAATTTGGGTTCCAAACTCATTCTAAGTTTGAAAAAGACACCAAAAGACATAAGGCATAGGATGTCCCAAGACAAAAACATTAATACTAGGTTGTCATGTTTTATAACCTAGGAGCTTGAAAATGACATTGTATCTTACAATTGGCCTTTAATTTTGATTTAAAATTTTGCACATATACTTTGATCATTCTTGTGTGTATAATTATAAATGTAAAAAAGGAATTAGAAGAGGATTAGATGAACAAAAGATTGGATTACAGGACAAACTATAAAGCAAGAAGACCTTAGAATGACACGTGCAAAAGTTAATTCAAAGAGCTTCTAATGACTCTAAGCATTGAAGATTTCAACCAAGAAGCCCTTAATCACCAATTTATAATCTTTTCAAAATTTTTTAGTGAGTCCTAATTAAGTGTGAAGCATCCTACAAGAGCTACATATGCATCCAAGTTAACCTAGCTTGAATGGCCACATTCACTCTTGAACCTTTGTTAAGTATTTTTAAATTTTTTGTGACTTTGATCACCTAAAAATCATCCTATTCTACTCATTTTACACTATTATAAGCTAGATATAGGGGTTTTGGGTCGTGCACACACTTCATTCACTCGCCTTTTACATTACAATTCACACATATTCTCTCCTACTTTTTTGAAATTTCTAGCACCACTTCATCTGAATTTTCACTTATTTTCCTTAAATTTCCCATACTTTTCTCAAGAAATTATTAAAGCCATGGAAGTTATCTCAAGGAGGATTCAAGCTTGGATCTAAGGATAATTTACTTTACGAGGCTAGATTCTTAAAGCTTTTCATGGAAGATGAAGCCATAGCTTGAGTTCTACTAAACCTTTTCTCTGCTTTCAATTGCTTTGAATTCTCCTCTTCTCCTTCTTTAATTCTATAATTCATGCTCTTGATGATTGACTTTAGGTCTTATATTAATTATTATGGCTGAAATTCATGTTCTAAAGAGGAGAGGACGTGCATTTGATTCTTGAACTAGTTGTGCACTCTAAGTGTTTGTGTTTATACCTTAAGATTTTGATTAATGAATACACATTTCCATTTCAATATCTTACTATTTGGACATTTATTAGTTATTGTTCAGGTCTTAAACTCTAGAGAATATAATAATCTTGATTGGTTTAAGGTATTGAACATGATCAAGGCAAGAACTAAAACTAGTTTCAAGGATTAAAGCACAAATTGGTGTATTTTTTTGGGTGGTTTGTGCATTGAATTTTAAGTGGGTACTAGTTTCTAGTCACTATCACCTAGTCTTATTCGTCATTAAGACACTTTCACACACCAATTGAAGAAGGCAATTAAATCTAAAACAAAGTATGAAAGAACAAGGATAGATGTGGTAGATTCTAACCTTGGGAATCTACTTTGATCCTTGGTTAATCCCTACTCATTTTCTTTACATTAAAATCAAACATAAAATTTAATTTCTTTTTTAAACTCTCAACTTCAATTTTGGAGTTTTAACTTGTCATGATCATTGGCTTGATTTGGTTGCAAAATACTTGCTCCTTGAGAATAGAATGACCTAAGGTGTTCATACTACTATAACTTAATTTCTCTAAGAAGCTTGACATGATTAAGGGCTTTTCATATGTTTTTCTTGAATATAATTAATTCATCAAGTTTAGTCAACTAACATGATTGCATTACGTAGGTACCTCCTTCATTTATTTATTACATCAAGCAAAGGTGATAAGTTCGTATTCCTTTATCCATGTTGCATGATAGAGAAAGGGAATGCTCTAGAAATAAGGTCCTAATACCTTTAACAAAGAATATGTGAAATCAAGAAGGACATATTTATGGCTCAATATATGCACTTGTAAGGACTAATTTGTGATTAATAGTTTTTTTTGGTGCTGAATGTGAATTTATTCTAACTCATCATATTTTGCAGGGACCACTAACAATTAATTATTTTTTCATTAAAGAGTATCATAGTCCTTTCTTATGCTCCATCTATTACAAACCTTTCAAGGACATAAAGAAGATGATAGACTCATAAGTTTACTTGTACAAAAATTATTTAATTTAATTTTTTATGGATATATAAGTTACTAATCTTGTGATCTTGATCATAGGACAATAAAAGTATACAAAACAATTATCTTGAAAAAGAACGCACATGATCTCAAGGATCTTATGTGGATCGAGCCAAGGATAAGTGAATCTAATATTTATTAACTTATTCAATTATTAAAATTTATTACCAATTATGTATATATATATATTCTTATATAGAGTCATAGGCAACCATATAAGACTAGTTTGTGTAGTATATATGTGATGAAGCACATGCTCAACAGCATCACGTTGGGAATGACTAAATTACTAATGAAGTAAATATATTTTTAAAAAGCTAAGTTTATTATTATTTGAATTAGTTAGTTAATATTTTAATTGTAATTTTATACTTTAATTTAGATGTTTGGCATTACAGATCCATTCTCTGAGGAAGAGGTTGATGACATCCTTGCACGCTGGGCATAATATTTTGCCTATAGTATGTGAGGTCTGGATAATATTTTAGAAAATTGTACAAATCATTTGAGTTTTATGTAATTTCTATTGAATTTTAACTTATTTACAAAAATGCCACCTTTACACTTTTTACACCTTTTCATTTTTTTAATTGGTGTAGAATCCTAGTATAAAAAGTATTTTTCTAGTGCAATATGCTATCATAGTAGATTAGGATTACACCTACTCAATCATATTATCAAACAGAAGCATTCAAGCATACAATAAAGTAAACAAGCAAAACATTATTAGATCCTAGTACAGATATAATCCAAACTCAACCCTTCTTAACATCATAGCGAGCTCTATTCTTGTATACAACAAATATAAAACATGCACATTATTCACACACATGAAATCTCATATATGTTTTCTATCATGATTATCCCTATATATGTTTAATTTTTTAGTACCATGATAATTGACTAAGTGCTTGGTAATTTAAGAGAGTATTACATATTGCCATACTTTCAATTAGTTATTTTTGTGTAGGTTTTTCCCAAATAGAAAAATGGTTTTATTTTGTAACAAGATGAAGCTTTGGAACAACATTTAGCTTGATTGAAAGTTGTTAGGAATGGGGAGCGACTGCCGGGGACGGGGGAAGAGGAGAGATAGGTAATAGCAATAGAAGGATGCCATATCCTAACTTAAACCTCAAGGCTCAAGTTTATGGATCTTTTCTCTTTATTATATATTAGTTGTTAAGCCCAACTTTATTTGATGTGAGACTTCCCACAACATCTTTAGTCGACTCACATTAGGATGACCTAACAATCTCCCCTTCAAGAGTGAATCCACAATATCCCCATATTAATGACACCCCAAATGAGTCCCTAGTTTTTAGGGCCAGTCTACTTTTTCAGGCTTCAACTAGTTCCATTTTGGGATTCAAATGTGTGAGCACTAACGAGCTTATGGGTCTTAGGCAAAACTAGGCTATGATACTAGTTGTTAAGAATGGAGAGTGAGTGCTCGAGAATGGGGGAGAGGAGAGACAGGCAAGAGCATTGCAAGGATACCACACCTTAACTCAAAATCTCAAGCCTTAAGTTTATCGATCATTTCTCTTTATTATATATTAGTTATTAAGCCTAACTTTATTTGATATGAGACTTCCTACATCATCTTTAGTCCACTCATATTGGGAAAATCTAACAATCTCCCCTTTAAGTATGAGTCAAGTAGCTCCTCATATTAAAGTTGCCTCGAACACCACGTCTTTGTTTTTTAAGGCTAGCCTAGTTTTTTAAGCTTCAACTAGTCCTATTTTGGACTTCAAACGTGTGAGCACTAGCATGCTTACAAGTCTCGATCTCAGGTAAAATTAGGCTTAGATACCACTTGTTAGGAACAGGGAGTGACTGACCAAGAATGGGGGGAGAGGGGAGACGGGCAAAAGTAGCGACACCACATCTTAACTCAACTTTAAGGCTAAAGTTTATAGGTCTTTTCTCTTTATTATATATTAGTTATTAAGTCTAACTTTATCTGATATGGGACTTCTCACATCATCTTTAGTCCATTCATACTTGGACAACCTAACAAAAGTTTTATTTGTAGAAAATTATTTGAGATGGTTTGAACATGTATAAAAAAGATTAAGGAAGGCACCTATAAGGAGAGTGCAATAGGTAACATTGAGCCCTATCAAGAGAGGTAGAGGAAAGCTAAAGAAAACACTTTTGAAAGTTGTTGATCGAAACCTCTTAGTTAACAATATTTCTAAAAGGTTGATAAATGATAGAATACAATAGCTTTCGACCCCACCTAGTTAGATAAGGCTTGTTGTTGTTGTTGAAAGTTTTATGACTATATGATAGCTAGGTTAAACTTAAAAGAAGTGTATTGATTCTAGATAGCTGGAGCTTTACTAAATTTACTATCCTCATGCATGACTTGGTTTGGTTAGTAATCCCTATTAACATTCTTCTTTTATAGTCTCTTGTTAAAGATTTTCCTTCCAAGATCCAATAATGCATGTTGTCTCTCCTCCCTTACTTTTCCTTTGCTCCATTTATCTATAAATCCAACATTAAACCTATTAATTCTTCCTTAATTATGAATTTCATAATGAAATTAAAAACCTGATAGTTTTAACATTAAATTTTATTCTTATAATTTGTTTAGACTTAAAAAATAGACAACTAAGATAGGTGACTGTATAATATATCAAAATAAATTGTTGATACTGGTAAGTTTAATATGGATTTCCCAATTGTATTTCTGGTGGCAACATGTTGTAGGGTGATGGTCCCATTTAGAGGGTCAAATCAATATGTTTTAAAAAGAAATATTTGTATCTCATTATCTCATGAGCATCATACCAAATCCCATCAATTGAATGGCATTTTCAAAAAATATGAAACATCTAAACCATATACAAGTAAAGTGATATATTCTTTAAATAAGAAAAAGACAAAACATGAATGGTTTCTTGATAAGTATATGCAAAACTTTTTAGGTTTCATATACCATTCTAGGTTTTGAAAACCTTTCTCTAACTGTATAATCACTTAATCTAATTTGAGAATTACTATCAGTTCAAAATAAGAGGGTACTCTTAAGGTAACATTTTTTTTCATTTGCAAGATTTTTTTTGAAAGAAAAACAATTCATTAATCATAAAATATTATTTTTGAATGTAGTCACTTGTGAGCCCTTTTTTATTACCTATAACACCTTTCAACAAGGTAGAAGATGATAAAAAAAATATTAAAAAAAACTTCCTAAATCCTATCATGGGCATAGCATTATTTGGGTTAAAATATTAAACGTCGTTTGCCAAAGCATTAAGTAGGTCATAAAGCTATTTGGGCCGAGTGATTGAAGAGTTAGGCTCAATCTGAACAAAAGGGCCGACCATGAACTTAATAGAAAGCCATGACAAGATGAATATGCCAAAATCTCACCAGTTGCAAATATTGGACCATTGGCACATAATGATACGATCCCAAGTGAACCTATAATCCATGGGAGTAGCATCATCATGCCCAAGTATCTCGGTGAGATGAGCTGGTTGCCAAAATTAGAAGATATTGAGTAAAGACCGTGCCATGAGTTTCATGGGATCTCTGATTCTTTAACAGAACATTTTAGGTCTTAAAGGAGAGGCTACCATCACTCTGACACTATAAATAGAATATGAAAGCACAGAAGAAAAGCTAGTCAACACTCAATAAAGATTCACATTCTATACTCATAGCTTTTAGGTTTATCATTTAGCTTTTATCTTTAATTTAGACTTGTAATCTTTTCATATTTCAATAATAATCAAAAACACTTGTTCTATAAAGTCTTGCATATCTTTTACATTCGAATAAACTAAGGTGAGGGAGCTTAGGACCTTTTTTATTATCACTTGAGGCTTAGCATCTCTAGCATGTCTGGTGATTTGTTATTCCTAGATGAACAATTTTTAGCACGCTTGGTGGGACCTGTGTAACAAAAATGGCAAGGATGAGAAAGGACAAAAGGATTGATGAAATAGGTGTTGGTTCTCACGAACTAAAAGGGAACTCTGCACTCATAGGGTCAAAACAATTGATGCTTGAAGTTGAGGCGGTTGAACATTGTGAGCACATAGTACTATTATCAACAGGTAGCAGTAGCACAAGCCCTGGAACAAAGCCAAGAAGTGGACAAGAAAACCCACTGATCATATCCAATGGTCTTATAACAAAAGTGTTATGTAGAATTTAAGACTTAATAGATAAACAGTTGGAAGAAAACCAAATTCTTTGTTGTATCCCTGAAAACGTCAGAACGCAAGGAAAAAGAATGATAGCAAATCATGATGCAGCATTTGCATGATGGCATAAAAAACTTAGCCACATCTTTAAGATGAGCTCTTTTAGAAGTAGGTTTAAACTTGGGACCGTATGGAGGATAACAAATAAGAATTAATGTAGGTACTGGCCATCAAGGTTGCCCAGTTTTAAGGGACTGCCCTATTCCTTAGATTTTTTGCTAACACTAATCCTTTAAATAATCCTTTGTATTATTTACAAGAGCTTGACACGAGCTGCCTGGGGGATATAGGAATAGTCTCAAAGCATTAGAATGAGCCTTTGAATTGATTGGTGTACATGGAGGCCCTGAAGGATACCATTCAAGACATATATAGACTGGGGCTAAGGCCAATTGGTGATTCCACTTTCTCAAAGTCATATCTGGAGTACATAGATAGAGACAACCTATACCCTTAAGGTTATAAGATCCTTGACTTCACACTATTCTTAGGAGATGGAATGTATTCCACCCTGGAGCATATTGGAAGATTCATAATCCAATGTAGGGAGATTACCAATTATGAGAACTTCACTAACTTAAAGCTGAGATTGTTCCCAAACACTCTTATTAGTCTAACATTCACATGGTACACTTCATTAAGGCAGAACCAGAGGTAGAGCAGAAGTTTTATGTACATTTCTATAAGGCAGAACTAGAGGTTAGTATAGTAGAACTCTACAAGCTTACTCAACGGACTGGAGAGATAGCAGACTGGTGTTTGGTGAGGTTCAAACAGCTGAAGAGCTTCCAGAAATTAAATTCATCAAGCTAGCCTAAGTAGGCCTTGATGTAAAGCTTCAGAAGATGTTTTAGAGGATAGAGTTTTAAGATTTCTACGAGCTCGTAGCTAAGGTTTGTGATATGAAGAATTGCTAAAAGAGGAAGACTATTGCAGATGAACTATGGCAGGAACCTACTTGGTGACCTTGATGTAGCAGTGGCAGAGTTGAAAAATGCAAGCAACTACACATGCTCGGCCCTAATAAAGAAGGCCGGGGAGACTCGCAAAAGGCCTAACACAATGCAATATACCTTCGACACTACTAAGATAAAGAAGATCTTCAATTTTGTACTCAAGGAGAACTTCATCTTACTGCCTGCTGACTATAAAATTCCTTCGAAAGAGGAGTAGAGAGGGAAGGAGTACTGGAAATACCATCATTTACGGAGTCACAACACTAAGTTTTGTTAGGACTTTAAGAATATCATCTAAGACTAGATCAATAAAGTTGTCTTTAATTTCTCAAAAGAAGAATCCATAGTTGTGGATGAGAATTCATTTCCACCATTTGCCACAATAAACATAGTCGAGATAAACTCTAACAGACAGTAAACCTGGAGAAGTGATAATAGGCAAAAAGATGGGACACCTTAGAATGTCTAGACTAAGAGAGATGCAACCCAAGAGAGCTCGAGAATGGTGTAGGATTGCCTGGAGGAACTTATAGGTCTGTCAAGCAGGATTAGGTCCTTAAGATGGGATATTAGCTTGGAAGAGCAAAGTGTAAAAATCTTAGACAGATCTAAGGTGGTTTGGGACTACCTAGGAGAAACTATAGGCAGCCAAAGATTGACAACTAGTAGACAAAAAAAGCAGAATAGCAAACAACCCTTAAATGGGACATTAATCGAGGGAATTGCTTATGACGGAACTGAATGGGTCTAAAGTGGTCTGGGACATCTAGGAGAGCTATCTGGCAAGTTCAATTGCTTTATCAAGTACTTAGCAATACCATAAGTAGGTGAACCCTTCAAGGGATACCGTCAAGTTGGGATACAAGCCCCAACGGCCTGCTATTAACACCATTAGAAAGCACCACAAAGCTTCCTTCAAAACCAAAGGTTGCTAAGAGTTTGGGCAGGTTCATTACACTACCTAGTAATATGCCGCCTCTAAAGTGAGGGTTATGAGGCACAAAAAATTTCCAACTACCTTAACTAGAACTCAAAAATATGTTCAGTAAAAGCAGGCTACTCAAAGATGCCTTGAGCAGCAAAAGGCTGAGGTGCAAGAAGGATCTAATATACAAGAAACTAACAAGTTCAGGAGGAAGTCCACTAAGGATTAGGATGAAGGGAGCAAGAGTGAAAACCAATATAATAGGACCATTCATATCGGAGAGATACCTCTTAATATTTACTGTATGGTTTTATTAAGCTTCCATCCTAATTCTGGTCTACTACTAGTAAGACCCATGATCGGTCTGAGTAAAACAATCTAGGGTAATGTACATGAGTCCATATCGATATTGCTTGATGAAACTTAGGGAGGATGAAGAGCCTGAATTAGTGAAGATGCAAACACAAAAGGGGAAGGTTGCAAAGCCCGTTTGCCAGGTCACTTTACAAGCTATAGAAAGAAACCCAAAACGGGTTATCGTGGAGAAGCCAAGTGTTAAGATGGCCTAGTACTTGAAGCCCTTATACATTAAGGTATGCTTCGATAGGAAGCCAAGGACTAGGGTACTAGTGGATAATGGCTTGACGATAAATATACTGCTAGCTCATGTGATACTCAAGATGGGTGAGAGGAACAAAACCTGATACTAACAGAAGTGTCGGTAGTGGGGTTTACTGGAACTGCTTCCAAGGTCCTTGGTGTATTGCCGTTACAAGTCAATGTCAGGACCAAATCATCTCTGATGGCCTTTTTCATGATCAGTATAATAGCATGGTACCAGGCATTATTAGGTCAGGATTGGATTCATGCTAATAAGTACATCCCTTCCTCACTATACCAAATGTTTCTCATATGAAAATGGGAAAAGATAGAAGTGATCTAGGCTAAGGATAGACCCTTCACGATGGTTACAGACTTCATGGATATGAGGTATTACGATGCTGATGTGGGCTCGTTCACATTTCAAAAGGCACAAGAGGATCCAAGCAGAACTCTTATGTGTAAAACAACAGAAAGGCTATAGCGGCCACAGCTATCTAAAAATTATGGTTGCACAACATACAGGAAAGATTGTAAAATTACGGATTTGAGACTTTTGGGACCGAGGTCATATATGAAGATGAAACTTAAAAAGTAATGCAACTACACAAGCTAGACCCTGTACCTTTAAAGTTTGAAGACATAGCCCAAGAGGTACAGGATCCACTAGAAGAAGTAAACCTCAGGTTTTCATAAGAACCAAAGATCACCTTCATTAGCTCACTATTAGATGAATAATAAAAGAATACCTTTAAGCAAGTGCTGTAAGAATTGAAAGATTGCTTTATGTGGGATGATGATGAAATGTCAAGGTTGTTAAGACAGTTGGTTGAACACAGGCTTCCTATAAAGTTGTTCCTATAGACTACATCAACAACTCACTAAGACAATGTCAATTAAAGTGGAGCTACAAGTAAAGGAGGAGATTATATGCCTCATACGGGCTAAATTTATACGGTCTTGTAGGTATGTTCAGTGGCTCTCAAATATAGTCACAATAATTAAGAAAATGGAAAAGCTATGGCTTTATGAAGATTTCTGAAATGTAAACTCGGCTATACCTAAAGATGTGTATGCAATACATATTGCAAATAGGTTAATAGATGCTGAGGCCTGGAATGCATTATTATCATTTATGAATTATTTAATATTTGATATGATCAAATATTTATTGCGAAGGAGGACATTCACAAGACTAGTTTTAGGTGCTCGGGCTTTATTAGGACATTTAAATGGGTAGTCATGCCATTCAGTCTGAAAAATGCTGGGACTACTTATTAGCGAGCTATGAGTGCCATCTTTCATGATATGATAGGAAAATATCTGGAGATATACATAGATGATATAATAATCAAATCAAAAAAGCACATGATCATATCGAGCATTTGAGGAGGAGCTTCCTCCAAATGAGGGAAGTAGGCCTTAAATTAAATCTACTTAAGTGTGCATTTGGTGCAATTATAGGTAATTTCCTGGAATTCCTAGTCCATAGAAGGGGGATTGAAGTAGACTCGAGCAAAGCACGGGCTGTTCTACAAGTAAAGGCACCAAGCAATAAGAAAAAGCTTCCAAGGTTTCTAGGCCAATTCAATTATCTTAGGCATTTCACTTTAAATCTGGAAGGGAAGATGAAGGAGTTTTCTAAGCTTTTGAAGCTTAAGGACACTAAGGAATTCACCTGGATCGAACACCAATAAGTATCCTTTGACAGAATTAAAGAACACTTGATGAGGCCCTCGGTCTTAGTAGCCTCAAGGGAAAACACCCTATTTTTATTGTATTTAGCTTCCACCATCATGTCCATAGGTTTTATGTTAGCCTAAACTATTAATGGGAGACATGAGTAGGTAGTTTATTATTTAGGTAGGTGTTTAACTCCTACGAAGACTAGATACTCAATTGTGGAGATAATGTGTTTCGCACTGTATTATGCTTATACTAAATTAAGGCATTACATAATAAACACAGTTTTATATGTGGTTTCGCACTCTGATTTAATTAAGTATATGCTTAATGGGCCAATCATGATGGGCCATATAGGGAAATGGAGCTTAACCCTAGCAAAATTTTCACTAATATTTTTACCCCAAAAATCAGTAAAAGGATAAGCTTTAGCATATTTCCTAGTTGATCACCCTTCAGCCGAGCTCTCTAAAGACAAAAAAGAGTTACCTGTGTTCTCAGTAGATCCAGGGCCCTAGGTGCTCAAGTTTGATAGATCTAGTACCGAACAAGCATCTAGGGTTAGAATAGTAATAACTTCTCCTACTAGGGTAAAAACCATCTCATCTTTACAATTAGACTTCGAATGTACTAATAATTAGGTTGAATATGAAGCACTACTCACAAAGCTTAAGATCCTTCAATAAATAAAGGCCTATGATGTAGTCATATAAGGGGATTCTTAGGTGGTCATCAAACAATTAGCTAGTGAATATAAGTGTACGAGCCCAGCTCTAGTGATGTATTACGCCAGGGCTTCTCAAATCTTGGAAGATTTTAACATAGTAATATTGACACACATTCCCTAAGCTCAAAATTGGGAGGTCAATGAACTGGCTCAAATAGTATCAGGGTTAAGGTTATCACCCGAACTCACCAGAAAGATAATTGTAGTCGAATAAAAAGAACATCTTTCAGTTTCTCAATGTGGTTTCACAGTACAGTGTGGTGCGATCTCACAAGAGTTAGCTCAGGATTGGCAAGATGATTTCAAAAGTGATCTATAAAATACCAGCCAATAATATCCTTATAGAATAAGGATACGCATCTAACACTTCATTCTAATTAGGGATGAATTGTATAGAAAAAGCCCTGATAGATTATTACTTAGGTACTTAGCTTTCATTAAATACATAGAGGTCTTAAGATAGGTATATGAAGGAGTGTGTGGGGCACACTAGTCAAGGCCAAAGATACAAAGGATGGTGTGCAGACATAGATACTATTGGCCATCAATGGCAAAAGACTACATCAAATATGTCTCACGAGCCAGCATAACATATACCAGCATTAGACATGCATCCTCTCATTAAGCCATGGTCTTCTGAGGGTGCGCTATGGATGTAATAAGAAAGATTTATTCGGCCTCATCCAAGGGTCACTCATTTATCTTAGTGGCCACAGATTATTTCACAAAATGGGTAGAGGCCGTACCAAACATCAAAGAGAGAGGCCCAAGCACAAGCTTGTGTGTATTGACATATGGACATGAGGTTGTATTATACCTATGAAAATAGCAATTCCTTCATTATGTGTTGTGAACAGCTTAGGAAGACCTTTCGAGAATTATAATGAAGTTATGATAACGAGTTAACTTATTTGGAAGAAATACGTTTACAAGCATTAGATCATATGATTGCTCAGAATAAAGAGGTTTTAAGAATATATAACAAAAGAATAAAAAAGGAACAATTTTAGATGGGCGAGCTCATATGGAAACTTGTGTTGCCACCTAGTTCTAAGGACTAGATACTTGGTAAATTTTTGCCTAATTGGGAAGGACCATTCAAAGTTAGCGAAGTAGTTAAAGGGAACACATGTTAGTTATCTAGCCTCGATAAGACTCCGCACAGATGGGCTATAAATGGAAAATACTTAACGAAATATTGGCCATCACAATAACAAACTATCAAGGTCTGGAACACGAAGAAGTAAAGACCTGAGGCTTAGAATTTCCTCAAGATGAAACAAAATAGATAGTAAGAGGAAAAAGAATGTTGTCATTTTATTCACAAAGAATTATGATACAATGGGCAAATGATACAAAAAAATAATAAAAGAATAAAAATATTTTTATTATTTACAATAGGCCCGGAGGACATCCCACGTGGCCAAAACTATATCTAGCTTAGCAGATAGTGATTGATGTCAACCGAGGGTCGTCTTGAATCCTAACATTAAATGAAGCTTCTCTTCTAAGATGGCTCATGTATCGTCCAATGCTTTATTGGCTACCTCTAGCTCAGATTCTACATTACCCTCTTTAATTCATGCTAGCTCCTCTTTTGCAGCTACCAATTGACACCTCAAGTCAGCCACCTTAACCCACAGCAAATGGAGATGGTCTATGTAAGGAGAGACTTCCTGGAACTGATCGTTGGCAGCAATAGCCTGAGCCTTGACATCAAGATACTCATCCCTAACAAACTACTATTTGTTAGATAGTTTGAAAGGAGTAAGAGCTCCGTACGATAGCGATTGATAATGCCATAGCATTTCGATAGGAACCGCTTTCTCCACAGCATCAATGGCTCAAATCATCTGGTAACTCTACTCAGGAAGTAGAAGCAGATCTCAGTTAAGTTGAAACTAAACGACCCTCTAGGCATCTAACATCACATTCATTTTAGGAACGCGAATGTAGGCTAGAAAGGTGTCAGTAGGGACCACCCTCGTTGAGGCAAGCCAAATAGAGAAAAAGTAAGTTAGTAATAGTAATTATAAGAAGGAAACTAGACAAGAGGAAAGAGCATAATAGATTAATACCTGACATGAGTCCATAAGTTCTTTATCTTTGCTTGTTGAATGGAGGGTGCTGGCGAACTGCCTAGCTAACCACAAGGCCTTCTCCACATGGCCTGCAGAAGTAGTAGGTTCAGATTGGCCTCACACTGAGGCACCCTGAGTGGAGGCCAAAATGACTATCACATTCTTTAAAATTAGAGTGCTAGTGGTTATAGGACCAGTGATAGTTGCTACTTAAAGTTCCTCTAAGGGTTTTTTAGAGCCCCTAGTCTCAATACCTCTTGCTAAGTTGATGGGGGAACCTCTTCTGGGGCCTTAATAAAGGCAACCTTTTGAACTTCATTGGCCCTGAGCCTTAAGTCACCATCCGAGGTTATAGTGGAAACACCCTCTTGGTCAGTAGCAGCCCCTAGACCTTTCAGGTCATTAGCACCATCTGGGGCCATAGCAGTGTGGCTTCCTGAACCTTTATGGCAATTACAGGGTTTTATATGACTTACACTACCTCGCCAGCAATCTTTATAAGGTCTTCGGGGACTGCCTCAGGAATTATAGTAGAGGCAACTCCTTAGGAATCCAGAGTTACTGCAGGAATGGAAGAAGACATGACTATTTAAGGATCTGGCATTGTCTCAAGCACAATGGTAGAAGTAACCATCTGAGAATCTGGAGTCTGAGCCTTCAACCCTCTACAACGAAGGGGACTCATCCTACCATTATTAGAGTCAGCCAACAAGATCATGGTATATTGACGCTTCTACGTGCTTTTTCACTTTTAAGGGGTGGGTTCGACAGGAGGAGGTATAGAGGAAAGTTGATCTGAAAGAGAGGGTGTTGCCTTTTTCCTCCTCTTAGAATTAGGTAAAGGAGATGGAGCTTGCTTCCTCTTATTAGGTCCATCTCCTTTGTCCGAGCAGCATGGGGGGTGACTCTTCTTAGATATAAGATTCTTTGGGATCAAGACATGAGAGGATATGTCATCCCTCTTAATCTCTTTAGCTATGGATCCTAAGGAAGGGGCCACTTGGGTCTCCGAAGCCGCAAAAGCATCAATGTAACCCCTTAAGAAGTTCACCAACATATGTGATTACATCCAATTATGGTTTACAAAAATTCAAAAATAGGTCAGATTATATTGAAAAGCAAAAAGGATGAACATAAAGAATAGCACTTACTAGTATGGCTATTTATAATGTTCCTGAAGTGCTAGGGCCACCATTTGTTGAAATGGAGGCAATCATCTCTATCAACCAGTTCCACCTTATACTGCTTTTGGGTAGTATGTGAAATGGCTATTTGATCAATGGCCTCTTAATCTAGTAGCTTTATGTTAACTTGGGAGGATAGCCCTTAAGGACGACACTAGCTTAGCCCGAACTAGATCACCACTAGTTGAGGGTGATATGACTTTAAATAAACCTTCAGGGATTTGGAGGAGGAGTTGGTGTATGGTAGCCATATTTTTTAAGAGTTGTGGCCAAAAGGAAAACCTCGTCCCTTAGCAATGAGGAGGGCTTGGTCTTTTGATCTACTAGGAATTTATACTAGGTAGGGATGTGGTGGTCTAGAATATTAAACGGCTTTAAGGGCTTTCACAAGGACTAGCTTTGCTAATAAAAGAATTCAAAAAAGTTCTTTGACTTATCTAGAGGATGGGCACCCAATAGGTAGGTGAAAGGGTGGTTGGTATGGGCATCCTCAGGAAAAGGCTCCAGACGAAGCAGAAAGAAGTAGGCGATCATCCACAGATTCAAGAACCAGATGGGCCCATGGAAGTTGCTGAAGGGTTTCTTCATCAAGGACTCCCTTAAGCAGTCATATAGATGGCAAAGAAATATTGTCCCTAAGTTTAGCTGGTTGCCACAAAGTAGGGACTAGGTGATCCGCAAATGTAGTTGCACAGGCTTTCCTCCCCTAAGGGCTAGGATCTATTAGCCCAGTAGGATCTAAACAAAAACTAGATGCTTTGTAAGGGTGATGGGCTTGTCAGCTAGTTTCTCAGAGAATAGTTCTATGATCTTTATATAGGAGCTAGTACCCCTAATCTTATTTTCCAGGTTAACAGAAAGGGTGACATAGGAATCGTGCCACTTAAGGATAGTGTAGAAATTCTCCTCCCTAGTGATCAGCAGCCCAAGTTACATAAATACATCCCACAGTGTGATTGACACGGGACTCAGCTCAAAGATAAAGGCATTGTAGCTAAGTGCCCAGAAACTTAGAAGGGTATTTAACAGGTTGATCGGAATGTCGATGTCGGCTAATGAAAGTTGGATGAGGTCATAAAGACCCATCTCTCTCTACTATTGCTAGTGGGTTAACCTTAAGCGTTTCACCTAATTGGTATAAGCTCAGAGAGACTGGGGCCAACTCTGAAGCTTTTGGCAAGATGATTCAGTTAAGGGAGAAGTTATCCGAGCCAAATTAGGTTGCGAATTGAGGTCAATAGCCATAAATTCAGTTGGGTAGGAGCAGTCACTTCAGAGAGGCTGGGGGAAATGGTCAGATACCTGACATTGCTCTTGTTGGAAATTTGAAATTTTTAGGGAGAGGTATTAGAAAGCTAATAAATAATCAGTATTTTTATCCTGGATAAAACAGAAGGACCAAGGACCAAACAACAAGTAAGAAGCTTACCAAAAGGTGACTGAATCATGGAATGATGAATCTTCTGGAAACAAAAATAGAGAGATATTAGAATAAGAACCTAGTTTAAAGAAAATACAAGTTTAATAATAAGATACATACCGTTATCAATCCTCCTAGTGAAGCAACAGGATTCATGATGGTAATTAAGGAATCAGGTAAACTTCTAATAGAAGTACTAGATAGAGTAGTAGTAAAGGCGATGGTAACAGAAGATGAAGCTGTTTTTGAGCAAGGGGAAGAATGGAGCAAGGGAGGCAAAGCTTAAACGATAAGTGTAACATCCTGATTTTTATATAATAAAGAAATTATGGAATTTAGGTTTTGAGGAAAAAAAAATGATAATAATAGAAATTTATATAATTTGAGGTTATTTAGAAATAATATTATGATTAGGTATTTAATTATGAATTTAAAAATTTAAATTTAAAACCACATAAGAAATATTTAGTTAAGATATAATACATAAATAATTTTTTTATGTGTGTGTTAAAAAAAAAGAGAAGGTAGAAGGAACCAAAAAAAAAACGGGGGGGGGGGTGAAAGGTTGTTGTTTCTAAGTCCCACATTGGTTAGATGAGGGAAGAGAAGAGGTGCCTTCATGTATAAAAAGGAGGGGGTGTGTGCATTAGGAAGCATGAGAGGCTAAGATACAATTTAGAGGAAATTGCAACTTTTGGCCCAAAGGTTTGAATAATTAAATTTAAACCTATAGTTTCTTTTTAATATAATTTTGGGACTCACAATCCTATTTTTATATTATTTTTCTCTCTTCCTCTCATGTTGCTCGGCGTTTTCTCGCAAGGGGGGATTATTTTTTTTTCTTCAGGTATGTTCTAACTTTCCTGTTTAAATTAGCATTTAAAAATTTATTTAATTATAAAATTAATTTTATAGTTATTTTCTAAATAATATTAGCTTTCTAGTGATATGATTATTTTGTAGGATAGAGTAAATATTTTAATTAGGATTTTTTTATAGGATAGTTAATCTGATGATATGATGGATTAAAAATATAGGTTAAAACTCTTAGGGATATAATAAATATTATAGAATATTTTCTTGAGGTTGAAACTCATGTTTAAGAATTTTTGAGTTAAAATCTAGATCTATATGGTTGAATTTATGTGGAATCTGAGATGTAGGGATAAACCTATGATTATTAAATATTTATTTAAGTATGAATAGGTATTTTTGAGGTTATAGAAAGGTGATTTGAGACTTCAGGATAATTTTAAAATTTAATTTATTTTTGGACAAATTTTTAGAATATAGAAGGATGAAATTGTGATACTAGAAGTGATTTGAGGATAAAAAAAATAGTTTATTAGGGTACGAGAATTTTAGAAAAGAATTTGGGAAATTAAATGAGGCATAAATCTTAAATTAGTGTTAATATGGATTATAAATCTAAGACTTTCTAACTATTTAAATTAGAGTTATTTATTTTAATGTAAAATTAATATATAGTATTGTGAAATAATTATGTAGATTATATTGACAAAGATAGTGGTGAAAAAGGAGTTGTGAAGGGGAACTTGTTATTCAAGACACAAGGTAACCATTATTAATGTGTTGTGATGGGTGTGTTTGTGAATGGTTATGTGTTATTTTGTTGTTTGGGAAAAATTATGAAGTATTGAAAATAAATACTGTATATACTTGTTTGAAATTATTGCCAAGTGGGTTAAAAAATTTATTTTTTTTATCATGATGAGATATTATTGTTCGGATATATTCTTGTTTGGATATTTGAATGATGCATGACTTGTCAGGGTATTTAATGTATGGTGTTAATGGGAATTTCTGTTCGGTTAATTATTACCACGTGGTAAGCCCTCATTGGACCCAATGAGTGGCGTGTCGCTTGGTCCAACTCACCTTTGGCCGGGTGATTTGGCGTCCGAGCATGGCGAAAGGAGGATATAAGGTGCAGTCATGCAAATTAAATACTTGTTCGGTTTATTTGAAAATATTGTTCGGTTAAATGTTTTGTGTGCCCATTTAGCAATCGCATGATTAGTTACATCCGCATGCATCATTACATATTAATTTTTGGTTACTGGGACTTTTAAGTCTCATTCCCCGTGGTTAACATTTTTACAGGAGCGAGTCCGGCTGAGAAAGCACCAGAGGTGTAACTATGGTGTATGAGACACCATCTTTTACGTTGCCTCTTATTTTGGATTATACAATGTATCTTGTGCCAACTTAGGACATATCTTCTTTGTGAAGCATGTAAACTCTAATCCTTTTTATTAAAAGTATTTATATGACCAAGAGGATTATATCTGTCCTTCTTGATTCATGACCTGATTTAAATATCATGCCATGAGGATCCTGTCTGTCCCTCATGGTTCTAATTGTTTTTTGAGATATTTTAAGACCTGTGGTGTATTATCTTGGATGTACCATGGTAGAAATTTTTCTACCATGATAAGGGTATGATGAGGGTTCAATGAAAAAAAAAATAATTTATTGAATTAATGATTTGCGAAAAATCGGTCTGTAAATTTGAGGGTGTTATAATAAGAAATGGCAAGAAAGGCATGAGAAATGACCAAAAAAAGAAATAAGTTTATATTAACAAAGGATGCTCAGAGACAAAGTGATGTTTCAATTTTTTCAAATGTGCCACATGACTTATGTTATCAGCCATGGGCACACATGGGGCATTGTTTGAGCTAAAATATGAAACGTCACTTGTCAAAGTATTGGGTAGATCATAAAGCTATTTGGGCCGAGTGACTGAAGAGTTAGGCCTAATTTTAACAAGAGGGCCGGCCTCGAGCTCAATAGAAAGCCACGACAGGATGAACATATCGAAATCCCACTAGTTTCAAACATTAGACCGTTAGCACATAAAGACACGATCCCAAGTGATCCTGGAATCTACAGGATCATTGTGCCTAATTATCTTGGTGAGATGGACTGGTTGCCAAAAATGGGAGACACTGAGTAAAAACCATGCTATGAGTTTCGCAGGATCCCTGATTCTTTGACAGAATGTTCTAGGTCATAAGGGAGAGGCTACCATCACTTTGACACTATAAATAGAATATGAAAGCATAGAAGAAAAGCTAGTCAACACTCAATAAAGACTTGCATTTTGTATTGATAGCTTTTAGGTTTATCATTTAGATTTTATCTTCAATTTAGACTTCTAATCTTTTCACATTTTAGTAATAATCAAAAACACTTGTTCTACAAAGTCTTGCATATCTTTTACATTTAGGTAAACTGTGGTAAGGGAGTTCAAGACTCTTTTTGTTATCACTTGAAACTCAGCGTCTCTGGTATATCTGATAATTTGTTGTTTCTAGACGAACAAGCATGATTATATAACCATAAAGATTATTTCCTGATACATGAAGTTAACAATTAAAGACTAATTCTTATACTATGTCAATATTCTTTATTGCTCACATGTAGAGGTAGGAATAGATCAAGGTTCTAGCTATCAAGGGCCGATGACCTAGCTATTTCGAGCCCAACTTAACCTATTTATCAAATAGATTAAGGCTTTTGATTAACCTATTTAATTAAATAGATCAAAACCTATTTTTACAAGACCTACCTTACAAATATAACAAGCTATTTACATATATCTTATCATATAATATATTATATACACATCAATTTCACCATTTAATTTTTTTAATCAATCTATTTTTTTATTTTTGGTTATGTTTTCAATTAGGTTTGACGTATGGTTGTTACTTTATTGTTGTATTGTAATTGGTAAGTCATATTAACTATTATATATTAGAATTAATAAATCATGTTATATAAATATAGACTTTAATAGTCCTAACACATATTTGAGACATTTAAAACTAATATGTAAATAGGTTTTTAGGTCAGGCTAAACTTTAGATAGACACATGCTTAAGCCTTAAAAAAAGTATTATACAAGTTTCAAGCCAAGTTCAAGTATTTGATCTATTATAGACGCTCAAGTTTATTTGAAAAAAACCAAGTTTAGCCTAATTTATTTCCATTCTTACTCACATATATTCGTCTATTGAAGGTAATCATGTTAGAGTCACAATTATGCTTCATCAATTTTGCTTCATTTAAAATATCCTAATTACACGACATTTTCCACCTTCAAGATCTGAACCCTCAAACATTATAAGGTATTGAGATTATTTGGGCTGACTTAATTAGCCACTGTCGGTGGCACGAAAAGTTCTCAGATTTGAGGGGAAAAAAACGTGCATTGTTGACCGTGTTTTTTGGCTTTTTTTTTTTTGTTATTTAGGCATCATATAAAGCTGAGATGACAGCGTTGTCATTCAGGTGTGCCTCTGGTAATGGGAAGCTGATGTGCTTTTCTTAATTAGTCATGTACTCCTTTCACTCTTATTTATAAGTCGTAATATAATTTTTTACATAATAATTAAAAAATATTTTTAAAATTATCTTCCATGAAAAAAAATTAACATAATATTACTTTTTAAATTTATTATATAAAAATATATTTAAAATTCTATATACTTTTATTTCTTTTATTTTTTTATGTATTAGTATTGATGAGATTGATAAAAATAATTTATAAAAAAAATCAGAGGAGTATTTCTGTGTGGATTCAATTATCCCTTTCTGCTCATTGATAAAAGAGGCACATGCACTGCATCTAAAGCAAATACATGAAGCATTTGATGATTTCAGACAAAAGGCATTGGATGCTTCTTCTTTTTCCCCCCTTCTTTTCAACGTGAAATAAAATATACAATACATACGCATATGGAACCATGTACCTTGATTCCCCCACAAAAGTCATTGGTGAGATTAAGAAAACGACCAAGTAATCAATAAAACTTGTTTACTGTCGATCTTAATTAATCTAACTATGGAATAATCTAATCAATTAATATGTTTTATATAATCATTGTGTGTACATATACACACACTTGATATGCAATATTTTCCGTACGCTCCTCTTGAGTTATTTATCCTTAGTAAATTAAGCCCAAGCCTTCCCTTTCTTTTTCTCTTCTCTTTGTGTGCATTTGTTATGTACTCAGAATTGAATTTGTAACTCCATTTTCATGTAGAGATTATCCAGTGTCGTTATTCAAATATAAAATTGATGTGGGCGCATATGTAGTTTCCCTTCTTGTTTGAAAATGGGAGAGAATGGTTTCTCATAACGGTCCATTCACGTTCAGGTAAATGGGGGCATGTGTGGGTTAAAAGAAGATGAGGAAAACTGGTTTTAAAGGTGTTCTCACTATTAAAAAAAAACTTTTGGAGGTGACAAAAAGTCATCGCTAAAATAATCGTCACTAATAATTTTTTACGACAATAAAGTATGCTTTTAATAGCAATAAATTAGGAATTTTAATAATGAAACATGACAAAACGAGTACTGAAATTTGAGAATATCAGTTTTGAAAAATCCTAATTTAATATTAACATTCTTATAAGGTCTTTATTTATCATTCTCCCAAAGTCTTATGCCTCAAGGGAATTGGAATAGGTATGGGAATGAAAATAAGGGCCCCTTTGGGAATCACCACACCCACTTAAATTGATGCCTAGGTGACAAATGACGACAATTATCAACTTCCTAAAACATATTCTCATATATCCAGTAAAACTAGATGACTAGTTAGACAATATACATACATACATATATATATATATATATAAATGAGTCGCGTGGTTTATAGCTTTTTACAATCCTATTTATAAGTTATTTTACAACATTTGAAAAGCAATAATTAATTTTCAATAGTATATACCTTGGTATATGGATATTGTTGAATAATTATGATATAAAGATAGGTAAATTAATTTGGTCCAAATTTATTGAGTTCAATTAAGGGTAATTTTGTAGAGGTGAGATAATTATAAGACCATCAAATAATTTTAATCATTTTTTTATGTTTTTGAATTAGCAAGTTAAAGATTACTTGCAAATAAGAACTAATAGAACACTAATTTTTAATTTTTAATTTGTAAAAAAATTAAATTTTGAATAAAAATAATAATAATTTTTTATAATCAAACAAAAAATTTTAATCACCAATATTAACTAATTTTTCCCGCATGTCAACAAATCAAAGTGCTGGCGTGGAAAAGTAACAGGTGTGAGATGGTTATTGCGGATTACAAAAAGAAAACATTGGCACAACAGCATGCTACTATTGACAGTGAAACTAAGGACTTCCTTTGGAAACAAGAGATTTAACCGAAAGTAGAACTTCAATGTGGAAGATTTGTCAAGGGATCATATACCCAACAATTTGATCTAGATATATACACAAGTTAACATCTTATTGATCTGTCAATATACATATATATGAATCGCGACTATGACAGAATTAGGCATATATGATGCCTTATATTTGATGGTTCTTTTACTTAAAGAACTGTCAAATAAGAGATAGGATTACTTATTTGACAGTTCACATTTAGAATCATCAAATATAATAAATTTTAAAATATCAAGTTTGTAAGTTTTTGAAAAAAAAAAATAATACTAAACCATATTTGACGGTTGTGGAACGGTCAAATGTAGACACTGCTAATAGATGATGGAATCTTATTTGAAAATTTTGAACCATTAACTATGAGTAAAAATAATCATCAAATATAGGCTTTTCTGTAGTAGTGTGTATGATGACCTTTTTCCTCTTTTGTCCATTTTGGATGGCAAGAAGGTTTGGTTATGCTTTGGTGATATGGATGGATCTATTCCTCCCCAAGGATATTGGGGAGCATTGTTTTAAGAACCAAACTAGACTAAATAGTTGAAATGGTTGGATCTTGGTTTGGATCCAAAAACCATTTTAATGGTTGAGTCTATTTAAACCAACATTAAGCCACTATTGAGTCAAAAATTGGAGTGTGAAATGTCCTCCAACATTAACCACACTATTAACCGCACATAACTATGATAGGAGAATTAATCATAATATTTGAACACCATTAAGTTCAAGGAGAAAGAAATAGTAAGAAGTTAAGGAAAAAGGTTGGCTAAATGATAGCTTAAAAGATCAAGTATAAAAATATTTGTACAAATGGAATTCCAAAAATAAATTAAGTTTAAAGACAAGTGTTAAAGGCCCTTTAAACACATTAAATTAGATTAAGAAAAATTTTAGGAAGAATGGAAGAGATGGAGCATTGAAAACAAGTTAAAATGAGACAAAAGAGTCATTTTATCAAAAACATGAGTACTATTCACTATAGCCAAGGACATATCCACTATAGCTAAGGACACAAAAGAGTGTTTGCTACGGCCAACGGCACCCTTCACTACTACTCATAGTACAGAGAATACTTGCCAAGGTCAAGGACATAATCTACTATGACTGACACTTTTTGTGTCATGCGTAGTGGCCAACAAAGCCTTTTGCCGTGGTGCGTGTGCTGTATCAACACAATTGACATTTCAAATCCTAGATTCAACTTCTGGTGTGCCTATCCTTTTGCTTGAACCTTTGATTAAGGTGATCCAAGCTATAAGATCCTAGAAAATTAACCTTGATTAAAATTAAATGAGGGTAATTTAGTAAATTAATAGGATATAGGGTTACAGAGAGCTAATGAATATTTTGAATTATAGTATCAGTCCTAGGATTGAGTTCAAAGTAGAGTTAAGACACTCAGACATTAAGAAAAAAAATATAAGAGAGTATCCCTATTTCATAAGCCGCAACACATGCATCAGTGCCGTGGTGCATGAGTCACCAAAATGCATAGCATGCCTCTCTATACCACACACCACAGTGCATGGTCACATTCTACAATTTTAAAGGCAAGAATGAAATAGTAAATAAAAGAGAAATAAAAGATAAAACACAGAGCATGTGAAGAGCTAAGGCTTGCTATTAGGAAGGATTGAAAACAATTTGTAGCTAGATAACACCCAAGGTAAGGGTACCATGCTTCCTCCTCCCTTTCTCTTCCATTTTTCTTGAAGTTGTGAGCTAGTGTTTGTTTAAGTAAGATGATTTTCCGTCCATAGAGGCTATAGATCTAAACTCATTAACTTAAATAGAGTTAATACAATTTGTTTAGGTTATTTAAACCTAGCATTGATGGCTTTAGGAGTATTTGGTTGTTAGGGATCATTAATAGTAAAAAATGGCAATTAATGATGTTGTTAGAAGAGTTAAATGCCATCAAGGGTAATATAGAAGTTTAATAAAGCTCATGCGAACTAAAGGGAACCAATAAAACTTATGTGTATTATTGTATATAAGGAATTAGAGATTTGGGAGTTTTGGAAATGTTGAATATAATATTGGGAATTGCCTTAATGAGGATATTAATGATTGTTGATGTGATTAATTGTAGATTAATTATAATTTGGCACCATTCAAGCTTTTGAGAAGCTTGAGAAGAACTTATATTGAAGGGTGAACCTTTGACCTCTTAAAAGTTTGAAGTAATATGTTTGTTGATTAATTATAGGCATTAATAATATTGTTTTAAAATCTTATGATAACTATGAATTTGTTTTGATGCAAGAATATGGCAATTAAACAATGAGTTATGTGTAATGTGTAAGGATAAAAAGAAAAGTATGATTTTGGAAAAAGCGTTTTATTGATTATTCAAATATACTTGATTGTGAAAATGAGGAAGTATACTAACTTTGATCATGACAATATGGTAATGAAGCCACATGTTATGCTATGTTGTGAATAATATGGAGCATGCAATAGATTCAATTCCAAAAAGTGTATAAAGTGTTTAGTGGAGTTCAATGATTGAGAATTTGTATGAAGTGTATTTAGTGAGTAATCATACACTAGATTAAGCATGTTTCATTTGAATGATCATATGAGGTAGAAGTTTGCCTATAGGGAGAGGAGTAAAAATTTTCAAGTCTACATGCTAAGGCTGCCATTTAAAGCTTGATGGCTTGCCTCTATTTATTTGTCCCTCTTGTTGTTTGAGGAATTGTTTTACTTGTTCATTGAGAGACTCAAACCTAATTAGTCTTCACTGGTTCATGAGGAGGCCAGCTTAGGGATATGACACCCTATAGTTGTTAATATTGAAAAAAAATCACGACTCATAAGTGAGTGTAGTAGCCTTGATCAAGAAATTCCTCTAAGTGAAAGGCTTAGTTAGTCTAATCAACTGGACGGATCCTATTAAATAGCTACAGGCTTCGTGTATGAGGTATCAAAAGAGTATAAGAAAGGCATTGATCATACATATTATGTAGCGGCACATGGTTGTTATTTTATGGTTTCACATATTATATATGACCACATGGTTATTATTATTGTGGTCTTGAATAGTATTTGTATGGGCACATGATTGATATTATGGGGTCCCCTTTTTGTGGAATTATGGCAAGTATATGTGCCTAATCATATTGTTGTTAGTTTTGTGGTCATGGTTAATAATTTGAAAGAGGAGTATATATATATGTTTGTGAAAGTTACATTTTGCCATTTACATCATTGTAATTAATTGAAATGCATTTGTATTTGTTAGATTAACCTTAGTTCCTAAGTGGTTGTACTCACCCCTCCCTCTTCAATATTACAGGTGGTAACTTATCAGGTTAGGACAAGGGAAAATAACCTAAGGCATAGGATTCTATTATTGTAACTTGTAAGCCTCAATTATTTTGGGATTTATTTGTATGATTTCATTAAATTTGCTAACTAGGAGTTGCATTGTTTTGATTACTTGCACTGGATGATGATTTAGGTTAAATAGTATATTTTAGGCCCTAAGTTGTTTGTATGTTAAATCTTGATTTTTAAATAGGGTCAATATACTATTGCAAGTATGATATTCATGATGTGAATGATTGTAAAGGAATGTTATGATATTTTATAGTAGATTGACTCTCCCTTCCGTTTTTGTGATTAAGGGGTTGGGCATTAAAATTTTGAGTTGTGATTGTTGTATTGTCATGGTGTATTACACAGGTTCGTTGTAGTTTATTGAATGTGATATAAGGGCTAACGTGAGCTTTAGGCACTTGAAAATGAAAATGGACACACTAGATGTGTTTGTGAGTTTGAAAAAAATAACTTTGTAAATGGATGTCCAACTTTTTAATGAGATGTAATGTGATTGAAAACAATACTGCTAGCTAGTATGTTGAAAGAGCTTTTTATAGACTCCTAAATTACCTTAATCGACATTGGACAAAGAAATAGTATGTGTCGAAAGTTCGCCCTAGAAACTATAATTTGATAGCGCTTATGCTATCATGATCTATGTAATGCACTGTGCCACATGACACAAAGAAGGATATGCTGTGGTGCATTGGTAGTATGCCATGATGCAACTCTATATTTTTGGAAAATGAAATTTTTCATCCTTTTATGTAAATGCTTTAATACAATTTGGTATCTCATATTTCTATAAACATGTTTTGCTCTGATTTTGGTTATGAAATGATTTTATATAGCATTTTTAAATTTTAAAAACTTAGGATTCTATTTATATGAATTATACAAACTTGAAAATTTATTTTAGGTTAACCTCATTATTATCTTGATTTTTAAATTTAAATGTGGATTAGTAAAGCAACCTTATACACATACCCACACGAAAGTAATTAAATAAACTAGCTAATGACACTAGCCTTACCACCATCCGATATTATTCCTATTTTGGGCATTTGGGGCTAAAATCATACTTCACACATTCATAATATTAACCAAATGCCCTATAACCCCATTTCTTAACCATTAGCCTGCCTAACAAAACAAACCACATGGAAAGGATGCCATAGAACATACTTAAATCTTTCATGCATCACAATTCATAATACATACACACTTTCATTGTGTGACCTATAACCATAAAACATATAAGGATTGATACCAAAATGCCTAAGTTAACATCATAGGCTATAATTTAAGTGACAAATAGTTATATACAAATAACTCCAAATATTGACAATAGTCTATTCAGTTAAGCAAGGAGGATGGCTAGAGACATTACAAATTAGCTTAGTATCTTTGGCTTAGCCAGCTTCCCTTTTTCCCTTAGCTTGAGTGTCACTTGGAAAGTATTAAACCATTGTAGTGAAATTATAAAATTTCAATAACCAAGCACATAAATTCAAGTACATGAAAAGATGCTAAATAAAAGCATGTAAAGCATATATTTACATTTAATGTTCCATAGTTGATCAATATGTATCTTAATGATTGTATTCATAATTATGAAATATGTGAAACAATGATGACAATTATGCATGATCATACATCTACCCTCATTCCTCTTCTTATATCTTCAAACTAAATCCATTGGCTATCAAATTATATAGGACTAACCAATGTGACTAAATTAGCATCGCTCTCTAACTGTGAGGGGTGACCTGGCTAAGGCTCTAATCTCACTCTCGAACCATTGATTCTTCCATTCTAAACTTATGAGTGTCACATATCCTGGTTACCAAATTTGCTAGCTGGTGTTTAATGGAAGACCCTATTACCACCTTCATTAAGTGGGTTTAAGGGCTAATGATTAAGAACCAAACACTAAGGCCTTACAGTGATGGTAAACACCTCTTGGATTTCCATGACACCCTATCTCACTCGAGTAAATTCTCAACCATTGATAATCATACAAATCCAAATAAGATGTAAAGACATGCTCATAGCCATTCTCATGCTAAACTTAACCGTGCAATCATATTCATGCTCATCATAGTCATGGACATAACCTTACTCAACTCACCATATTTTCAATCTCATATTTATCAAGCCATGTGCACATATATGCAATTAATTACATACCATAAAGCCATTCATTTACATACTTGCATTCCAAACATGTGATTCAACTATTCACAAGCAATATGTTCAAATCATCTCATCCCAATCTATAACATAATCAAACAAGCTCATAAATGCAAATATAGACATATTCTAGAATTTAAATTTTTGTTACCTCTCCCTTCGGTTACCACTCCAAGAGTATAATTTGGATTTTGAGGGCTTCCAAATGCACAAATAGCTCCAAAAGTAGACAATCTATGATTATGACCATTAAATATCATTAATGACTAATCATCATTAATTAATCCTTAATTACATGTAAGGCCTAAAGTCCTTCATTAGTGATATTAACTATAAGCAATTTCAAATTAACTTCCATTAACTTTTTTAACCTCTCATTAGTTTAAATAATACTATTAAACCACTTAAGTAGCTTAATCTAAGTTATTTAGCATTAGGGTTACATTTAAACCAATCATTAGTAACACTAATGACTATCATTAGCACAAACTAATGATTAGAAGTGTAAATAATTATCATTAGACTCCATTGAAGTCATACAAATGGATAGGACTTCCATCTAATTTCAAACACAACTCTCAAACCCAAAAAATTTCCAAGAAAATGAGATGAGAAGAAAGCAGAAGGTAAAGAAAACCAACAACAATAAAACAAGTAAAGCAATCAAAACAACCGATCAACCAAGCAATTAGGCAATCAAGTACATCTAATCAAACAAAATTTAATATTGTTGTTTCATCTTCTCTTTGATCCCCCAAATGAGGTTATGAATTGAAGCTTGTTGCCTATAAATAAGGGTATTTTGTAAAAATAATTCATGAATATTTTATTAAATTTTATATAAAGTCTTGTATAAGAGACCAACAGGCATGATCTTGTAAATAGGACCAAAGTAAAACTACCAAAATTCTATTTAATGTTGTGTTTGGATTAATGATGATTTGAATTTCGACTTAAATTAAATCTCTCATTTGAATACATAAAAAATTATGAATTTAGATTTTATTTTATTTTAAATTATAGTTCCTTTGTAATTTCAAATTCCATTTATATTTTAATCATCTGAAATTATAATCACTTCAAACATATTTTTATCTTCGTGTTTTTTCTATTGATACCTCTAGAACTCTCATATCTTTTCTTATCTCTTATTGATTAAAAAAATATAAATAAACTTGTTATTTTAATTTTTTATTTTTGTTTCAAATTTTAATTTATCTTTTTTTTTCATTTAAAATTTTTTAAACTGTCTAAACAAAAGATTTTATGTACATGGATTCTATTATGAGGTTTAAAATGCAAGAATCCAAATTCATTGGTTGAAACACTATCTAAATTAATTCAAACCAAAATTCAACATAACCGTCTACATTTTCTTGTGAGCTTTTGACCATCTCATCATCCAGTTTTGCAAGACCTTCCACGTTACACTATCCTTATCTCAAGAAAAATTTGAGAATCAATTGATCTTTTCCCTTCCCCACTCAATCAAATCTGATATCTCTCTCTCTGTCTCTCTCTCTCTCTGTCACTCTCACTCTCACTCTCACTCTCAACCACACAATAGTGGAATACAATGTGCAGGATTGAAATTTGTGCGCGCAGGATAGTAAGATATGAAAGAAGAAAAGTCCGGGGCGATAAAGTGGAAGAATAATTGCGCCAAAAGGCATGTAAAAGCAGACATTCTAGGAGGAGCACGCATATTTCCCCCACTTTTTCTTTAAATTTAATTTTGACTATTTTGCATAAATTAAAGTTAATCTCTTAACAATTTCCCCATTTTTATATGTTATAATCAAATATAAAAAGGTAATTAATAAAAGACTTTCATACATTCCATAAAAATTAAAAGACTTAAATTAAACTAGTAATTTATTATTTGGATCGAGTCAAAGATAATTGATGGCCTCCTAAACAAAGCTGAGGGTTTAAAGAACCAAGGTCCTTCATTTTATGATCAAATAGTTTATCCAAAATTTTTAATTTAATTTAATTTTTATCGTTAATTATTATTATTATAATTGATAGTTAGTTAAGATATTATTTTACTATGTATTCTGCATCTTTTAAAATTAAAATAAATTTACAACATACATTGCAAAATCTAAGCAGGCTAAATGTATCAAAACAGTAGCACCGTGCTATGACCATTTTTTATCGTCTATATGTATCTTTCTCAGAATACACTTGGACATTAAATTTGTTGGCACCTCTCCCAACATAAATTTAAACCTTTGTCTATTATTCCTCCCATTTTTATATATAATAGAGAAAAAAACTGTATCACACAGTTTAAGAAAATTAATTAACCATAATAATTATTTTAAAAATAAAAAAATTGGACTAAAATATCCTATGTTAATTAACATAAGCATGCATTAATTATTTTTTATTAATGTAAATTATGAGGGGTGATTTAAAAAATATGTAATAAATGCTTATTGAAATATATGATTTTGCTTATGTAAAAAAATGTGATAGTTTATCTTACAAATAGAAATGGAGTAATATACTATAAAAAACTAACATTTTTCTCTATATTCAATCCTGTTGGTCACCGTGCTATATATTGCTTTGATAGTAATAGAGATCCTAGTGTCCAGTTTAAAGTTTAAACCTTATGACAAAAAAAGATGATGTTAGAAAAATTATCCCATTTGTCTTTCCTTTTCTATCAAAAGAAAAAATATCCCCCCTGTCAAAAAGAGGTGGGGAAAAGAAAGAAAGAAAAATTGTTCGCACAAAATAGGAATATGTTGTTTGTAAAAATGATGAGACTTCCGTATACAGCATATTGTTCGACGCATCATAGGCGCATTTTGTTGGATATCTACATATGCTCTCTTTCAATTTTTTTTTTTAATAAAGCACTTTTACCGAACTCATCAAACTTAAGGAAAATTAATTCAAATAATAAAATTATTTTAGAAATAAATCATTTTTTTACTTTGTCCTTAAATTTAAAAAAGAGTGATTTGATATATTATCTCGGTCTCTATAAATAAATTGTTTTCTAAAACTTCATTCCATTGCCTTGTCTTAAAAAATGAAAGCAATATTAATTGCATACTTTATCCCATCACTATGATATTAACTGTGATATTATTGTCATTGTTCACACATCGCCTCAACACCATCTTCTTCTCTTAGTCCAAGTATCTATTATCCCTTAACTTATGTCCTTTCTTATAATCATCTTTCTCTAATTCCCACAAATACTTTGTTCTTTCTGTATTTGCTTGCTTTGAGCCTAACACATATAATCAGGCAATGAAATATCTCAAATGGAGTGAAGTTATGCCAGCTAAAATTTTTACTGTTGAGTAAAATAATACATGAATCTTAACTGTAACTCCCAACAGGTGAACATCCCATTACTTTTGAATGGGTGTTTAAAAAAAAGTTTAAGGATGACAATTCTCTTAACAAGTGTAAAGCCTATTTGGTCACTAAAGGTTACACAAAAATTGAGGGGATTTACTATTTTAATACTTTTCCACTTGCAACTAAACTAACCACAATTTGTTTAGTTTTGGCCTTGGCAGCTATCAACTCTTGGCTTTTAGAGCAATTAGATGTCAATAATGCTTTCCTTTATGGTGATTTAGATGAGGAGGTCTTTATGGCTCTTCCTCTTGGTTTTAATTCTCCATCACCCAACCATGTTTGCAAACTTCAAAAGTCTTTTTATGGTTAAGCTAGTTGCCAATGTTTTGCTAAGGTTACATTTACTCTTACTTATGGTTATCTCTAGTCTAAAGCTGATTATTATTTATTTGTCAAGAAAAATGATTTTTCATTTACAATGTTATTAGTTTATGTTGATAACATTATCTTAGCTCGTAATGATTCTGATGAAATTGCTAATATTAAAAGTCTTCTTGATCATTCTTTTAGAATCAAGGATTTGGGCTAGCTTCACCATTTTCTTGGTCTAGAAATAGCTTGAACATTCCTTTGGTATTTATGCCTATCAACTAGCTCCTACATCTATGGACAAGTTTGCCAAGCTTTCTAAAGATGATGATATTCTTATTGATGATCTATATGCTTATCAGTGTCTTGTTAGTTATCTCCTCTATTTGACAACCACTTGCCCTGACATTATTTTTGCTATCCAGCAATTGTCTTAGTTTATGTCTAATTCATGTAGTACTCATCTGCAAGCTGTTCATCATGTTCTTTGTTAACTTATGTCCTCGCTAGGCAAGGGCTTATTTTTTTGACTCTAGTCTCAAATTGAAGCCTTCATGTGATTCTAATTGGGCCGTTTGTGCTGATTCTCACCACTCCATTATTGGCTTTTGTGGTTTTTTTTAACAAAGCTTTATTTTTCTAGTGCTCGAAGAAAAAATCCACTATTTCTTGTTCCTCTACTGAGGCTAAATATCAAGCTTTTGGTTCTGACTGGTAAGTTACAATGGTTGTTATGTTTATTACAAGACATTCATATCTCTCATCTTTCTCCTGCACTGATCTTCTGTGATAATTGTTTGCTCTTCATATTACCTCTAATTCTACTTTTCATGAACACAATAAACATATCAAGTTGGATTATCATCTTGTTCGTGATAAGCTTCAAGTTGGCATCATCCATTTGCTTCATATTTGCTCTAAGAATCAAATTATTGATATCTAGACCAAACCTCTTTAAGCTGGTCCCTTTAATAATCTCTTATCCAAGTTGGACATATGTGATATACATTCTTCAGCTTGTGGGAAGTAACATAGGGCAATATTAGATTTTGTATTGTGTATATTATCCTACATGGTTAGGGTGGTTATAACTAATTTGATTATAATTATTTTTTTTTATTATTATTTTATTCTCTTATAGATCTTGATAGATTTTTTCCCTTACATAAATATATCTTATATTGAAATTAATAAAACAAGTCAATATTTTTACAAATTGTACTACTTTACATAAAAATATAGTTTTATTTATTATATAACTTTAAGAGCCTGAATCTTTGTTTTTTTTTGAAAGAAAAATGATACGAGAAATAAATGGATCAAAATCTTTTGCACTTTTTTTCTTTTTTTCTTTTTGCATTTTCATAATAACATACGTAATTTGAAGCAGAAAAATTTCATGCATTTGACATTTTAGCTCGTGCATATAACTTCACCACCCATATCATGTATTTTGCTCTCACTAATGACTGATGAGGTACGTATATTATGTAGAATATGGGCATAATTATAGGGAGAATTATTTTAATGAGTCATCATTTCCCTAAACTCAGTTATCAAGGGAGCTTGGAATAATTAGTTGTCTTGGGTAGGTCTTGTGTGTAATGCTCCCTAAGTTATACAATTCATGCCCCATATAAATAATACTTTTTTATTAGAATTTTTATTTTATATATAAATATGATGAATATAATATATAATCAAATTTAAATATCAAAATGTCTCATTTCATGAAGCAATTTTGTCATAAAAATTAAAGATAGAGGGAGACAAGGAAAATGAGATTTAAAATGGCTATACGATGTCGTTTGCAAGACGTGCAACTAGTGGACGTCGCAGGGGAGATCCAGAGGATCGAAACTTTTAGAAAGCAATTGTCCAACTTATTTATTTATTTATTTTATATGTATTGTTAATAAGAAAAATTGTTAGTAGATCTTTATTTGGGATTAAAAATTGTACCGTAGGATCAAAAGATTAGAGTGTAAGTAAATAGGCTTAGGGTGCAAGCAAAAGACTTGATATTTTATGACTATCCTTGCACGCTAAGTCTATGTGTGTGGACCTGATTTATTTTGCTTATCTGGATAACTTTATCCCCATTCCCCACACACACACACACACACACACGCTTATTAATTAATTCGGCAATTTGAGAGTCGGTAGGATATGACTGTATGAATGCCAGCTGAGCTGCAAGTTGTGTAATCACCACTATTTCAAGTGAAGCAAATCCTACCTTATCATTACTTGAATCTTCTCTATGCAGCCATTTTTTTTTAATTTATTTTGACTATCACAGCAGGTGAATGATGTAAAATTAAAATTCAACTAGATTTTTTTATTTATTCGTCTATATTAAAAAAAAAGCATAACTTTTAATTTCTATACTTTACTTACATTTTATTTTTTATTTTTTATATTTTTTTAGTGTTTTGTAGATCCTACACTTTTATTTTTTATTATTTTCGTCAGTCCCTCTATAAATAAGTGTGGGGATCATAGAGGGATCGAAAATAAAAAAAAATATAAGACCTAAAATACAAAAAAAATAAAGCGATCAAAATTAAAATGCGAGCAAAATACATTAACCAAAAGCTATATTTTCCCATATTTTTATAAGAAAAATTAATCTAATATTTATAAATAACAGGTATACATCATTGTCCTTTTTAATTATACATTTTCAAAAAAAAATTTAATTAGTACCGATACCTTTTATCCATGATTGGCTTGATTTAATTAATATAAAATTAATTTAAATAAATAAAAAAATTTATAAATGAGAATATTTTTTGTAATGTTGAAAAATATAAAAAAGAAGATAATGTTAAATAAAGATAATCAAATATAAAATAATATTTTATATTTCAATTGTATTAAAAATTTTCTTATATTCTAAAATATATGACATTTTTTTAAAAAAATAGAAGTATTCTAATTAAGTGTATATCTAATTCAATTAAAAATCATAAAATACACATACATACTCACTAAACTTAACTTTTTGATTTTTTTTATTGAGTAGAGTGAGTTAAGTATATATTATATAAAACTAGATTCATAACAGCAATAGAACCCATTAAAAAAATAGAACTCAAAGACAAAAAATAATATTAAAAAAGAAAATAAGAAATACCCAAAATAAATTGTCTTATTTTGAAATTTCTGTGTTCAGTATGATAATCTATCAATGTAGATGGATTTAACTTTAATAATTTATATTTAAATATATTTAAATGAAATTATGATTATATTTTATATTTTAATCATTTAATCATATACTTTTTTATGAATTTGTAATTTGAGTTTACAAACTCATCATGAGTTTATTTGAACTTATGAGTTTCATAACCTTGGTCCAGGGTCCTTTTCTTTGTTTCCAACATCATAATATTAATGCCAGTATTACATTTGGAGAACTAATTTCCATTTTCAAGCAATAATTTTCCAAACACCAAAAAGCGTTTGCAAATGTATATACCGTCAATTAAATGGGAATAAAAATAAAAGTAGAACTATAACATATTTTGAAAAATTTTCAAATCACTATGATCACCAAAATAGCAATAATCTATCTAGCTATATTGAATTTTTTTTCCCCCTCTTTACGTGTTGAACTTTCTCTCCCGCAGTACAAGACATATGTTATAAATTGACTCGTGCCTAAGATTTTGGTGACAAATACAACAACCATGAATAAGATTTTTTCAGATTAAATGTTACTCTCTTAAGTACTAAAAATTATTAACTAACCTCATAACTTGAAGCTTCATTGTTCCAGCCATTTTGCACTAAGATCTATCTTTACCTATAATTTGTGAATTTCATCACGTAATCAACAATTCCATTAATTGTCTCTCTTGGTGGTTGATTCAATCTTGTTTGTCCTAATTATAAAACTAATTCTCACCAATAGTTTGACTCTTTT